>NC_045680.1:31260896-31574229 GCF_003331165.1 Xiphophorus hellerii
TTTTGTGTTTTTTGTGGTTTAGACCACAGGTGTCCAAAATTTGTCATGTTGGCCAAAATTGTCAAATTTAAGATTACAGATGAGCCAAAAATACAAAAAGATTTTTATAAAACTGATTTTTTTTTTTAACAAACTAAGCATGAACTTTGGAAATTCTCTTTTTTTGTAGGAACAGGATTGTAGGTCCAAAATGAAATGAAAGCCTCCAGTTGGTTTATTATTTTGGCCTCAATTGAAAAAAACTAAAGAAATATTTTTATTGCCAACAACAAAATCAGAAACTGGGTAGGTCTTCATTTGAAAACACCTGGATGCACCACGGTGAACTTTAGAGTAAAAGCCAGAGTAGATTTGGTCCTAGTTACCATGACAACAGACGGAAACCAGAAACCTGGGTCCTTCAATCTAACTTTTTTGTAACTAAATTTTCATTCATAAATCATACTTTTTTCTAATTTATTCTTCAATAATGATCACTACCAAAATAACAGAATTTCCATTTCCTCAGCAAAAAGAAATGGACTTAAATAAAAAACTCCTCACCTTCCAGAGACTTCATGTTTTTATTTTTCACTTAATATTTCAGAGCAAAAAAACATTAAGAAAATGTGGAGAATTAAGTCCTTAAATCATTTTGAATAAACTTTAATCCAGCTTTACTGAATAGCTTCAGATGGTTTCTGCTCCAGTCAAACCTTATTAATAAATCACTTTCATATGTGACAAAAACAACCTGAAGAAGGGAGGGGGGGCAAAAATGTTTGTAGTTTGGAGCAAAGGTTGCGCTATGGTTCCTTCATTTTGAATAATGATCAAAATAATTATTTTAATTATAATAATGACACTTAATTGTATTTCATTTCCATTCTGTTTTTTATTCAGTAAGCTGAACAGATCATTAACGTGTGTCCTCATCAGGATGAATACACTAAACGTTTCCTCTGCAGCGAGGTTTGAAATCAGGTAACATTTCACCAGTTGAAATCACCTGAAGGAGACACAAGCGCTAGCACCATGGATGAATTATTAATGTATATAATATTACTGTTTTCATCATGATTTTTAATGACTTATTGCATGAACAAACTTATTTTAATTTCATTTATTTGATGGAAACACTGCAACTCAAAAATTGTTTTCTACATCAGAAGAATATTGACAAAGATTTGTGCAGATTTGTAATGGAAGTGCAGCTGATGACGCTTCATCACTGGAGTAAAAACTTTTTGCCATAAGGACAGAAATCCTCAAGTTAGAACCTTAAAGAACAGAATGTATTTTTGTTCATTAAAAGTAAATATAAAATGAAGGAAAACAAGAATTTGTCAACTAAATGTGAAAATATATTTTTGATGAAAGTCTAGAGAAGAAAATAAATGAAAGGCAATAATATTCCTGTTACTTTCTCAGCAGCCAGAGCTGCAATCGCTTCATAATTCTTCCTGAATTCCTCAGTGATTCATGTTTTCCTGTTTCTTGGTTCTATGAGCGAATTTTGCTCAGTAATTGTTCGGTTTGACAAAACTGTCAGGTCGCTCTGCACTTCAGCTCCTGCTCATTCCTCCAGCCCAGAGCTGCTGTCAAGGAAAAATCAAAAGGTAAGAAACTGATTAAAACCTTCTGAGAACAAAAGTCCAACTGATTCTGGCTGCAGGTTCTGGTCAGCAGGTCTTGGAACATCAGGCTGTCGTCGTTTCCCAACAGAGAAGAGAAGCTGGATTTATTAATGAACTACGATGTGAAGATTTGATTGTTTTGCATCAAATATTCTGCAGCTCAACACAAACGGTCTCAACTTTCACCTTTAGGCCTGTTTGATGCAAACGGTTAGTTTCTTTTGAACCAAAGTAAATGGAAAATTGACCAAAATATTTGATGTGTTTTGATTATTTTACTGTTGACACTTGATGAAATATAATGTCTGTTGCTGGTTTTTACAGCTGGTTACAGTTGCTGCGCTGCCATTGCAGATGAAACCAAACGAATCCTGGATCCGGTTGTTGATCATGTGACTCATGATGCAAAATTCAGGATCTGTAAATAACTCAGTGAATTTGTTGATGGTTTTGTTGTGGCCAGTCAGATTTTCTAAACTTCTCCTCCAGACAAATAAAGAAAACAATAAATGAGTTAAGAGGCCAATATTTTAATTTCAGGTTGTTATATTGAGGTGTTACTGTGCAGGTGATTCCAGGTGTTTGTTAAATGATCCTCAGCCTGTAAAGGTTTGAGGATCTTTTTTTTTTTACATTTTCTAGGCTCACCAAAGATGTGGTTCCTGTTTGCTTCAGTTCTTGCAGTTGCTCCGGTTCTGGTTCTGGCAGAAAACCCAGAGGAAGTGAGTATTTCTACACCTTTAATGGCTGGACAGGAAGCAGCGCTTGTGGATTTGCTGCTAACTTTAGTGATACTGATTATTTAATCCGAGTTGTAAATGTAAATCTTGAGGTTCTGTGGAACCGTCTGCCTTTAAACATCAGAGCTGCAGAAACGTTTTTAATATTTTAAATCAATGTTTAGTTCATGTTAACCAAATATTTCACCTTAAAGCTGCCTGCCTGTTTTTATTGCATTTTAGACACTTTAATATTTGGCTGTACTTGTATTTGTATTGTTATGTATTTTTACTTTTCCTGGTTTGCATTTAACTTGTGATTCACTTTGTGTTGGAAATGTGATGCATAAATAAATTCGACATTAGCTGTAAAATTTAAATTTCAGAAATGTATTTAAGCTGCAGTATGTAACTGTTATTAAAAAAATACTTGTATATATTAGTAGAAACTGTCACCATGTTGTTTGGTATGAGATAATCTGTGATCTGCTTCCTCCCAGTTCTAACTAAAACAACCAATCAGAGCCAGGAGGCGGGGCTTAGCGCTGTCAATCACTCTCTATGTGGCACTTTTTCTGTTTTACTTTTGTTTGTCTTTAACTTCCTGGTGAAATCTTTGTTTCTTCAGGCAGACTTCAGCTGCTTCAGCTCCTCTTCCTCGGAGGCCGAAGTCATTACAGGCGTCTGCGACGTCCTCCAGCGATCGGGAAACTTCTGGTCCCGACGTACCAACGGGTCAGAGCTGGCCCCCTGTGACTTCTCCTCCATCTTCTCCTCTAAATGCTCCGTGTGCCTCAGTGACTCGGCCAGACCAGAGACCGTCCTCCTGGTTTTATGGAACCTCACAGGCAGCGAGGAGCTAAAGTTCAAAGGTCCAGGTTTCCAAATCCTCTTCAACAGAACCGGTAAAAACATCCAGAAACATTTTAGATCTGAACGTTTCGGCTGGACGCGTCAGAACATGTTGACCTGAAATCTGTTCCTGGTGTTTCTGCTCCAGACTGTCCTCGACCCGAACCCGTCAGTGAGTATCAGTCCATTCACACAATTCACTAAAACACTGAAACAGAGCAGCTAACGTTCTGTTAGCAGGATTAAACCCGATCAATCAAACATTACAAAATTACAACATAAACAGTGAGAGTTTTGATTTTAGCATCGTTACAGTCATGAAAGTGACTGAAGCTCTGAGATGTTTTTAGATGAGACTGAAGTTTATTAAACTAGGAGCTGGTCCTTTGCTCAGGTTGCCATGGCGATTAAAGCAACACCGCAGGCATGTTTTTGATGAGAGAATAACTTTATAACATGATAGAAAGCTGATAAAGTTGACTTTACATGATGCTGCCCCTTTAAAGAGTGAAAGTGGAATCTTGTTGTTGGAGAATAAAACTCTGTCTCCTCCTTCACCCAGAGAGAAACTTTGGTTTTCACATTTCTGTGTCCTGCTTCCTCCTGCTCCTCCTCTTCATCACCGTGTGGTTGATCTGTAAACTTCATGGATCTCAGCAGGTCGGTGTGTAACCAGCTCCATCAGTTTCAGTGAGCTGTGAAATGTTTTACTGACTGATCAATAAAATCCTCTAATTGAGGTTAAACTGATTGAATAAATAGCAGCGGCTCCTCCTGTGAATTTTCTCCTAAAACGGGTCAAAACGTTACAGTAACACCAATCTGGAGCTGAAGACATGATTTTATTTCAAGCATATATTTATTATCAGACGTTTAGGTTGAATATTTAGTCAATAATTAACTGATTGATTGTTTTGTTTACAGGATAGCAGACTAGCAGCTGCTAGATGTCCAGGAGTCTTTTGAAAGCTGCTGATGCTGCGTGGCAGTGTTGACCTTTTAAAGCGTCTGCTTTATTCATTTCTGCATTAATGTAACGTTTCTCTATGCATTTCCAGATTTCTTCTCAATTAGAAGCTGATATGTTACATTTTGTTCTCAGTTTCTGGACACATTAATCTGTTGTAAAGGCTGCGGATATTTATAAGCTAATTAAAAACAGCTTCATAAAATTCTGCAGCAACTGATGAATAAATTCACCTGAAGCAGAGGGAGAAGCTGCTGTTCTGATTTTTATATAAATGTTGGATTTTCTTGATCAGATGAATATTTTCCATCTGTGCTGAAACTCTGACATGATTATATTCGTTTCCAGTTTAGGAACAATGTCGCCATCTAGTGGTGGAATCCAGGCGGAGCAACGTTTGGTTGATTAGTCAAAATGTTTGACTTTAGTTTTTAAAATCTAACATGATGCAGTTTGTTTCAGTATAAATTTATTCACCCAGATCACAGTATCTGTGCTTTTCCCTCACAATCCGCATTTAAATGTGTTTAATTGATCTGATGTAATATTTTAAATCAGATCTAAAAAATATCGTCTGCCTCTGGAAGAAGAAAATGATCATAATTAACAGAAATAAAGGCTTGAAACCAATCAGCCTGTGTGTAATTTAATCTGGGGTAACTGAAACAGATCTGCTTTTTTTAAATTTTACTTTATTTAATTGGTATGTTTATAGACGACTTAATGAAATGCTAGAAATAAATCAAATCTAAATTGTTAGAAACTTGAAGTCTTTAATTAGCATTATATATTAAAAACATTTGGGTTTGTTTCTGTTGATTAAAAGTTTTCCAGAAAAGTCAGAAAAATAAGACGAGGAGCTTCAGGCTGACAGATTTAAAAATAAACTGGTTAAAAATAAGATTCAATAAATCACTAAATAATTCAACAAAACATTTCATTAAACAGGTCAGGAGAATTTTATTAATCAATTTGTTTACAGTCCATATATAGTTGAAAAAATGACAAGAAAACATAAATACTATATACAAATAAAAAGAATAAAGGGTGAAGAAAATAAATCAAGGCTCAATCCTCTGTCTCAAAGCCAGATTAATAATAATATGATCATTTTAATTCTATTTCTTTATTATTTGTTTTTAACTATTTATGTCAGGTTCAAAGTATTTCAGTAACTAAAACGGATTTAGTTTTTTACTGTAATGGCGAGATAGAAATATTTAGAAACATCTCAAAATTCACTACTGTTAGTTATTCAGTGTGATTTATGTTGATGCTCTTATTTTGAAATGTAACCAGTTTTTCTAAGTGCTTATTAAGCTCATGACAATAAATAAATAAGTGAAAGTCCGATTCCAGAGAAGTGAGCTGGTGACATTTTAAAAATAATAAGTTGAATGAAGATTTATTTTCATGGCTCTTGAGAAACGCCAACTTCGTTTCCAGACATCCCTACTGGAACAGAACCGAGTCTACCGGACCATCAGGTATGAAAGCAGCTTTAGGTTTAAATATTTTTCTCAGAAGGCTAAGATAACAAAAGTTGAACTATAAACATGTTGAATAAAAAGATTTACTATGTAAATCGCAGAATGCTCCTTCTCACGCTTGTGTGTTCTCACCTGTGTGAGTTTTCACATGAATACTCAAGTTCCCTTTCTGGGTAAAGCTTTTTCTGCAGATCGGACAGGAAAAAGGTTTCTCCCCTGTGTGGGTTCTCATGTGACAAGCCAAGTGATTTCTGTTCCGGAAGGATTTACCACAAACATCACAAGGATACGGCTTCTCCCCTGTGTGTGTTTTCATGTGCTGAGCTATGCTGCTGCAGTCTGTGAAAGATTTACCACACAGCTTGCAGTCGTACGGCTTCTCCCCGGTGTGAGTCCTCAAGTGGTTGGTCAAATGGCTTTTGTTGACGAATGACTTGCTGCACACTTTGCACGGATATGGCTTCTCGCCTGTGTGGCTTCTTATGTGGTCGGTCAGGTTACCCTGTTTGGTGAAACTCTTTCCACAAGTCAGGCAGGAGAAAGGCTTCTCACATGTATGAGTCCTCATGTGGTTGGTCAGATGACTTTTATTGATGAAGGATTTACCACAAACTTCACAAGGATACGGCTTCTCACCTGTGTGGCATCGTATGTGAACGGACAAGTTCCACTCCTTGATAAAACTCTTTCCACAAGTGGGACAGGAGAAAGGCCTCTCACCTGTGTGGATTTTCATGTGGACAGTCAAGTAGTTTTGCTGTGAGAAGCGTTTTCCACATGCCACACAGAGGAACGGTTTCTCGCCTGTATGGGTTCTCATATGAGTAGCCAACTGGCAACCGAAGCTGAAGGATTTGCTACACAGCTCGCATGGGAACATCTTCTCGCCCGAGTGGGTTCTCATGTGAATGTGGAGGTTACTTTTCTGAGTGAAACCTTTTCCACAAGTCGGGCAGGAGAACGGTTTCTCGCCCGTGTGCGTTGCCATGTGAATGCTCAAGTTACCTTTCTGGGTAAAACCTTTTCCACAAGTGGGGCACGAGAACGGCTTCTCGCCTGTGTGGGTTCTAATGTGGACGGCCAAGTTGTTTTGTTTGGTGAAAGCTTTTCCACAGGATAGACACTGGAAGGGTTTTTCACCAGAGTGACTTCTTGTGTGTTCGGCCAAATGACTGCTACTTTCAAAGGTTTTCTTGCACACTTTGCAAATATGCAGCATCTCACTGCGGTCGCTTTCTTGCTGATTGTCGGCTTCAGTTGAGTTTGTAGAGAGGATTTGGTTCTGGTTCTGGTTCTGGTCTTCATCAGGACTACTGGAAAGATCCTCCTGTTCCTCTTTAACCTCTTCAGATTCCAGTTCCTCCTTCGCCTGGATCATCTGAAGTTCTGGTTCTCTGTGGAGGAGAACCTCACTAGGAGGAACCGTAAAGGTTTCTGCCTCCTGCTTCACCACTTTGTTACAGATGCTCAGTTCCACCTGTTCTTCCTTGACTGGTTGATGTTCCTCAGTTGTCTGTGAATCTGGTTCGGTGTTCTCCGGAGGAGGATTCGCCGTGAACGAGTCAGTCTCCTGCTTCACAACAACCTGCTCTGCACCATCAAACAGTTCTACCTGTTGGTCTTCTTCCTCTTTTATCTCCGTCAGCAGCTTTGGTTCTGGTCGTTCTTGTTCTGGGTCGTTTGGTTTGTTCTTGTCAGGGTTGAAGTTCCCTTCCTTGTTAATGAGAAAGTGATCATCAACAACCTCCCAGGTAAACGCCGACATGATGAAGACGACGGCCTGACGGAAAGAAGAACAAGTAAAAATTTATTTTTTACCATCAGATGAACAAAATATAAACAGGATCAAGTCAAAGTAATCTGAAGGGGAAAATGTCACTGGGGAGAGAGATCCCAAGGCCATTCAGCGATTTATAGACTAACAACAGTATTTTAAAGTCTATTCTCTGAGCTACAGGGAGCCAGTGGAAGGAGTTTAGAATTGTCTTTATGTGGCTCTGAAGGTTCGGGTCAGAGTCCATCACTACAACCAAATTTCTAACCCGATTGCTAGTTTCTAGCTGTAATAACTGAATTTGTGTGCTGACTCTTTAGGTCCAAAGATAGTAACTTTATTTCTGTTCAGTTGGAGAAAATTATGGCACATAGATGCATTGATTTGTTCTAAGCACCTGTTCAGTGCTTGGATGGGTTCAGAGTCGCTGTAATGACTCTGAACCCATCAGAGTCATTATGATACCATCAGGTATGAAGATGATCCCATTACTAGATTAGCTACCATAACTAATGTAGTTAGAAAGTTATGGTATCATCTACATTTCAAATGATATCATAACTATCATCTGCATAGTTATGGCAGCTAATCTCTTTACTTGTTGTAACCTGAGCTACTGGGATCATGTAGATATTAAAGAAAAGGGTTTGCTATATCATCATAGCAGTTTTGTCCCCTATGATGAGAAATTGATACAAAAAAATCCCTATTCTTTAGGCAAGACCCAACCCAGTAAGGTACTGTTCCAGAGAGTCAAACCCAACTCTCCAGTTGGAATAATATATCATGGTCAATGGTGTCAAATATTTTAATTGTTCACTGCTGTGGTTCTTTCACAATCTGTATTTATGTGGATGCAGAATCGCCTCAACTGACTCATTCTGATGTGGAAGATGTGTTGAACTCCAGCCTGATCTCATTTAAACGCTTTAACGGCTAAAACATCTGTTCATTTACTCATCTTAAGGGTTAGGTGACCGAGGTTTCCTCTCCCAATATGGCGGACGTGTCGCCGCATCTAAAGAACACTGTTAGCTTGTAATTGCTGACACCGTTCGTTAAAATGATTCTCTTACCCGGTTATCTTGTACTCTTTGGTGACAGAAAACGCAACCCAGTTCCCAATGAACGTTCAGTGTTGTCGGTGTGAACTCATCTTTATCCTTTTCTCTAAAGGGGAACCGGTTCCTTCTTATGTCCTGGGGTTAGCTTCTCACTTAGCTCGGATGCTAACCCCTCTCCCTGCGGCTGTTGCTGCTCTGTAAACGGAGAGACAGCGCTGTGACCAGCCGGCTGAAACGGCTGAGTGCGTTTAATGAGATAAAATATCTGGGCAAACTCAATAAAGAGCAAAAGAGCACAAACTTTTTAATTGATCCTTTTTCCTTCGTTCTCTTCTTGTTGACACCCAGCCTGCAGATGGACGCATTACCGCCACCTGTCGGACTCTGGAGAGCAGTGCAACTGATGGGGGGAAAAACACGACATCTAAAAAGGTTTGTAAATTCTGTCTTTAAAAAATCAGTTGTTGATATCTTGTGAGAATGAAGTCTTATTTACAAAATTGATATACATTAATCATGCTGTGCTGCTAAAATATTTGTAGCACAGTTGATTGACACCAAAATGTGAGGTTGGTTGACCCTTGATGACCTCTGGAAACATTTATTAATATCTTTAACATGAGAACAGTACACGCACATTTTTTGCTGCACAAACATAACACAGTTGATTAACACAATATTTCATTTGATTTTATAATTGTGATGGTTGGTTGACCTTTGAGTCTGAGTTTGTGTTATTTCTTCTTTTCCTCTGTGGCTGTTTAGTCGTGTGTTTTATCTGAAATCTTGTAAATCATTTTAATATTTTATGCAGAAGCATATAAAGCACATATAAAACTATCCACCATGTTTTACCCTTTTTATTGTTTTTACAAATCAATCTTAAGCAACATAATGGATCCTTTAGCAGAAATTTGCAAAAGAGAAGCCTTTGATGTCAAAGTAAAAACAGATTTCTATAAAATAATGAGAAATACAAATGTGCAACATAAAATAAGTGGTTGAATAAATATTCACCCCATTTGACTCAGGGGTGAGTCAAATGTGCATCTAAAATGTGCAACGTTTAGATGCACATTTGTTTGGAATCAGAAAGTCTGTGGGGAAAGGTCTAGACATCTGGACGCTGCAGTTTTCCTTCATTCTTCCTAACAAAACGGTTGAAGCTTCTCAATAAGCTTTTCTCTGATTGGTCGAAGTTTTCTTTAATCTTCCTGCAGTAGCCAGGATACTGATGAACCAGTGAATGGACCGTCCAGACAGACGAGTCTTTATTTACAGACTCACTGCTCTCAATTGATCCCAGATCCAGAAACTAGAAACACCAAAGGGAATGAATATTTATGCAATCAATTATTTTTTATTAAATATTATTTAATTTTAATTATTTTTTGCAGAAATCAATATTCACTTTGACATTAAACAGTTTTATCAAAAAGTTAAATTCTTTTACATACACATTTATTATGCAGAAAAACAATCAAGAAACAGCAAAACTAAGAACAATTCAGATGAAGGATTCCAGCAAACATACAGAATAAAAGAGGCTTCTTGATCAACTGGAAACTATTTGCAATCAGGTTTGATATGAAACAAAGGACAAAAATTATTTTTACAGGCAACAGGGCTGATAAAAAGATAAACGTTTTAAATAACGTTCTATATTTTGAATAGCTTACAATTAAGACAGCTGCTGGTTTTCTACTATATAGAAATATACTGATTTCCCCTTGCATAAGCCAGTTAGCATGAAATGCCTTTTTACAGGTAAAATCCTAAAAATACAAAGTGAGGATAACAATAATACATACATAAGTAATAATAATAGCCCTGGGTCACATTCCTTCCGCTTGTCAAAAGATATTCTACAAACTTCTTTTTAAGGCTTATTTACATACATATCCAGTCAGATTATAACTGGAACTGAATAATTTACCGAGCAGGTAATTTAGTGCTTGAATGAGTCCGGCTGTTAAACTGGACAGTTTGGAGAATTTCTTTCCACAGAGAAGACATTCTCACCTGTGTGGCTCCTCAGGTGATCGTCCAGCTGAAGGTTGTTGGTAAAAGATGATTCGCAAAGATTACAGGAAAACCTCTTCTTGAGCTTCCTGTCTGTGTGATTTCTTATGTGTTTAACCATAGACATCTTGTTGGTAAATAATTTACCACATTCTTCACATGAAAACGGTTTCTCGCCTGTGTGACTCCTCCGGTGACGGTCCAAGTTACCTCTGGATATGAAGGATTTATCACAAAGGTCACAAGGATAGGGTTTCTCACCAGTGTGAGTCCTCATGTGACACGCCAAGTTAAATTTTGTATGAAAAAATTTAGGACACAGGTCACATGGAAACGGTTTCTCCCCTGTGTGACTTCTCATATGTTTAACCACAGCCAACTTGTCAATAAAAAAATCCCCACAAACTTCACATGAAAACGGCTTCTCGCCTGTGTGAGTCCTCCTGTGGCGGTCAAAGTTAATCTTGGCTGCGAAGGTTTTATCACAGAGGTCACACGGATATGGCTTTTCAGGGAGGTGAACTCTAGAGTGTTCTTTTAAAGCACCTTTACTTGTGTAGCTTTTTCCGCAGGTGGGACACAAGAATGGCCTCTTGTTTGAGTGGAGTTTGACGTGACGAACCAGACCTCGTTTGTTTTTGAAAGACTTATCACACAAACCACACGAGAACAGCTTCTCGCCTGTGTCGACCATGTTGTGTGTTATGCTGTGTTTTTTCAGGCTGCTTTTGCTCACGTAGCTTTTTCCGCAGATTGGACACGAGAATGGTTTCTCGCCTGTGTGGAGTCTCATGTGACAAACCAGATTTTGACTCTTGGTGAAAGATTTATTGCACAATCCACATGGGAATGAATTCTCTCCCAGATGGTCTTTGATGTGTGCGTTTAAGCTACTTCTGTTGATGTAGCTTTTCCCACAAGTCTGACACGAGAACGGTCTTTCGCCCGTGTGATTTCTCATGTGACGAACCAAATGACTGCTAAAGCTGAACGACTTACTGCAGACCTGACAGGTATGCGGTTTCTCACCGGTGTGGATTCTCATGTGAATTTTCAGGAGAGTTTTCCTGATTAAATGTTTTCCACATATTTTACAGGAACGCATGTTTTTCTTTAGTTTTTTCACTTTAGAGTGTTCAACACTTTCATTCTGATTCTTTGTTAGCTCTTCTTCTACATCTAATACCAGGTCTTTTCCATTGTATCCGTCCTTTGGTTGGTTTTCAGCTCCAGGGGAGTTGGAAGGGTGGATCTGGTCCTGGTTTGGATCCGGTTCACTGTGGTATTTTTCCTCATGCATAGGAGTTTCTCTGAAGGAATCCTGCTTTGCTACAAGTTGATCTTCATCCTGATCACTGTAGAGTTCCTCCTCTTCTTGTTTAATTTGTACAGTTTCTAGTTCCTCCAGTTCTTCTTTAATCTGTTCAGGTTCTGGTTCCTCCAGTTCTTCTTTAATCTGTTCCGGTTCTGGTTCCTCCTTCATCCCTGTGATCTGCTGCAGTTCAGGTTTACGCTGGAATATTTCATCAGAACCAGCAGACACCCTAAAGGTGTCAGCATCTGGCTTCACTACAGACTTCTGGTCATGAAAGATGTCGAGCTCAACTGGTTCTTCTTTGATGGGTTGATATTGTGGCGCCTCCTTCATCTGGTTTAGATCTGGATCTCTGTGTTCCTCTTTCATCTCTAGATTGGTCGGTAAGTTGCGGTCACGAACTGAGTTGCTTTCTCGTTGAATGAGTAACCGATCACCAGCAACCACCCAAACGTTAACAGACATGATGCTGTTTGGGACCTGAAGGAACAACAAATTAAACACTTTAGTATTAAAGGTTTTGACAAAATATATTTACATGAATTGATTAGGATAAATTTTTAAAAAAGCATAAAAACACCAGAAGATGTTTAGATATTAGGATGTTCCAGTTCAGGTTTCTATAACAGTCATGTTCCTCCTGTTCATGTTTTCTACCCTATAATGTTTTTTTCTTCACTTTGACTTCAACAGAACATTATGAAAAATGCAGCATGAAGGAAAAGCACATTTAGTCATATTTTACTAATTCTACTGCAAAATAGTGAATTTTGAGAAATTTTTGAATTTTGGTTAAATCATCTGTATGGAAAAAAATGCAAAGAAAAGGTCAAAAACTTTTGTTTCTCCATGAAATCCTCCCAAGCTTGTTAAAATTCAAGCCTTTAGCAGAAGCACTTTGTCATCTGTGAATATTTTGACAATTTTTGGAAGCATAATTTATTTTTTTATTTATTAAGATGTGGATTTTTAGATTCTTTTCTTTTCTTTTCTTTTCTATTATTGTGTGACAGAAAATAATCAGTCACCCTTTCACAATAAAAGCCTGATGGCAGTTCTGCTGCCAGAAGTGCTATGCTAACACTGAGGTTAGCTTGCCAACTTGGGCTCCATGAAGCCGTTAAAATTTGACTCAGTTCTGCCACATCTGGACGAGAAACGGATTGAAACATGACTGACACGGTAACTTCAAAATATCTGCAACGTTACCATGTTTCTTATTTATAAAAGAACCTGCATGTTAAAGCATATTAATGTCTCTAAGTTTAATGTTGTAGCATAACTTCATTCCTTCATGACAGACTGACAAGTTTCACTTATGATTCCTGGGAGAGTGGAATGGTGCCCTTATTCAACTAAAGAAACTCGCAATTTATTCAAAAGTTAATAATAAATTATTAATCATAACATTAGTAATGTCATAAGCCAAACATTAATGCTAATTTTGATTAATTTTGACTGCTTGGAGAATAACGTTTATATGCGTTGTTTTATTGAATGCATTTCCTTTTGCATCCTAGTCTTTTATACTGTGGATAAAACTGTGAATATGTGGCTATGAAACAATATTTTTAAAGCAATTTACCAGAAAATACTAATTGCTAAATTCAAATTAAATTCAAATTCAAAAATACTTTATTGATCCCAAAGGGAAATTAAATGTTGTTGTAGATCATAAACTGGAACAATATGAGACAGTGGAAATTAAATGGTTAAGAAGTTATTCCTGCAGGTGGCAACAGTTTACGTTAGAAAATAATTTGTTGAGTCCCCCAGGGGTCAGTATTGGGAGCAAAACTCATTATTTGCTCCATATCTTATACACTACAATAATTTTACCTTGTTTATCTTACTGGACTGAGGTCTGGGGCGTTATAGGACTTTTCTCTTAGAGCAACACAGATAATTGATCAAGATGAATGTCAGAATCACATCAACATATTTTCCTTCCATTCCAGATGGTTGAAATAGTATGACTACCACTTAATGTTATTTAAATGATGAAAACGCACAAATTCACAAACTAAAAACAACATATTCCCAGCAAACATTTAAAATGTTTGTCTCTTATAAAGTGGGGGCAAAAATAAAGATTACTAAATGTAGAAAGTTAAAATAACTAGCAGGACATCTGTGTTTTTAGAGTAAAACTTTAGAATGGGTCAAATGAGACTTTTAGCAATGAAATCAGTTTTACAAATGTTTTTAGGGTTTACAAATAGGAAGTCAGATGTGTTACTGGGTGTTTTTTTTTTTTTGTTATATATGTTTTTTATGTGTTTGATGTTTTTATGATGAAAGAAATTTTGAACTGCCTTGTTGCTATAAAAATAACCTTAACTTAATTTAGTTTACTTATTTCACAAAAATCAAAAATTGTATAGCCTAACTAGTAGGACACGCAACTTTGCTCAATATGAGCCATAAATTGCACTGAAAGGAGCTTAAAACCCAGCACTTCCGCTCCCTGTACTGATTAACTTGTCGCTCTTTCCTCTCCCAATATGGCGGACACGCTGACGTGTTATAGCACCTAGCAGTCAACGCAGAAGCTAGCAATCATTTGTTGCCTTAGTTGGTCAAAAGACGGTTCTCTTACCGGATAGTGTTGCTTTTAGTCCCTAGAAGAAGATCCGGCGGCCGCGCCGCTTCCAGTAAGAGTCCAAAAATCTTCGTGTGAAGTTTTTTTTTTACGATTCTCTCCAACTAGAAACTGGTTAGTTTTCCTGACAGTTAGCTTCTCATGAATACCGGAGGCTAACTGGTCTCACTCAGGATGTTTGACCTCCTTAAACAGACAAACATCGGCATCAAAGTAAGAATGTAAATATTATCGGAGCTCCCAATGAGACAAAATGTGAAGATTATAAAGGTTTAACCGAAGAGCAGAACGAAACCAACGTTCAAATTCCTTCTTCTGCTTTTGGTTGTGGCGGTTGCCTATGCTACCGAGCTCTTCTTCTGTTTAACGGCAGTTTATTGAGCAACGTTTTGGTGAGCATTATCGCCACCTACTGGAATTAGGTGTGGGTCGGGATGCTAAACATTACACAGATTTATAAACTAAGCAATAAAATAAATATGATTAAAAACTCACAAAATCTATATTCTCTATGTGATTCAGAAGCAGAGAGTTTATCCAAAATGTCTTGTATGTCCAGATGTAACTTGTAACTGAGTATTTAACTCTCTTCTTGAAAACAAATACAAAAAAATTCTGTCCGATTTTTTCCCAGTTTTAAACAAAACTCGGTTATGATTATTTGCCTGGTTTTTCTCATTTTGACTGCTCTAAAACATATCAAGAAAAAGTTTAAAGTATTTGATAAAATGTAAACTCAAGTTCTGAGTAACTGATAAAATTATCAATAATTTAATATAAAAAATGTACATCAGACGGACCAAAATATAAAGTTAAGTGGAAATTTTGGTATTTTAAGGACGAAAATTACAATAATTCATAAAAGTAACTAAAATATAACGAAATCAGACAAAAGAAAATTTCTCCAAATCAGTTTGTTGAAACAACGTATCAGCTGCAGGTCTGTGTCTGGTCAATTTGTGTTAAAGTTTGTTCTTTATTCAGCAGGTAGAAAATTTTACTCAAGTAAGAGTAGAAATATTTCGCAATAAAATCACTCAAGTAAAAGTCAAAAGTACAATACTTTTAAAAGTACACTTTCTCAAAGAAGTTACTCAACTAAATTTAGTTGAATAAATGTAACTAGTTACTACCCAACCCTGGTGTTGACTGTCGGTTGGTGATGATCTACACAGAGCTGCTACTCCATCATATATGGACTTAAATTTGATGCTGTTTTATAACACAGTTTGTTCCTAATTTTTTTAAACTTTATCTCTACGTTTTCATGTCTTACTTGTAATATTAATCAGACTTGAGTAAATCTGAACATGAACCCAGGTTCCTACCTAATAAAACCATAAACTTGGTTTATGGATTTCCTCTTACAATCTGCTTACTGAAAAAAATCAGAACAAAATCACAGATCCTCTTCATCAGGCGAACCCACCCACTCGTCTTCATATTCTAGACCTTGTGCTGATTTATGGTATTAAGTGGGAGAAAATAACAGAATTCATTTAAAACACTGTCCTGTCTGACCATTTAAAAAAAGGGGTTTAATTTACTAAAACAATCCAAACCTGAGAAAATGTTGTTATAGTAAATCATCAGTTGTAACAAGTTCTAAAAAAATAACTTCCATTATTTTTCTCTTGATCTAAAAAAACAGAGCAGGTGGCAGCAAATTAATATCTGCACTTTCCTGAATTTATGTTATTGTTCCACTAACGTCCCTGAAGCATGAAGAACACGCTTGAACCAAAAAACTCTTTCACAAGCTTTTTAATTCTTGTGAAATAATATTTCACTGCGTTTCCTCCAGGTGTTAATCAGATAAACAATCCTCTTGTGAGCAGCTGCATGAAAAATACATGAAATACTTATATAATATCCTCGTTGTCTGTTTTCTTCTTCTTGGTTTTGTTTCATTTTCCACATCTGTTCTTTTCCAATTTCAAATTATTTTAATTTCATGCTCCAAAAGTATTTGACACTTTGAACCCAAACTGTAAAAAAACAAACAAAAAACATTTCACATAAGATACAGAGAAATTTATTTCCTCCTTTAATTGAATTAATACAAAGCAGAATACATAAAAAACTTCATGTATGTGCAGGTATTTCTTTCAATGTTTAGGAGTTTTAGACAGGAGGTGAAAAACTCAGTATGATTAAAAATCTCATTTTCATCAGTCTTCTGGGCCATTCAGCAGTAAAACAAGATAATTAAAACTTTCTTACAATAGTTTGACAAACAGCCTGAAGCACTGTAAAAATCTTCAATAAGAAATAAACATTTCTGTTTAGATTTCATTTAATTTCAAAATATTTAAGAACCTCCACGTTTAAGGCAATGTGACAACAGCTGAAATGAGTCCATCTCTGCCTTTAAAGGCAAATAAATCTGCAAAACATTAGCAAAGCAGCGAAAGGAACATTTATACTGTGAAACAAACTGGCAGCATGAACAATGCAAACCACAGTGGTCTCAAAATTGAGCCTTCAGGGACTCCATAGATTTATAGACTTTGAGCACTAAAGTCCAGCTCGTCTTCGTTGCTTTGAGCTGAATGGGCCAAAATTCATGGCCAGGATCTATAGATGGATGGATTTGGATATTTTTTTTGGAAACAAAAAACTGAATTGCCCTGTTTGCTTTGGTATAAAACGGTTTACAGGTAAAACAAAACAAACAGAAAAAAGTAGGTCAAGTAGAGCAGCAACGGGTCACATTCCCACTGTGGGTCAAATAAATGATGTTTTACAAACTTTAACATCTTTTCTAAGGTTTATTTTCACATATATGTGCAGTCAGTTTATATCTGGCAGTGAATAATTTACCGCACAGTTCACAGGAATATGACTTTTCTCCTGTATGAGTCCGGATGTGCATCGTCAGACTGTACGGTTTGGAGAACTTCTCTCCACAGGTGACGCATGAGAAGCCCTGCTCACCTGTGTGGCTCCTCAGGTGATTGTCCAGCTGAATCCTGGAGGTAAAAGACGCATCACAAACATTGCAGGCAAACTGCTTCTCGTCTGTGTGACTCCTCAGGTGTTTGGCTATACTGCTCCTGTCACCAAAAGATTCTCCACACTTTTTGCATGTAAACTGCTTGTTGCCTTTGTGGGTCCTCATGTGTTGGGCCACGTTAGCTCTGCTTATGAATAATTTACCGCACAGGTCACACGCATAGGGTTTCTCGCCGGTGTGGGTCCTTCTATGGCAGCCTAAATGAAATTTGGTATGAAAAGATCTGGGACACAGATCACACTGAAACGGCTTCTCGCCTGTGTGACTTCTCATGTGTTTAACCACAGCCAACTTATCAATAAAAAAATTACCACAAACTTCACATGAAAATGGCTTCTCGCCTGTGTGAGTCCTCCTGTGGCGGTCGAAGTTGATCTTGACCGTGAAAGCTTTATCACACAGGTCACACGGATACGGCTTTTCAGGGAGGTGAACCTTGAAGTGCGCTCTTAAGCCATCTCTACTGGCGTAGCTTTTTCCACAGGTGGAACATGAGAACGGCCTCTTGCCTGTGTGGAGTTTGCTGTGACGATCCAGACCTCGTTTGTTTCTGAAGGTCTTATTGCACGATCCACACGAGAACAGCTTCTCGTCTGTATGAACTGTGATGTGTGTTTCGATGTGTTTTTTTAAACTTTTTCTGCTTACGTAGCTTTTTCCGCAGGTTGAACACGGGAATGGTTTCTCCCCTGTGTGGAGTCTGATGTGATAAACCAGATTTTGCCTCTTGGTGAAAGATTTATCACACAATCCACATGGGAATGGCTTCACTCCAAGGTGAGCTTTGATGTGTGCGCTTAAGCTACATCTGTTGATGTAACTTTTTCCACAGGTCTTGCATGAGAACGGTCTCTCACCTGTATGGGTTCTCATGTGCCGAACCAAACCACTGCTATAGCTGAACGGCTTACTGCACACTTTACAGGTATGCGGCTTCTCATTAGTGTGGTTTCTCATGTGAATTTTCAAGGCAGTTTTTCTGATGAAACGTTTTCCACATATTTTACAAGAACACATGTTTTTCTGGAGCTTTTTCATTTTTGAACGGTCAACAATGTTGCTCTGATTGACTGTCAGCTCTTCATCTCCATCTAGTCCATCATTGCATCTGTCCTTTGGTTGGTTTTCAGCTCTACAGGAGTTTGAAGGGTGGATCTGGTCCTGGTTTGGGTCTGATTCACTGCGATATTTTTCCTCATAAATGGGAGTTTCACTGGAGGAATCCTGCTTCACTAAAAGTTGACCTTCATTCTGATGACTGTAGAGTTCCTCCTCCTCTTGTTTAATCTGAACAGGTTCTTGTTCCTCTTTAATCTCTGGAGGTTCTGGTTCCTCCTTTGTCTCCATCATCTGTTCATTTTTATTTTGAAATATTTCATCACAACCAGCAGCCACCATGAAGGTGTCAGCTTCCTGCTTCACTACAGATTTCTCTTCATGAGAGACGTTGAGCTCAACTTGTTCTTCTTTGATCCGTTGACATTCTGGTTCCTCCTTAATCTCTGTAATCTGCTGTGGATCTGGTTCCTCTTTCATCTCTAGATCATTTGGTAAGTTATGGTCATGAATGGAGTTGCTTTCTGGTAGAATGAGGAACTGATCACCAGCAACCACCCAAATATTAACAGACATGATGCTGTTTGGGACCTGAAGGTAGAACAAAACAAATTTAATAATTTTGACAAAATGTATTTATATGCATTGTTTACCTTATAAAAACAAACAAGCAAACAAAACAAACTGATTTCAGGTGTTAGTAGGTTCCAGTCCATAATAATATGCCACCCATGCTGGGCATCCATTTAATCAAACGAACTGGTCAGGATGGATCGTCTTGCATCACTGCCAAACTCAACCTCTACGTCCTGAAGCTGGACAGTCGTCTTCAGCCTGACAAAGACACACGCACCAACAGTTCCTTCCTATTTTGTTGGATGAAGAAAGTGGTTTTGAAAGATTTAAAGTGTAACCTGTTGAACTTTTAAAGAGTAATTTTATGCGCATAAAAAATGCTTTTGAAGAGATATTTAATCTGCCGCAAAAATAAGGACTATAAAATAATTAAGATTGCTAGAAGTAGTTTCTGGGGTAAAACTTAAATGGGAGAATTAAATCAATACAAAAAATGTGTTTACAAATTGGAGGAGTCAATATTATTTTTGTTAATAGACATTCCTTTGTGTTTACTTGTATCCACTGCTGTAGACCTCCTCCAGATAATCCTACATTGGAGTCATAAAACGCTGAAGAGCTGGTAGACTGTAGAGGCCTAACGCCACGAAGCTGAAGTTGGTTTCCGATTCCAGCTTCCGATTCGGGAAATGGCTAAAGGGCGATTCCACCTAATTTTTCACTACCTTCTGCATCTTTAATCAACTCTAGTTTAAAAACTACAAACCTGGACTGGATTATTCTGCTCTAATAGCAGAATACTTAAAACCATGTTTGGGATTTGTGAAACCTTTTTCTGATTTGTGAAACTGCAGAAAAAGTTTTTCTGCTTTGTGGTGAAATCAATAAAGGTTGATTTCACCACTTTTTTGGATCTCTGTCATAGCATAACTGCTCCAATTCCAAAACTACAACACCTTCAAACCTGGACTGGATTATTCTGCTCTAATAGCAGAATATTTAGAACCATGTTTGAGATTTGTGAAACCTTTACATGATTTGTGAAACTTCACTGAAGTTTAGATTACTATTCACACTTGTTCCATGCAGTTCTTTTTTTCAAATTCAAATTAAATTATAATTCAAAGCCACTCTATTAATCCCAATGGGAAATTAAATGTTGGTGTAACTCATTAATTCTTCAAAGAGTTATTGTAGATGGTGATGGCTGCTTGAAGGAAAGATCTTCTGCAGCGATCTGTTAAGTGAAGTGAAGTTTCACAAACCAGAAAAAAGTTTCACAAATTCCAAACATGGTTCCAAATATTCTGCTATTAGAGCAGAATAATCCAGTCCAGGTTTGTAGTTTTTAAACTAGAGTTGATTAAAGATGCGGAAGGTAGTGAAAAATTAGCATTTCCCGAATCGGAAGCTGGAATCTGAAACCAACTTCAGCTTCGTCCCAACTCGTACGATACATAATTTCGTTTAATGAGCCGTAAATCCCTGTGTGAGTTGGATTAAAATCACAACACCTCCGCTCTGTTTAACGGTTAACTCGCCTTTGTTTCCCCTCCTAATATGGCGGACACGCTCACATGTTTTAGAAGCTAGGAGTCAAAGCAGCAGCTAGCAAGTATTTGTTGTCTAATTTAGTGAAAAGACGCTTCTCTTACCAGCTAGCCCTGTTTTATTCTTTAGAAGAAGAGCCAATAGCCACACAGCGTCCAACAAATGTCCAATAATCTCCTCTGTGAAAACTTTATGTTCGTTTCTCCAGCACGAAACTGGCTGCTTCTCGTCATGAGCTTTAGCTTCTCAGAGGCTAGGAGGCTAACTGGTCTCGCTCTGGGTGCTGAAGCTGCTAAAACAGACAAACATCGCTATTAAAGTAAAACTGACAATATTACCAGATTTCACGACGAGCCAAGATGTGAAGAACGGTTTAAATGAAGAGCAGGAAGAAGCAGCGTTCTTCTTCTCCTGTAGTATTTTTCTTCTTCTCTTGTTTTGACGGTTACCAAGAAACTTAAGCCGTGTATCACCGGCACCTACTGGTATGGAGTACGGCTCAAAATGCTTTGTTATTTTACACCTTCAATATCGATTGTCATATTTTATAATGAATTTTGTTTTCCTAAACAACCTAATTAAACTTGGAATAATTTTATTTTATGATTTATCTTGTAGTACATTTATTTAATTAAATGTTTGTCTATTTTTTTCTAAATTCCTTCAACATTTTATCTCCAATGTATTAAAATATATTCTTCTTTCAAGCAACAAAATGGAAACTGGACCCTGTGGACAGGTTAAGCTGTTTTTAAAAAAAAAAAAAGTAAACAATACAGACATAAATTATACAGAAAAATAAAAAGTAAAAGAAAAATATAAATTATATAACTGTGGCTCTGCTCCAATTGCCCAACTACACAAAAAATCGAATTCAGATGTCTAATAACTTATAAATAGTACTTATGGTGATTAAAGTTGATCCTAATAAATGTCGATCGCCATAAGAAAGATGATCTTAAATTAAGCTTAAATATTTAAATTGTCCACTCGGACTATCAATTTTTAGAGTACTGTACTTCTCAGATCCCTTATCTAATTTAGTGTTAAAAATGAAAAGGTCATTATACAGGAGATTTTAACATGTTGCCACTGAAAGTGATAACAAGATGTAGCCGTTAATGCTATCTTATACTGAGTTAGCATGGCTAACATTATCCATAGACCTTCCCACTCTTGTTTTCATGCCCTGGACCCACAAAGCTTTAAGTTGGGAAAAAATAATAGTAGCTTCAGTTAAATGTACAATATACAGTATATTAGTAGATATTAATCAGTCAATGCTTTAACAATTTTTAAAGAGTAATTCTCAATTCTCAAAAAACAAAATATATGCTATCAATTTAATCTCTGTTCTTTCACAAGTTTATTTTTATTCCATTAAATGCCCTGAATGAAAAAAATACTTGAACCAAAAATGCAGTTGATTTAAAACAGAGACTTTGTTCACAAGCATTTTTGTTCTAATGTAATTTTCTTTCTGTTAAGCCATTTGGAGGTCAACTCAGCATTTTTTTCCTCCTTTTGTTAGATTAATTCAAAACAGTAAACCTAAAATAAAACTTCAAGTATTTGCAGGTATTTCTTCTTGTGTTTTTTATATTAAAAACTTTATTTAACCAGGAAGAAAAAAAGCCTTTGAGATTAAAATCTAATTTACCAGAATGTCCTGGGCTGAAAACAAGATAAAAATCAGAAAATGTAAATTTTCTTACAATAAGAGGATCAACATCCTGAAACACTGTTAATATCAAAATTATAATTTCCCTTTAGCTTCATTTAATTTGAAAAGTTTTAATAACATCCACTTGTTTAACATATATAAGGCAATGCAATATAAATATTCAGAATTTATACTGAGCAATAAATTGATATTTGCTCATATTGAAATTTGAATATGAAATGCAAACAAAGAGAGTCTCAAAAATGAGCCTTGAGGGACTCCATAAATTAAGACACGTTATATTTGACCTGAATGAGTCAATATTCATGGACATAAACAACAAATGGACTTGGGCATTTTATTGCAATTTATTACTATTTACCATGAAAATCTAAAAGTACAACAAAAAACTGAATAATTTAAACACATTTTTAAATGTTTGTTTAAAAAAAAGTAGGTAAATCATAGTGGCAATGGGTCACATTCCCACTGTGGGTCAAATAAATGATACTTTACAAACTTTAACATTTTCCTAAGGTTTATTTTCACATACATGTGCAGTCAGTTTATATCTGGCAGTGAATAATTTACCGCACATTTCACAGAAATACGACTTTTCTCCTGTATGAGTCCGGATGTGCATTGTCAGACTGTACGGTTTGGAGAACTTCTCTCCACAGGTGACACATGAGAATCCCTGCTCACCTGTGTGGCTCCTCAGGTGTTCGTCCAGCTGAATGCTGTCAGTAAAAGACGCACCACAAACATAACTAGGAAACTGCTTCTCAGGCTTCTTGTTTATGTGATTTGCCATGTGTTTCACCATGATGTTCTTGTCACTAAATAATTTACCACATGCTTCACACGAAAAAGGTTTCTTTCCTGTGTGAGACCACTTGTGGCGCTCCAAGTCCTTTTTGTCCAGGGATGATTTTGCACACAGTTCACACGGATGCAGCTTGTCAGTCAGGTGAACTCTGCTGTGTGACGCAAGGCTGCGTAAGTGAGGGAAGCATTTTCCGCAGGTGGGACACGGGAACGGCTTCTCGTTTATGTGGCGTGTGGCGTGACGAGCCAGAGATTGACTGTGTCTGAAGGATTTGTCACAGGATTCACACGAGAACGGTTTCTCCTCTGTGTGGACTCTGAGGTGGCAAGTCAGATATTGCATCCTGACAAAAGATTTATCACACACACTACAAGTGAACGGTTTCTTTTCCAGATGATCTTTCATGTGTGCGTTTAAGCTACCTCTATCAATGTAGCTTTTTCCACAGGTCGTGCATGAGAACGGTCTCTCGCCTGTATGGGTTCCCATGTGACGAACCAAATGACTGGTGCATCTGAAAGACGTGCAGCAGACTTTACAGGCATGCGGCTTCTCACCAGTGTGGATTCTCATGTGAACTTTTAAGGTACATTTCTTTGTGAAATATTTTCCACATATTTTACAAGAATGCGAATGAATATTTAGCTTTTTCTCTTTAGAACAGTCAACACCGTCACTCTGATTCATTGTCAGCTGTGGATTTAAATTAAATATCTGGTGGCCATCATTGCATCTGTCCTGGTGTTGGTTTTCAGCTTCAGGGGAGTTTGAAGAGTGGATCTGGTTTTGGTGTGGGTCTGATTCACTTTGGTATGTTTCCTCATAGAGAGGATTTTCTCTGGAGAAATCCTGGTTCACTGCAAGCTGATCTTCATCCTGATCACTGCTGAGTTCTTCCTGTTCTCTTTTAATCTGTGTAGATTCATGTTCCTGCAGTTCCTCTTTAATCTGTTCAGGTTCTGGTTCTGCTTTAATCTGTTCAGGTTCTGGTTCTTCTTTAATCTGTTCAGGTTCTGGTTCCTGCAGTTCTTTAGTCTGTGCCGATTTTGGATCCTCTTTAATATCCGTCATCTGCTGCAGCTCTGGTTTAGTTTGGAATATTTTATCATAAGCAGCAGCCACCATAAAGGTGTTGGCCTCCAGTTTCACGTCTTGACAGACATTAAACTCAACTTGTTCTTCTTTGATCGGTTGAAGTTCTGGCTCCTCTTTAATCTGCTGTACATTTGGTTGCTTGTGTTCCTCTTCCATCTCTATATCATTTTGTAAGTTGTGACCATAAATGGAGTTGCTTTCTGGTTTAATAAATAACTGATCACCACCAACCTCTCAAATATTTAGACATGATGCTTCTGGAGATCTAGAGGCAAAACAAACGAAGCATTTTAATGTCAAAGATTTTGACAAAATACACATATGACTTGCTTCATTTACATTTGATAACTAAATGAATAAAAAGAACACCTGAAAGACTTCAGCTATTAGAAGGTTTCAGGTCATGTTTCTCCTGTCAAACACATCTTCTATTCATAACACAAATAGCTGAAAGAACTCAAACAAACAGCATATGTTTAATATAAATAATTTAATAAATGAAAAATATTTAAGCTAGAAATAACAAATTCCAAGGCAAGTTATAAAAGTTATTCTGTTACAAAAAGGAGCCAAGTTGCCTGAGAGGAAAACAGGGATAGTAAAATGCAAAGTGTTAAGATTACTGGTAGGCCATTTGGGTTGCTGTTGTTAAGTTATATTGGCTTTAATGGGACCTCAAGTAATTAAATCAGTACAAAAAATACATGCTTTTTACTTACAAATTGAAAGAATCAATAGTGTTTACATTTTTTGTTTAGACATATTTTCTTCTCTTATTTACAAAAAAAGAAAACATCTTAATATCCACTCTGAATGACCTGTGAACCCAGTAAACTGTAGAGGTCAAGCTACAAAAAAACACTTAGTAATTATAAGTCGTATATTACTTTGAATTGGACTGATTGTTTCCCCTCTAAATATGGCGGACGCGCTGACGTGTTCAAGCGCCTAGCAGTCAGTAAGTCTCGTCTCAGTTCGTCTCTTACCGTTTAGTCTTACTTTTATTCCCTGTAAGAAGAGCTGAAGGCCACAGAGTCCAGTCCAACTGTCCAAAAATCTCCGTGTGGATCTTTTTTATTTGCTTCTTTTTAGAGAAGAAAAAGCCAGTTAGCCTCCGGGCTAACTCCGGCCAGTTAGCCTCAGAGCTAACTGGTGTCTCTCAGGGTGTTAGAGCTGCTAAAATAGACACACGTCGGTGTTAACGGTACACTTCAAATATTCTTCAGACAAAGAGACAAGGTGTGACGAAAGGTTTAAATGGAGAGCAGAACGAAACCAGAGTTGATATTTTGGTTCTTGAGGTTGCTAACCGGATTACTTCTTCCTTAGTTTGAAGCGGCGGCTTGCACACAAAAGCCTGCGTTACTGCCATCTGTCGGATTATATGCATAATTCTTTTCACTATATTCTCTTAACATACAGTACATGCACACTCACGCAGCGTCACGTTTTCCCATCCGTCACGTCACTTCTTACCTACTTCCAGTCCTCCACAGTAGATATCATTCACATACTTCCTGTGCACACTGGAAAACAAATTTATCCTAAATCTGTGATCCCAAAAGTGAGCCGTGAGGCAAAACACAAATAAAAAGGGGATGTTTGAGCCGAGTTCATGTTCATGCACATCAACAATAGATGATTGGACCAGAGCATTTTATTTCCATTGATCTGCACAATTGACCAAAAAACTGAATTGTCCTGGTTTAAACAGAATGGTATGAAATGTCTTGTAAATAATAAAATAGGTAATAGTTAATGTAGTTGTGGGTTGGATTCCATCTGTGGGTCAAAAAAATAATGTTTCACAAACGTTATCATCTTTCTAAGTTTTATTTTCACATACATGTGCAGTCAGTTTATATCTGGCAGTGAATAATTTACAGCATAGTTGACAGGAATACGACTTTTCCCCTGTATGAGTCCGGATGTGCATAGTCAGACTGTATGGTTTGGAGAACTTCTTCCCACAGGTGACGCATGAAAAGACCTGCTCACCTGTGTGGCTCCTCAGGTGATCGTCCAGCTGAATGCTGTCAGTAAAAGACGCATCACAAAGACTACAAGGAAACAGCGCCTCAGGCGTCTTGTCTGTGTGAGCTGTTGCATGTTTTAACATAGTGTATTTGTTAGTAAATAATTTCCCACACAATTCACACGAAAATGGTTTTTCGCCTGTGTGAGTCCTCCGGTGACGGACTAAGTCGGTCCTGTTTACGAATGATTTGGCACACAGGTCACAGGGATATGGCTTCTCCTGCAGGTGAACTCTGCTATGTGATTTAAGGTTGCGATTGTCGGTGTAGGATTTTCCACAGGTGGTGCACAGAAACGGTCTCTCAGCTTTGTGGAGTTTGACATGACGAACCAGATCTCTATTGCTTATAAAAGATTTATTGCACGATGCACAAGGGAACGGCCGCTCACCTGTATGGACTCTGATGTGAATAACCATATCTCCTTTGTTTGTAAAAGATTTATCACACAGTCCACACGAAAACGGCTTCTGGCCTCCGTGGTCTAGGCTGTGTGTTTTTAGGCTACTTCTGGTTGTGTAGCTTTTTCCGCAGATGGGACACGAGAACGGCTTCCTGGCTTTGTGGTGTCTAATGTGACAAACCAGATCTTGATTCTTGGTGAAAGATTTATCGTACAATCCACAAGTCTCTCCCACGTAAGTTCTGATGTGTGCGTTTAAGCTACTTCTATCGATGTAACTTTTTCCACAGATCTTGCATGAGAACGGTCTCTCGCCTGTATGGATCCTCATGTGACGAACCAAATGGCTGCTATGGATGAAAGACTTACTGCAGACTTCACAGCTATGCAGCTTCTCATCGGTGTGGATTCTCATGTGAAAATTCAGGGAACCTTTCCTGATGAAATATTTCCCACAAATTTTACAAGAACATGTTTTTTTCTGGGACTTTTTGAGTTTAGAACAGTCAACACTGTCGCTCTGATTCATCATCAACTCTCGATTTCCATCCAATACCTGGTCGCCGTCATTGCATCTGTCCTCATGTTGGTCTTCAGCTTCGTTCTCATAGAAAGGAGTTTCACTGAAGGAATCCTGCTTCACTACAAGCTGATCTTCCTCCTGATTAATGTAGAGTTCCTGCAGTTCCTCTTTAATCTGTTCTGGTTCCTGCAGTTCTTTAATCTGTTCTGGTTCCTGCAGTTCTTTAATCTGTTCTGGTTCTGGTTCCTGCAGTTCCTCTTTAATCTGTTCTGGTTCCTGCAGTTCCTCTTTAATCTGTTCTGGTTCCTGCTGTTCCTCTTTAATCTGTTCTGGTTCCTGCAGTTCCTCTTTAATCTGTTCTGGTTCCTGCAGTTCCTCTTTAATCTGTTCTGGTTCCTGCAGTTCCTCTTTAATCTGTTCTGGTTCCTGCAGTTCCTCTTTAATCTGTTCTGGTTCCTGCAGTTCCTCTTTAATCTGTTCTGGTTCCTGCAGTTCCTCTTTAATCTGTTCTGCTTCCTGCAGTTCCTCTTTAATCTGTTCTGGTTCCTGCAGTTCCTCTTTAATCTGTTCTGGTTCCTGCTGTTCCTCTTTAATCTGTTCTGGTTCGGGTTCCTCCTTTGTCACCGTCATTTTCTGCGGTTCAGGTGTTCTCTGGCATATTTCATCCCAACCAGCAGCCACCATAAAGGTGTCAGCTTCCTGCTTCATTACAGATTTCTTGTCATGAGAGACGTTGAGCTCAACTTGTTCTTCTTTGATCGGTTGATATTCTGGTTCCTCCTTAATCTCTGTAATCTGCTGTGGATCTGGTTCATCTTTCATCTTGACATCGTTTGGTAAGTTGTGGTCATAAATGGTATTTCTTTCCGGTTGGATTAGGAACTGATCAGACATGATGCTCCTGGAGACCTGAAAGATTGACAAAATGCATAATCACATGATTATCTGGAAAGACCAAAGCAGAATCAAGACTTTGACAGATTCAGAAGACAGAAACTGTCTCCCTCTTGACATAATAATATTATGGAAACACATAGCCACGAGTGGCCAGGATATTTATGAGACTGCTTAAAAACAGCAACTTCAGCATTTTGGCCTTTCTTCAACATATCACAATATTTTGAATTGTTATTGCGCAATAGCCAGCCCCGCCCTAAACCTCACAACTCCCATGGACTGACTACTGACCAGCTCTCCGTCTAACGGGTCCAGAAAATCTCTAGAACCCTCGAGTCTTACTCTTAGATAGGTTTAGGGGAGATAATCTATTCAAGCTGGTGTCGAGAGACTCATCTATCCTTTAACTATCTTCATTCCAAGAGTTATGACCTTTTTCAGTTAATGAAACAATCAGCTGAGTAGCCCTCGCAACTGCACAATTTCAATAACCACCCTTGTTAACGGCAACAACGAGCATTTGTTACAGACTAGACAATTTTTAGTGGCTCAACATAAGATTTGATTTGGTTTGATTCTTGTCTTTGTACGGCAAAATTATCTTCTGAATAGAAGCAAAGCAGAACTGGGTGTTGTCTTCTGAAGACTCGGTTCTTCATCGCTCAATGATCTCAAAGTTCTGCATAATTCACATTTTGCAGATATTTCAAAGAAGCCACAACCAACATTCGAGCAATAAAAAGTATTTCTAGTTTAATGTAACTACTTAATAAATGTTTTATGAAATCAGATCAGATTTTTTATCATATTTGTGTTTCTTTAAGTTCAACGTTCACTTCCTGGTTTGATAAAGGTCTTAAATAGCCATCTGCCTCTGCCAATTAATGTATGCCATTTCCCCACCCAATATGGCGACCGTTTTGACGTGCATCTAGGAGTCAAAGTAGCAGCTATCAAGCACTTGTTGTTCGACATAAGATGTTTCTTACCGGATTTCTATTCCTCAGAGAAGAGCTGGTAGCCGCACAACGTCCAGACATGTCCAATAATCACCTTGTGAAGTTTTTTTTTTGTGCTTTTGTCTTAGATAGAAACTAGCTGCTTCTTCTCTGAGTTAGCTTCTCAGGTAGCTCGGCGGCTAACTGGGCTCTCAGTGTTGGAGCTTTAAAAACAGACGAACATCAGTGTTAAAGGTCTACAGTAATTACTATGAGAGCTCACAATGAGACAAGATGTGAAAAACGGTTTAATCGAAGAGCAGAACGAAACAAACCTTGATATTTTTTCTTCTTCTTTAGGTTGTGACCGGATTGCTTCTTCCTTAGTTTTACGGCAGTTTGCATCCAAATAGTTGCACTACCGCCATCTCTCGGATCATACATGTAAACATCATTTTCTTGTCACTATATTCTTTGTAAATCCAGTTTCTCATCAATTTGATTTAATCGAACAACCACAATTTCAGACCTCACTTCCCTACTAATCTCCAAGGTTACGCTTTGATTCACATTCTTCCTACAACTAATAAAAACATAGTTTCTTTACTAACTATAAAATTGTTTCCCATATTAAAACGAGTACCATTCAAAAAAAAGTTTTAAAACGTTTTTTGACTTATAATCTCTTATCCCTGTATTTTTTTAACATCAATATTTTTTTTCCACTCTATTTGCATGCCTCACTTTTACCTCGCTTTTCTCATAACTTCTTACTTTCCCACCAAACTATGCATTTATTCTCAGATTTGGATAACTTTATCTGCATACCAATATTTACTTTCTAAATCGCCAACCAACCAATAATTATTTGTACTTCCTGTTTGAATCTTCACAAATGCTGCCTGTGAATCACTGCAAATAATTACTTTTTGTATTCTATACTAAATCCAAAAATATTGTAAGTAATTATTCTGCATATGTACTTAAATCGATTTAATGTTGTTTTTTAATAATCTTAAAATGTAACTCTGAAATCACTCACTTCTGTGTTTTGGTGTTTTGAACCATCAGCATAAATCTGCATATAATCACTGATTTCTAATGACTATAAAACTATTGGCTAATATTTGTCTTTTTTTCTCTTCTTAAAAACTGATAATGGTTTATGTACATCAACATCAATGTAAGTTTTAAAGGCCTCAGTAATGTTGGACTAAAATCTGTATCATAAACTTTAAATACTCCAGCCATCCTATCTTTAAAGTTCTTTCCCTTTTCCTCCAATAAGCTTCTAGTCCAACCAGATTACAGGTGCAATGCCGCCTCCTACTGGACAGGAGATAAACACATTTTTAAAAACCATATTCTATCAAATAATGAACTGAATGGACCCATATTTATGCATACCAACAACAGAGGGATGAATTTGAGCATTTTTGCTATTCATCTCCACAATTCATTAAAATCCATGAGGACAACAAAATATTTTTCTGCTGTGGTTTAAGCATATGGGTGTGAAATGGTGTGTTTACAGGTAAAAAAGAAAAGAGTAGATAAATCATAATAGTTATGGGTCACATTCCTTCTTCAGGTTAAATAAATAATGTTCTACAAACTTTAACATCTTTTTAAGGTTTATTTCTACATATATGTGCAGTCAGTTTATATCTGGCAGTGAATAATTTACCACACTGTTGACAGGAATACGGCTTTTCGCCTGTATGAGTTCGGATGTGCAAAGTCAGACCATACAGTTTGGAGAATTTCTTCCCACAGGTCACACATGAAAATGGTTTCTCTCCTGTGTGGGTCCTCAAGTGACGGGTCAGTTGACTGTTGTCCGTAAAAGACACTCCACAAAAATTACAGGAAAATGGCTTCTTGCCTGTGTGACTTCTCACATGTCTAATTAGAGTGCTCTTGTCACAAAAAAATTTACCACATGCTGTACAGGAAAACGGCTTCTCGCCTGTGTGAGTCCTCCTGTGGCGGACCAAGTTAGTCCTGTTTGTGAAAGTTTTAGCACACAGCTCACACACAAACGGCTTCTGATGCATGTGGACATAGGAGTGTGTTTTCAGGCTGCCTCTACTTGGATAGCTCTTTCCGCAAAATCCACACGAGAACGGTTTCTCACCTGTGTGGAGTCTGGAGTGACGAACCAGATCTCGGCTGTTTCTGAAAGATTTATCACAAGATCTACATGGAAATGGTTTCTCTACCTGATGAACTTTGATGTGAGTGCTTAGGCTACCTCCATCAGCGAAACTTTTCCCACAGGTCTGACACAAAAATGGCCTCTCGCCCGTGTGGATTCTCATGTGACGAACCAAACCACTGCTGTAGCTGAATGACTTACTGCAGACTTCACAGGTATATGGCTTCTCACCGGTGTGGATTCTCATGTGAAAATTCAAGGTAGTTTTCCTGGTGAAACGCTTTCCACAAGTCCCACACTGGAACGGTTTTGCACCCGTGTGAATAATCATGTGATCAGCCAAGTACCTCTGCTGAATGAAACGTTTTCCACATATTTTACAAGAAGGCACCTTTTGGATTTTCTGATGTTCTTTCTCAGTACTCAGCTCTTCTTCTCCCTCTGATGTTGGAGATAAAGACCTTCCTCCCTGAGTTTGGTCTTCAGCATCAGGGGAGTTTGAAGAGTGAACCTGGTCTGAGTCTGGTTCGCTGTGATCCTTTTCATCATAAATAAGAATCTCTCTACTGGCCTCTTGATTCACTAAATGTTGATCTACATCCTGATTACTGTAGAGTTCCTCCTCCTCTTCCAGTTCAACCTGAACAGTTTCTAGCTCCTCCAGTTCTTCTTTAATCTGTTCAGGTTTTGTTTCCTCCTTTATTTCCATCATCTGCAGCTCAGGTTTGCTCTGGAATGTGTCATCATAACCAGCACATACCATAAAGGTGTCGGCCTCCTGCTTGACTTCAGACTTTATGTTATTAAAGTTGTCAAACTCAACATGTTCCTTTTTGATCAGTTGACATTCTGGTTCCTCCTTCATCTCTGTAATCTGCAGTAGATCTGGTTCCTCATGTTCCTTTTTCATCTCTAGATCATTTGGTAAGTTGTGGTCATGAGTGGAGTTGCTTACTGGTTGAATGAGGAACTGATCACCAGAAACCATCCAAATGTTAACAGACATGATGCAGTTTGGGACCTGAAGGTAGAACAAAACAAAATGATTTTACACAAGCAACAGAGAAGATGAGGATGTAGAAATCATCACTTTGTTAGCAAAGAAATTAAAATTTTTCGCTCAGCCTATTACAACTTTCTCCTTCATCATCCTCTTCATCTTGATTGACCCAAACAGAAAAGCCCCAATGAAATAGCAAAAGCTCCAAAAGAGCATATGCTCACTGGAAGTTAGCTCAACTTCTGTTGTTTTTCCTCAGCACAGTTAATAAAACAATAATTACAATATTAAATGTTTACTTTTTGGTACTTCATAAGCTTTCGGCTTTTCATTTTTACTTTGTAGTTTAGTTGAGTATTACTAGATTTGTAAGTTTGATAAATGTTTTACCTGGAAATTTGAATTATTTTGTTAGTAAGTTCATATATTTTGGAGGGAAGTTTTCTATATTCCAGTCATTTTTCTCTTTCTGCAGAGGAGGAGCAGCTAGTCTGGCCTCTCACTTTAGTTTGTTCTCTTTACTCACTTTACTGTGAATGTTAAGGATTGGGGTGGCAATTAATTGGTTAATCAGATAATTCTGCAGGAGACAACAGTTCATGAAGTTAGAGCATGAGTTGTGGTGTCCCCCAGGGGTCAGTATTGGGAACAAAACTCTTAATCATGTATGTAAATGAGCCATTACAATTTCCAAGGTTTTGACCCTGTTGTTGTTTGCTGATGTGTCTCTTTCAGATGATGATATTCATGTTAAAGTGCATCAGAGGAAATGTCTATATTGAAACCTTGGTTTGAGAGGACGATGAACAAAAGCTTAATTAGTGATTTTAATTTTTCAATAAATATTTAAAGACATCTGGGAAAATATTGGGTCTATATTAAGTAAAGTTACTGAACGTTCTTAGCAATCATAATTTAGGATAAACTCAATTTGAAGGCCTAGACTCATCATGTAAAAACTATATAAACATAGTAGTTTTAAATAAAGAAAATCAGAATATGATTAATTCAATATTTTTGCACTGTTGATTAATTTTACCATACATATATTTTTGTCTTTGGCTCAACTTGTTTATGACAATAAATGCGTCATATTTTATGATCCATGCTGATCGACCTCCTGCTGGCAGATATATTTTTGGAGTTATAAAATCCTGTGTCCTTGCGGTATATAGTATACTATACTACTACTATAGTGTCAAAAAATGCCCAGCTAGTACGATATATAGTTTTGTTTACCATAAGCCTCAGACCGCTTTCAATCAAGTTAAGACTGCAGCAGTTCATCTTTACTAACCGCTGTTTCCCCTTTCAATATGGCGGCCGTGCTGACGTGTTTTAACACGTAGCAATCAAAGCAGCTCCTGCCAAGCATTTGCTGTCACAGATAATAGAAAACAGCTCTTTTACTGCACTGTCATGTTTCAGTATTTAGAAGAAATTATGTTTGCACCACGTCGTTCAATTATGAAGCTTTATTGAAACACTATTACTGACCGGAAACTAGCTGTGCATCTCTTCTCAGAGCTAGCTTCTCAGTTAGCTCGAAAGCTAACTGTCATATCAGGCTGTTAGAGTTGCTAAAACAGAAAAAACATCGCTGCGAAAGATTGACTGCAAATACTATTAAAGTCCATAATGAGACAAAACGCGAAGAAGGCTTTACATACAGAGAACGGAGCCGCAGACGCCCTTATTTTTTCTTCTTCTTCGGCTTTAATAGTTGACAACCGAATTGTAAGTAGAATACCGCCCCTTACTGGACAGGATGTAAACAGAATTATTTTAGACTAAACTCAATTTTAAACTCCTGACATAACACATTCAAAGTAATTATTTTTTTCTTAAACGGTTTTCATTTCTGTTCTCAGGGTTTGAGCTGAAATCATTTTGACAGATTTTTTTTCCCTCTTTCAAAGCAGTTTCTGTCAATCATTGCGAGTCATCCAGGTATTATGCTATACCACTAAAACATATTTATCCGTTTGGATGTATTACCCATTTTATTACTTTACAAATCAACCATGAGAAACAAAATTTGGCTTTTTGACAAAAAAAAAAGCACAAAAAAACCTCTGTCAAAGTGAAAACTGATTTCTAAAAAGTAATGACAATTTTTTAAAATGAGATGTCAAACAAGAGATTGAATACATATTCACCCTCTTCAAGCCAGTATTTAGTAGATGCATGTTTGGCTACAATATTGAAATTTCTCTACAGAGAAATGTGACCAAAGCTATTCATCACAAATGTCGAATTTCTGACCAGTGCCCAAAAAGTGCAGTAAAACAATAAATTTGAGAATTAGACTAAAGTCTAAATTAAGTTTTTTATTAGACGTATCTGAAAATAATACAAGGATGGCCAATGATTCAGTTATGATCATCAAAAAGGAAAAAAAACAAACATAAATGTCACAATGGTAAAAATACACAACATGTAACAGAGATACATAAACACAACAAACCACTTATAAAATAAACAAAGCTTTGCAATTTATAAATCCTTAGAGGTCACAATGTATTAAACACAAACATAGCTGCCATAAAATGCATCTCTATAGTGGGCTGTCGATCAAATAAAATATTTTCTGTTCAATAGGAAAACGGCCTCACCTCCGCTTTATTCCAGGTGATCTGCAGGGTGACAACAGTCACATTTTTCTCAGGAGTATGGTTTCTAGCCCATGTGAGTTCTTAAGTGACGAGTCAGATCACTATTCTAGTCAAAAGACTTTTCACAAGAAAACAGCTTCTCACCTGAACAGGTTCTTAGGTGAACAGTCAGGTAGTTTCTGACACTGAAAGATTTATCACACACTTTAGAAGAACAGATTGTCCCCTGTGTGAGTTCTGACATGAAAAGCCAAGTCATTGCTGGTTCTGTATGATTTCTCACACAAGCGACAGGAAAACGGCTTCTCACCTGGATGAATCCGGATGTGACGAGACAAATCACTGCTGGCTATGTAAGATTTATCACACAACTCACAAGGAAATGGCTTCTCACACGGATGCTGGCAGAGTCAGCAGAGTTTGCAGAGGAGCAATAACATTTCTATTCATTAGGTTTCCTGTGTTTTAAAAAAACATTCTCATCCCATAAGAATAATTTATAAATCTATACTGAAGCAAAGCAACATAATCAAGGAGATCTCCAAGATCCATCAGGAAGTAATAAGCCCAGTAAATTTTTCAGTTTCCAGTAACAATGTCTGACTTAATAATCGTCAAACAGTTTAACTCATTTCTTCATTTGTCCACTAGAGGGGGTGTAATGCCAGAAACAAACAGGAGTTAGAAATAAGACTAGGATTTATACACATTTCACACAAACAGCGTCTTCCATCAAGATAACAGAAATACTGTTAAAGAATAATAAAAGTGCAAATGCAAAAAAATACACAATGTTCTTCACACAAGATACACAAAATATCCGCAGATAAAAAGAACTAATCCAGATTCAAATAAAATCCAGTCCTTATAAAAGGCTTCAAGGGAAAAAATGTTGACTTAAATGATCTTTTAAGTGAAAAATAATTAAACAAGTCTGTTATATACTAAGAAAAAAGCTAAAGTAATATACAGATGCGAGCTCCATAATATGTCCAATTTTCACAACTAAACCAACCAGAAATCTAAATTCCTCTCACTGCAGCAACATTTGTTGGGAGTTTTTTTTAGAAATGATTTGTGATTACAGAAATGTGGGGAAAAGCGTTATAGATCAGATATGCCAGTTCCAAGCATTTTTTTGATCTTTGAAAATTAAGACCAGATTTTAAAAAAAGGAAATTGGGACAATTTGTATTCAGTATGCAGAATCATCCAGGTAGGAAGTTAACAATCTAGACAATCAAGTTTTTAACAACCTGGACAGGGAAAAGGACCAGAGACGCACTAATGAGATTGTAATGCACCACCAGTAAGGCACTTTGAATAAGCTGTAAGTGGTTTTGTCATAGTTGTGAAATAAAATGCTCCTTTTGTTCATTTCTAGAACATTCCCTGCATTAACTTTGAAACGTAAGCAGTTTCTCTCTGGGAGTGAATGACTCCTCACACATTTAAAAGAAAATCTATGGAGATAAATTGTGGCCATAAAGTTTGTTCAAAAGATTTTTTTATTTAAAAACATTTTTTGAAATTGAAAAAAAATTAAACTGAAAGAATTTTGAACATGAAAAGTTTTGATTTTTTTTTCAAATTATTATTATGATTATTATTATTATTACAAACATGTAATTAATCAATTTAAATAAAGTGGAGATGGACTGGCGACCTGTCCAGAGTGATCCCGCCTCACTGCTGGAGAAAGGCACCAGGACTCTCACGACCCCACAGGGAATAAGCGTGTTTGATAATGGATAGTGTATGGTTGTTTGTCCTGTGTTGCCTTTCCAACGTGAGCCCTACATCCGGCAGCAGATAGGCACCTGGAGATGGATTTACAAGCTATTCAACAGCTCAGACAGAATATAAAGAGTTTTTATGTAATCTGCTAATTATTTCTGGAAGAACTTCAACAAACTTAACAAGTATACAGCTTCCCACTTGTGTGGGTTCTCATGTGCTTAGCCATGCTGCTGCTGTCACTAGACACTTTACCGCAAACATTACAGTAGTAGGGCTTCTCACCTGTATGGGTTCTCATGTGCTTAGCCAGATTGCTACAGTCGCTAAAAGCTTTACCACAGGTTTTGCAGTGATACGGCTTTTCACCTGTGTGAGTTCTCATGTGGTTGGTCAAAGGACTCCGGTTACTGAAGGATTTGCCACACACTTTACAAGAATAAGGCTTCTCGCCTGTGTGACTTCTTATGTGATCATTTAAGTATGTTTTGTCACTGTAGGCTTTCCCACAAACATCACAGGAGTAAGGTTTTTCTCCAGAATGAGTTCTCATGTGAACAGTCAAGTTACTTTGCTGGGTGAAGCCTTTCCCACAGACCAAACATGAGAAAGGCTTCTCCCCTGTGTGAGTTCTCATGTGGCTAGCCAAATGGCCGCTGGCTCTGAAAGACTTCCCACATAATTGACAGGAATGGGGCTTTTCACCAGTGTGGGTTCTCATGTGTACAATCAAGTTAGTTTTCTGTGTGAAACCTTTCCCACAGGTCAGACATGAGAAGGGTTTTTCACCTGAGTGGGTTCTTATGTGATCAGTCAGGTAGTTAGATTTAGTAAAGCATTTACCACAAACTTCACAAGAAAAGTTTCTGTCTTGTACGATGTCACTGTTTGGTTCTGGTTCACAAGAAGGCGTCACCATGAAGGTGTCCGTCTCTTGCTTCACTCCTTGCTGGTCGTCTTCCTGGAAGGCACTGCCTTCAACTGGTTCCTTATCAATTTGTTCTGGTTCATCCTTTCTCCCCAACATCTGCTGCAGTTCTGGCTCACCGAGAAACGTTTCCTCACAAGTGGAAGTCAGAATACATGTGTCAGTTTCCTTCTTCACATCAACCCGCTCTTCATCCTGAATGATGCAGACTTCGATCTCTTCTTCTTTAATTAGTCGAGCTTCTGGTTCCTCCAGTTTCTCCTCCACTGCATTGGCTTGGTTACAGTCAAGAATGGAGTTGCTTGATTGGTTGATGAGAAAGTGATCGCCAACGACCTCCCATGTGATGACAGACATGATGCGGTGGAAAGCCTGCGTTAACAAGAGAGAATTGGGGCTTATTAATGGGGTTGAAACAAATCTATGTGAGATGTGAGGAAAGAAAATGTGGATATTCCACATATCTGATTTAGCGCTCTGTCGCTGTTGTCATTCAGTCCTTCAGTAACTAGGGCTGGGCAATATGGCTGAAAAACATATGACGATAAGCATTCATATCAGTTGCTTTAGATAATTATTGATTAGTTTTTTGTTTTAAATATCTGAACTACTGCCAAACTGGCTACTGACCATTCCTCCTTCAATCACCGTTTACACTCCATACTGTTTATTTTTAAGGACTCATGAGTTACCAGCAGGTTGTTGCTGCCCCTAGTGGCAGCTTCAGTCATTTCATCATAAATTAAAGGCTGTTGGTTTTAACAGATAACTCTGAACATTTGGACATTTTTCATACATGGTTTCTACACCAGGTCAGGTCACCAAGCAAAGCCTGAACGGATCTGAACAGAACACTGGATTGGGTTGTACCACCAAACCTAACAGGACATTTGGGTTGCAAGCAAACTGCTGTTTGTTTGTTCATCTTGAGGAAACTAATACTAACACAAGAATAAAGATAAATATCAAGTCAGAAATATAAATAGTAATTATTTTAAGTGTGTTCTTATCTACAGTCTTTTACTGTCATTTTAGCTGTAATCCCTCCAATCCCATAGTTGGCTAAATGGGCAGATTAATACATATTCTATGGACAAGTGAATGGAAGGTCGGACAAAAGGATAAACATAAGGGATATATGGAAAGAAATTTTCCAAAACCCTCTCTCACCTTCCAGCTTTTTATTAAAAGTTATTCATACCTTAAGATTCAGAAGTAAAATCCCAGAACTTTCCAGGTTGTGATATGGAGAGCTGTTTACAAGGCAGTTAACATTAATAAACACAAAATATAAATTTACTGCACATAGGCAATGTGACTGAATATTTATTTATTTTTTGCATATACAGTGCATATTAAACACATTTCTGTTAATATGCCATCAATAGCCAGAAGGTTATTTTCATCTGTATCCCTAGAGAGACGGTCAAAGTCCCCTAAAAGAATGAGAATAAACACTTATATTTGAAACATTTATGTGTTTTATGTAAAATGCAAAACACTAAACTGTATTTGAAGCTTTTCAAACTGCAGCTCCTCCATTCACTTTGATGCTTTACAGGCCGCTCTTTCCTCTCCCAATATGGCGGAGTCACTGACGTGTCACAGCTGCTCGCAGCACAAGAAGTTGTTAGCTAGGATTTAATGCAACAGATCGCCAAATATCGCTCTCTTACCGACTCTTGACGTGTTTGCTCGTCCGAGAAGGACTTGAATAAATGTCCAATAATTTCAATGTAAAGTCTCCTTTCGTCCCATTTATCCTTAAAGGAAACAGTTAGCTTCTCTGTTAGCTCGGGGGCTAACAGGTCTTCTTCGGGCTGCTGTTGCTGGTCAACCAGGGCAAAATCGGTGTTAAAGACAAACTAAGAAATACTATCAAAGCTTATAATGGTACATTAAATGCAGAAAGCTGGAATTAAATAGCAGAAGACAGCGAAACATTGACGCAACTTATTCTTCATTTTCGGTCTCTTGTTTTCGTACTTCTTCTGGTCTTTATTGTAAAAACAACACGATAGTGCGCCACCTAATGGTAGGTGGCGTGGATCAGAACTTTCAGCACGGTGTGGTATGCAGAGTCTATAAAGATGGGCTGAAAATCCACCTTAAAATGAATACTAGCTAGATGTAGCACTGACTAGCTCATATGAGGAGAAATGTCAGTTTCTGCCTAATAGGAAGAGAGACAGCCTGCAGTACAGAAGAGCTGCAGCTTTACAAATTTTAAAGTAGGATTTTATTTGGATAGTCAGGAGTTTATTATCTACAAGGTGTAAAATGTGTTTGCTAATTTTAAAGACTGTATCTTAAAGAACAACACTCTTAAAATTATTTTATTTGGGGTTGAAAAGTCAATATCATCAAAACGTGTATTTGCACAAAGGATAATGAGGCCAGGAACCTTTTTAAGCGATAAAGACTTCCTTTCTGCACACCATATCTGCACCAACTGGACACCCATAACACTCATCCATACATCCATCCATTTTCTTCCGCTTTATCCGGGGTCGGGTCGCGGAGGTAGCAGCTTCAGAAGCACTAATGCTAACCTGGATAATAACCAGTTGAGACTCTAGAGCAGATGGAAATTTTAAGTCTAAAGACAATTTGTTTATTCTGAATCTGGTTCCCTGTGTCTGAAAGTTTTGGCTGGCTGGCCTTGGCTCCCTGACTACATCAAATCTCCTGGAGTTTATGCAAATGTGGCACACAGGCCATTTTGATGGAATAGTTGAGGTAAATTAATACTGTTTTGTGTTTTTTGTGTGTTATTTACTAGTTGTGTCACAGTTTGATGTGGTTGCGGAGGAGGGGTCAATATCACTCCGCCGCTGCTAGGTGACGATGGAACGGATGTGTTTTTCTAAGGCTGTGTAGCGATACCGCTAACTGAGTTACTTTGTAACAATTATTAAATTAACCCTCCTGTTATGTTCGTTTCTAGGGTACAGCAAAAATGTTCGTGGGTCAATTTGACCCGGGGAGTGTTTAATCATGCTATCGTGTCAGAAACCAAAAAATTCCTCCAAAACATTTTTGTATCTGATTATTGACTCCAATACTAAACATTTCAATCAATATTTGTGCAATGATGTTTTTTTATTTCTCACAAATTAAGGATCAATGATGACAACCTTGAAATTGATCTTTGGTCAATTTTTTTATATTACACTTTTTTTATTTTATTTTATGGGTGATCTTTATAATTGAATTTAAGACACACATACTGTTCAGGGTCAAATTGACCCGTTGATTAAAATCAAGGTAAATGAGTGATGCAGAGAGTATTTATGTTTTCCTCCACTTCTGCCATCAATCGCTCTGCTGATAAAACAGTGGAGGACAGTGAGAAGATCTTCACTGAGCTGATCCGTCTCCTCCAGAAAAGAAGCTCTGAGGTGAAGCAGCAGATCAGAAACCAGCAGGAAACTGAAGTGAGTCGAGTCAAAGATGTTCAGGAGAAGCTGGAGCAGGAGATCACTGAGCTGAAGAGGAAAGACGCTGAGCTGGAGCAGCTCTCACACACAGAGGATCACAACCAGTTTCTCCTCAACTACCCCTCACTGCCACTCAGTGAGTCTAAAGGCTCATCCAGCATCAACATCCGTCCTCTGAGACACTTTGAGGACGTGGCAGCAGCTGTGTCAGAGCTCAGAGAGAAACTACAGGACGTCCTGAGACAAACATCTCACTGATGGAACTGAAGATGATTTAATAACAGAACCAGAACCAAAGACCAGAGCTGGATTCTTAAAATATTCACGTGAAATCACTCTGGATCCAAACACAGCAGACACACAGCTGGTCCTATCCGAGGGGAACAGGAAGACACAAAGAATGTGTCAACATCAGTCTTATTCTCAACATCCAGACAGATTCATCGGATGTTATCAGGTCCTGAGCAGAGAGAGTCTGACTGGACGATGTTACTGGGAGGTGGATTGGAGCGGGACAGTTTATGTAGGAGTCGCTTACAAGAATATCAAGAAAGCAGGATGGGGAAATGAATGTGTATTTGGACATAATGTCAATTCTTGGCTATTGAGTTGTTCCCAAAGTGGTTTTAGTTTTGGCCACAGCAACATCTGGACCTCCATCTCCAGTCCAGTTTCCTCCAGACTGGGAGTGTACCTGGACCACGGAGCAGGTCTTCTGTCCTTCTACAGCGTCTCTGAAACCATGACTCTGATCCACAGAGTCCAGACCAGATTCACTCAGCCGCTGCAGGCTGGGGTTTATGTTTGTGGTTCTGTAGAGTTCTGTAAACCCAGAGAGATTTCCTCTCATCTCTCTGATTATTGATCAGGGTTCATTGATCTGATGTCTCTGCTGTCCTGCTCTTCATTTGTCTGGTTTAATTGTAGTTCTCTGTGTTCCAGGAGCCATAATGGAAATCACTGCTGATGATTTCTGTCACTCTAATATTTAATTTATAACTGACCCTATCAAACAGCAGACTAATTCAATTAATGATTGAAAGTAATTTAAAAACTTTCTATCTTAGGAAATCCAGCAGATTGCTTCAAATTATTGACCTACAGCTTTCAAACCTGCTGGACGTAGTGACAGCTTCGTGTCATCCGTACAGCAGTCCCTCATATCGAGGAACAGTGGAGAGGAAAAACTCCCCTTTAGCAGGCAGAACCCTCCAGCAGAACAGGCTCAGGACCAGCAAAATATTAGCAGCAGAAGAAGGACAACAGTTAGTTGATGCATCTTTATCTCAGCTGACGTTCTCCTCCAGAAAGGAACCACAGCCAATCAGAACGTCTGACCAAAGTAGCTTCTATGGAGAGAAAAACAGCAGAGAAAGCAAAAAGTTAACAGTAGAAATAACAACAAATAATTCAAATTGTACAATAGAAGAAGAAGAAAGTGAGGAAAATAAACACAAACAATCAATTGAAAGTTTTATGATCAGGAAGAGACAGTTGAACACATTATGGTACACTGTAAGAAATATGATACCTTGTTTCACTTTCTACCTTGAAAAGATTAAAATGAGAAATATATATCAGGAGATTACGATATTACAAGTTCTTCAGTGTACTTTGAATTAGATGTCAGAATCCAATGTCCACACTCCTTACCAGCTGGTGGCAGCAGTGGTGACCTTTCAGGTTGTTTGCTAAACGCCAATAATTACAAGAGAAGAAGACGCAGCAATGCACGATGAATGGGGCAATGTTCCAACCCCAAAAGCAAAAAGAAAGAAGATGAGGAAATAAAGTTTGAGTTCTTCACTTTTTATTAAAACAGTCATATCTCCTTCTTAGCTTTGTTAATATTTGAAACACGCCTTTAAGACCCAGTTTCCTCTAGTTTTAGGAGCAACAGCTGCCTGACAGAGACTAGTTAGCCTCAAAGCTAGCGGTCAAGCTAACGCTATGAACAAGACAGTTTAGTTTTAGAAGAAAGGGGACAAAACCGACTGTTCACGGATATTTCTGGAGGCTAACTGGGCTCTGCACTGCTAGCATCTCCTTCTCCGAGGAACACGAACGAGATTTTTACGGTAAGAGAGCAATATTTGACGTGCTGGGACAGTAAATGTTAGCTAGCTTCGTTGCCTTTCCGCCATATTGGGAGTGGAAACAGCGGCCAGTAAAAACAGAAAGAAACACAACAGAATACAACAAACAGTAAACAAACTCATACAAAAATACATGTATGAGTATAAAACTATATATAAATAGTTTTGAGAGCCTACTTGTCGATGGAGTCTGATATTGATTGTATATACTGTAACTCCACAGCTTTACGAAAGTGAAGAACGTATTATAAACAAATTGAAAAAGTGTTTAGCCCAGTTAAAAGAATAAAAAGAGCACTAACCTGCAGATTTATGCAACAGTAAGAAACTTTCACAACTGTTAATACTTTTACATGAACAAAATGGACAAAAAAATCAGCTACTGAAAGCTAATGATTTCAGTATTCCAGTGATCAAATGGAACAAAATAGCTGGTTTTGCCATTTTAAATATTAAAATTGCATAAAAATATAAACCAATCTTTTTTAAGTAGGAAAATAAACACTGCCTAAAATTCAATAACGCAGCATTCCTTTAGTGAACACTGGATCATTTGTAGCAAAGGAAGCATCTGCAGCTAAATAAATACTTCTAACATCAACATGTGAAAAGCTCAGGCCTTTCTGCTGGACTGAGCGTCCAGTACAGTGAAGGGCTGATCTGGTGATACTGTTTTTAATTAATACTTGGATAGAAAAAGTTGTCCAATTGGAGATTTTTTAATTCTTCTTATTATTATTATTTTTAAGAAATGTGATGCAGGTAAAATGCCACCTGAAAGATTCTGGGTAGAACAGATTTAGACTTCTTAAATTCAAAATGTAAATTTTTTTTCTATACAGTTTTAGTTTCATTACAGCTCTGTGTTGTTTCTCAGCAAATTGTCTTCTTTTGAGTCTATATTTCGTTATTTGATTACTAAATTAGCTGATGATTATTTAGTTTTTTACAATTAATCTGCTTTAATTGTTTCATCCCTAAATGATAGAGCAGAGATTTAATCAAGCTTTTGAATCTGCAGCAATTAATCTTGAGCAAGCAACTCCAAATATTTCAGATTTAGTTAAAATCTTCTAGTTAAAGTTCTGCTTCTGTTCTTCTCTCCATCAGGTCTTCCACTCCACCATGTCTTTTACTTGGGAGGTTGTTGCTGATCGGTTTCTCGTTCACCAACAGATAAACTCCAGTCCAAACGCTCTAGAGATTAAAGTGGAACAGGAGGAACCGGAACCTGGACCAGTCAAAGAAGAACAGGTTGAACTCTGCGTCTCTCCGGAGGAAGAGCTGCTTGTAATGAAGGTGGAGACTGACTCCGTCACAGTGACCCCTGCTGGTGACGACATGATAAAGGAGGAACCTGAACCTGCAATGATTAAAGAGGACGAAAAGCAGCTTGTAGTGAAACAAGAGACAGAGACCGTCATGGTGGCTCCTGCCAGTAAACCAGAACCAAACCAAGACTTACTCCTCTCTGCAAGCGTTTATGAAAATGAGAGCCAACTTCAACGAGGAAGAAATCAGAAAGACACAAATGAAGTGAAAAAGCTGACGTCACGGAAGAAAAAGTCTTTTTCCTGTGAAAAATGCGGTGAAAGTTTCACTCAGTTTCGATACCTGACTGTTCACCTGAGGACTCACAAAGATGGAAAACCTTTCCAGTGTGCCATCTGCGGAAAAGGTTTCACCAAGCAGAGCAACTTGACCGCCCACAGGACAATTCATACAGGGGAGAAACCCTTTCCCTGTGAACTGTGCGATAAATCTTTCAGGACCAATGGTCAGTGGGTCAGCCACACCAGAACTCACATAGGGGAGAAGACCTTTCCATGCCCGACTTGTGGAAAATGTTTTACCCATAAAAACACACTCAACAGGCACATGCAGATTCACTCAAGTGGGAAATCTTTGTCATGTCTGACATGTGGAAAACTTTTTGCCAGAAAAACTACCTTGAATGTTCACGAGAGGAGTCACACGGGCGAGAAGCCGTATATCTGTAAAGTCTGCGGCAGTTCTTTCAATTATAGCTGGCATTTGTCTAATCATGAAATGATTCACACAGGCGAAAAGCCGTTCTCATGCGTGACCTGTGGAAAGAATTTCAGGGAGAAAGGAAGTTTAAAAACACACATCAGAGTTCATACGGGTGAAAGACCTTTCGTCTGTCGCGTTTGTGGAAAAGGTTTTGCTCAGAAGTATAATCTCACAGTTCACATGAGGACGCACACAGGAGAGAAGCCGTATTCTTGCAAAGCATGTGGTAAATGTTTCAGTGACAACAGTCATTTCAGGCAACACATAAGGTCTCGAAAAGATGAAAAGCATCTTGGGTGATAGGAACTCAATCCGTCAAGCAATAATCTCTAGAAACCCAGCAGTGGGGCTCAAAGGTTGAAATTTTTACCAATCATGCTAAAGTTTTACTGATATTGAAATCTTAAAATGGGAAGTGTTAGGATCGTACGATGGAATATAAGGGCCAGGCTAGCAAAAATGGATATGAGAATAAGGTTGTTATTGCACAATAAAGTTGCAATAATATGAGAACAGCCATAAGAATAGAGTAGAGTGATTATATTCAGATTAGTCAGATTACCAGAATGAGGTTGTCTTTTAGGGGAATGAAGCAGGAAAGTGTTAGAAACGTACGATGGAACAGTAATAATTTTATTAGAATTCCTTCCTGAAACATAACTAAAATGAGGAATGTCTTGTGAAGTTATACTTTGGTTTCAGTTTTATAAAAATGAAATACTTGATTTTTAAGCATTAAATTATTCTCAGTAGATTGAAGCAACCATGCAAATGACTGAGTTTATTTCAGAGAAAGTTCCACATCGACTTGCTGGGTTGATCATGTCAGATCTTGATAATTTTGCTGTCATTAAAACAAATTTTTCCCGTAATATTCAATATCCTCTTTGTTTAACACATATGACGACCTTATTCTTGTGATTTCAAAAAAGAAAATCGGACCTTGCCCTTTAAGGTCTACTGAACTTCCTACTCTAAGAATGTTATTGCTGGTCAGCTCAGAGTAAAGGATTGTGTCTGGGCAGCGATAAATTAGTTTAGGATTCAGATATCGATTTATTTTATTGGTTTGATGTGTTTTCAAATCGCTAAATCCTATTTTTCCTTTTGAATATTCAACCATTTCATTGCTTGATTAACTTTTCCAATGGACCGTTTCAAAGCAGAGTACTAAGTTTATTGTGCAGAGCTGATTAGATGGATAGAGTAGGGATGCAACTAACAATTATTTTAATAGTAAACTAATCTATTGGTTATTTTTTCTTTTTTTAGAATCTCCATCACTTTATGCGACTGAAACTCACTTATGTCGCTTGTAAAAATGTTTTTACTCTACGACTCACTGTTGTTCTAGTTTACACACCATGACACCACTTCTCTTTGCAAAGAAAAGAAAATGTAAATTTAAACTTTAACTGACTTTATTTTAAACAAAAAATATATATTTACATCTGATAGCAGTGAGCTGAATTATTTTCACACCTTGAAGAGTGGGTATAATAACTTACAACTGATCTTTGCTTCAAAACATTTAATGATTAAATGAGTAAATAAAAAAACTTTTTTCCCAAGCCATCTTCAAAACACTAGTTTCCCCCAAACAGTTAGTTATTCCTACATCGGTCCAGCGCATGCAGCCATCCCAATGCTGCATGTTTAAAAATCCACATTTAGCCCTCTCTTTTGCTACTTCTACTTTGTTTAAATTCACTTATTAGCAAAAACAAGCAAATGAGTTGCTAACCTTTTGCTTAAACTTAACTCACCCTGCAGAAACGGCTGCAGGTGCTTTCATGCCTTGCCGTCTGTTGTAAGGTCTGCATTTGACCCGTTTCCCTGATTGATTCCTTATTAGCTTTTAGACTGATATTGTACTAAATCCCATCCTGAACTGTGACTTTGCTGCATTGTTGTTTTCTATTATTTGACTATTATAAATGAGTTTCTAAGTTTATTTCTTTTTCCTTTTGTGTAGTCGTCAGGTTGCATGTTGATAACTTTGAGTTTGGCTCAATATTTTGACTTTAAGGTTAAACTATTGTGTTAATAAATTTCTACGCTTTAGAGAAACGTTATTTGTGCTTATTCTGGGTATGTGTCACGTGATGCATCAGGTGCAAGATGTCTCTCTGCATAACAAAGAGAAACCGCTTCCTGGAGAACCACAGCAACACAAATGAAGAACAGAAGGACAGTAATGCTTTTCCCAATAAAATGATGACCTTGTGTAGCTGTGCAGAACCTCAGTGGTCCTTTTGCAGAACTGCTCCTGTTCTGAGAGGCTAAAAATGTTTAAAACACAGACATCTCTTCTTTCGTGGTCCAAAAGCTTCCTCGCTTAGTGACTTTCTTCATTGTGCATTCTGTTTACTGTGCTCAGGCACATGAAGTAACTAAATCACCAGGTTGTACAGATGTTTTCTGTCTTCAACTTTCAGAACAAGCAACTCGATAAATAAATTTGAAAGAGCAATGAATAACTTATATATTTTAATTTGCATAAAAATATGCAAAATTATCCAAAGAAGTTTGAAGTGAAGCAACTTCATTGATCATTTTTAGTCTATAATATGTATTCAAGTCAGAAAATTAATAGAAAAATAATGTTTTTAACTTCCAAGTTAAAAACATTAGATCCCATCAAGCAGACTAACAAGCCATTTTAGTGCTTTTAGTGATAAAATGCGATGAAATTAAAACATTTCAATGACGCCTTAATCTAAACCTTATTTCTACCAAAATGTAAAGATCCTTTATACAGTTAAAGCAACTATTGCTGTCATTTTTAGTTCTTTTATTCTTAGAATCATGTTGCTTGGAAAGTATTGAATATGACTGCGGTGACCATTTTATTTCACTATAAGTTAATTTTTTTTATAAATGTAGGGTATGTGAGTTGTACTTTAATGCACCAGCGGTGATGACACTGTGCAGCGGTGCAGAGCATGTTGGGAAACATCCTCACAGAGAAATCGCGATAATGTTTCTCCAAGCTGGGTTGCTTCGAAAAAAGCTCCGTGCTCCTCCTTTAACGATCACTTAAACGATATTCCATCCCAGGCTCTGACAGTAGCTACAGCTCGCCATTAACGCCGATTCCTTTCCGTTATGTCAACAGTAACAGCCTGAGGGAAACCCGTTAGCCTCTGAGCTAACTGAGAAGCTAACTCCCCGAGGGACAAGCAACCAGTTTCATTGAAGCCCAAAACACGAAAATGTCTTAAAAACAGACAATACTGGAGATTTATTGGATCCTGGATGTTTAATGAGTTTCTCATTTAGGTGGAAAACGAGTTTGATCGGTAAGAGGACCTTGTCTTTTCAACTATAGCAATAAATGCTAGCTTGCCTATCTGCTACATTGGCGGAGCTGCAGCAACATGTCAACGTGGCCGCCATCTTGGCAGAGGCAACTTCAGCCAAAGAAGTATTTAAGTTACCGGAGCTGCGGCTTTATTGGGACTAAAGGGAGTTTGTTTGCATTTTTAGTAAACTGTTATAAACCCCAAGCAACAATAGTTGCTGTATATAGTTAAACACCAAGAAAAATAAATATTAACTTCGTAGTCCCTGAAGTTACATCTATTTGAACAAAAATAATTTCAGATTTGCCACTTAAGGAATAAAACAGACTTTTAAATCCCAGTGTACTGGGTGAATGTTGATTGAATTTTCCTTTGTTGTTGATGCTGCTATTGCTGAAACCATACTTTACAGAGTTTTAAATACACCTGAAGGTTTTGCTGTACAGGTCCACTTTTTGCAACATGAAATCATTATTACAAATTAAGTCATTCTACGCTTTAAATCAGCATCATGTCCCCCACTCTTCTTCTCCTGTTAGACCAAGTCCTGTGAATTGAGCTGAAAACCAGAAGTGTTACCTCCCCAAATGGACAAATATGCCAATTAAAGTTAGAAAATGAACACTGTGCTTCATAGAATGGTTATGAAATGTTTCACTGCAAAATTAAGAGAATTGTTTTGAAGTTGTGAGAATAAAGTCATAATACTAGAATGAATTAATACTTCTGGAAGATAAAAGTAGTAATTTAATAAGTTCTACATGATTTAGATCTGGATTATTGATTGAAGCTTTTATTTGTTCTTTAAAATTATTTTTTTCTTGTAATTTTACCACATTTTATGTTAATATTCCAAATTTATTCTGCTAATATTATGACTTTAATTTCACATTGTTTCTACTTTATTCTTGTAATTAAAAACCAAAATTCTTTAGTCTGGCCCTAATTTGGGAAGTAGTGACGTTAAAAACTAAGTACACTTTCTGCCAGTTTAACAGTTTTGATGTAAATAATCTGGTTGAACAACATTTTAAAAAGTTTTCTCAATGAAGCAAACATGAAAAGAAACTGAAATCTTGCAACTGAATACATCAGGCTTTATTATTTTAATTTTTTTAAAGTTTTAAAATTATTTAAAATAATCTTTATGCTCTTTACCATTTTCTTTATAAATATTAACGCATTTTTTCATATGTAATTTGGAGTTTTGATGTATTCTGATTGATTTTAAGAGCAGTTTTTAAACATTTTGATCAAATCTTTAAAGGAAAACATTTTGCAGTTTTAGCTATCTTAACATTAAACATCTATTTTTTCCTGCAGGCTGATCAAATCCCATTTCCGACAAGACTTCCAGTCTTTGGCTCGACGGACTAAATGCCAAGTAATGAAGGAGGAGCAGTCGGAACCAGAATCCCAGCCGATGGCGGCGAAGAGCAGGGGTTCAGAATCTCAGTCAATCAAAGAAGAAGTGGGAGAGTTTTGCCTCCATCAGGATGGAGAGACGCTTTTAATTAAGCAGGAGGTAGAAACGGTTTTGGTGACTTCTGTCCATGAGGACGTTGTCAACAATGTACCGCAACTGGAGCAGATGAGGGAGACTGGTAAGCAGGTTAAAGAGGAACCAGAACCGGTGCTGATTAAGGAGGAACAGGAGGACCAGGATGAAAAGTGGCTTGTAGTGAAGCAAGAGTTTAAAGAAGAGAATCAACCAGAACCAAACAAAGCCCAACTTTTCTCTGCAAACTCTCCTGACGGTGAGAACCATCAACAAGGAAGCAACCTGAAAGCCTTGGGATCAAATGGAGATAAAGAGCCGAAGCCGAGAAAGAAACGGTGTAAAAAGAACCTGCCTTCCTGTGAAACATGCGGCCAAACGTTTACTCAACTTCGATACCTGACGGCTCACCTGAGGACTCACAAAGACGGGAAGCCTTTCCAGTGTGCGACCTGCGGAAAAGGTTTCAACAAGCAGAATAACTTAACCGTCCACATGAGAATTCACACGGGAGAGAAACCCTACCCTTGTGAACTGTGTGATAAATCCTTCAGAACCACCAGCCAGTGGGCCAGCCACACAAAAATCCACATCGCTGGGAATCCTTTCCGATGCGAGACCTGTGGGAAAACCTTCACCAAGCAAAACAACCTAACTAAACACGAAAGGGTTCATACTGGCGAGAAGCCCTATCCTTGTGAACTGTGTGATAAATCCTTCAGAACCACCAGCCAGTGGGCCAGCCACACAAGAACCCACACAGGCGAGAAGCCCTGTTCCTGCTCAACTTGTGGGAAAGGTTTCTCCAGACGCTACGACTTGAACGTCCACATGAGAACCCACACGGGCGAGAAGCCTTTCTCGTGTCATATTTGCGGGGAACGTTTCATCAGGAAGATCACCTTCAACTTTCACGTGAGAGCTCACACGAAGGGGAAGCCCTTTGCCTGCGAGGTCTGCGACTCGTCTTTCAACTACAGCTACGATCTGGCTCGTCACATGAGGATTCACACGGGCGAGAAGCCATTCCCGTGCCTGACTTGTGGGAAAACCTTCAGGGAGCGAGGAAGTCTGAACGGACACATCCGAATTCACACGGGCGAGAAGCCCCATGTCTGCTTGGACTGTGGGAAAAGTTTTGCTCGAAAGCACAACTTGACTATTCACATGAGAACCCACACAGGCGAGAAGCCATATTCCTGCGATATTTGTGGAAGGTCTTTCACTGACAACACTATACTGCTCAATCATGTCAGAACCCACTCAGGTGAAAAGTCTTTCTCATGTCCCTATTGTGGTAAAAGTTTCACCAAGAAATACACATTGACTGTCCACATGAGGACTCACACAGGCGAGAAGCCGTTTTCCTGCCAGTCGTGTGGGGAGGCCTTTATTTCCAGAGGCAAACTGACTAAACATGTGTGTTAAATGAGCCTCCAGTTGGTTTTACTTGCATTAGTAATGGATATCAAGCTTTGTTTACTCAAAAAAGAGTAAATACTGATCTATGTTATGACTGAACCTGTCTGGATTTGGAGTAACAGCACCACCTACTGGACAAATAATTTTATTGTTATTGTTTCTTGTTCAGGAATTGATTAGTCGAAGAAAGAAAACACATTATGGAGAAACATCTGATTTTTCTCCAGACTTTTTCTTGTCTTCAGTTTTCTAAAAAGCAAAAATCTTATTAATGCTTAATAGAAGTTGATAGGCTTAAAATTAATAACAATTATCTTTGAATTACCCATCAGTACTTTCATTTTGGAATGACTGAGTGCACTTGTACAATGCAACAATAAAAAAATTTTTTTGGACTTCAGTCAAATTCAAATCCAGGTTAAAATGACAATAAATTAAAAGTATTTTGCTCATTTTTATGAACAAAATAAAGGTACCAAATTTCACAAGTTGCATTTTAGAGTTTGTGTTTGATATGAGAGGTTTGGCAGAAGCTACAGGTTTATAGCTAAAGGTACAGTAATATTCAATAAAGTAGAATAAAAGCCCCAGTGTGGCTCATATGTCAGAATAAAAGAACATGAAAATAACCTTCAAGCAGATATTAAACACACTTTTCATTAAGCCCACATTTATGTTTTTAAATGTTTTTTTATTGTTTTGATCTAATTTAAATATTACGTGTTTTAAAACGTAACATTTAAGTTTAATGTTAAGTTAAAATTTAGTAAGTGAAAAATCATAACAGAAATAAAGGCTTCCAAGCATTTGTTTGAATATTTAATCTACATAGAGTTTGACGTGGCGTTCCTGAAATTAATGTATTTTTCTTTAATATTCTGATTTATTAAATCGGCCTGTATTTTTTTATTCAACAGCTCAGAATGTAATAAATATAATCTATATTAAGTGAACTGTAAATGTCAGTTCCTTCGGAGTCCATTATGTTCTGAAACGTTCATTTTCTCCCACCGTTTGGTTTAATTACTCCAAATAAAACCGTAAAATCCTTTTCTTTGAAAACCTCATTAGCAGTTAACTTCTGATAAACCATCAGTTTGGAAAATATGTTTAAGTAAATTTATTATTTCGTAGATGGACCTTTTTAATCATGAATCATTTTATTACAAAACAGCATAAGTGTGACTAACATTAAATACCATCTGTTGATCCTTTCATTAGTAAATAATTCAAATTATCTCACTGTAAATGTGATTGGCTTGTTTCTGTTGCATCTGTAATCAATTATGAGACTAACTGAAATATTTTATACTCTAATATTAAATCATGTACTAGACCGACCCCTATAACATCCTTGCAGTTGTTTTGGACTCTATGATCTATGACACTTTTAACTCATTTTTGACTGATACTTTTTTTTTCTTCATTTTTTGTCATTTTTTTATTAACCAAGCACTCCTCCCTTATTTAATAAAAATAATTTGGAAATTACATTTATTTATTTAGGCTAACTTTGCATAAAACAATGGAAAACAACATTTATTTAAGGGGGTACATAATTTTAAGCTTTATTTTTTACTTTTCCGCCACTTTATAAACTTTCCCTGACAGATGATCGCTTAAGGATGAGCGTTATCATGTAATAATGTTCTGCTCTGCTGATAATTGGTTTGTTATAGTGAATGTGAAGACGACATGCCAAATTAAAGTTGAGAAAGATGAATTGTTTCTTGTTTTTATGATACAAAAATTTTGAAAATTTACCAGCTATTTTTGCTTCTTTTCTGTGGTATATATAAACTAGCAAATTATTAATGATGGTTGAAAATGTTTTTTGTTTGAATGCTAAATTATGTAACAAGTATAAAATTGAACTGTTGATGCTTATATAAGAGATATAACAAGGTGGATGTGACTACGGTGGGTATATTTACTGTCTGATGCAGAACACAGTATTTTGTTGTCAATCCCGTACTGACCACAGGATGGCGGTAATGATCTCAGTAGCTTTACCAACCACAGTAAGAAGCAGAAACGCTAAATAAAAGGTTGGTGCGGTTCTGCTCATCACTGGAAAATGCTAAACATAACCACCTCTCATTTCAAGTGCGGACATCATTTCTAGTATTCCTTTAATACAGATTTATCTGTTTCATCAGCAACAGTAGCGTGAGAGCGGCTAGTTAGCTTCCGAGCTAAGTGAGAAGCTAAGTGTTCGAGGAGAAGAAGCTCTTTCCTTTTAAAGGCGCAGGCGCTGAGAAAACTGCCACATTTTCAGACACTGGATCGTTTCGAGGATTTTCCCGAGGAACAGAGACGAGTTTTGCCGGTAAGAAAGCCGTTATTGGCGAGCGGTGACGAGCTAGCTGCGGCAGCACGTCAGGCTGTCCGCCATATTGGGAGGGGAAGATGTATCGCCATTAAAAGCATTACAAACGTTTTTATTTTTACGTTTTACAAACGTAAAGATTTGATAAAATGAAACATTATTTATACATCAATTCTCTCTTTTGCTAAATCTTTCATAATTTAACTTTGAGTCAATATTTTGACCATAAAATTCAACAAATATGTTCACAACACATACAAGCCCATATGGCCTTATAATATATGCAGGGGTGGACAGTAATTAGTTGCAGTTTCTTGAGTAAGTTTTTCACAATATTGTATTTAAAACAGTTGTTTCACACTCCATATGTTTACTCCAGTAATATTAGTCTAATGTATTGCTATCTCTTGACCCTGTTAACGTCAGAAACAGAAGGAAAATATATTTTTTTAACAATGAAAAGAAAAACTTTCAACTTTTTTAAAATTTAAACTTAACTGATAGCAGTGCAGAGAGGCTGCAGCCAATCAGCAGATGTTGGTTCCATTCAGCTTCCAGGTTGATACCAGTAGGAGAACAGTTCTTAACGTAATAAAGTTTAAATTTGAACCTAATAAAGTTTAAATTTGAACCATCTTCACAACAGTTTTCAGTTCAAAACAAACAACAGAGTCACCAAAATCTCAGACCTCTAAGATCTAATCTCTCCACAGTATGAAATAATGAAACAAAAGACTCCTTGCTGCTGTAGAAACTGGATGTGTTTGGTTGCTCAGTGATTTCTGTTCCCCGTTTCCTAACTGCACTAAAACAGCAGCGGGACCCAGACAGGACAAAGGTTACATCATATTCATATCAATTCAATTTTATTTAGGGTTAGATGATAATGCATCTTTTAAAAAAGCTGTGAAACTTTTACAGCTCTGTCAGCAGACAGAAGTGCTGCAACCAAACATCTCTGTCAGAGGTCAGAGGTCAGAGTCCTGCAGATCTTTAACTTCAACATCCAGCAGAACTTTTCCATCATTGTTGAGTTTAGGAATAAAACTTTGCTTCAACAACAGAACAACCAGAAACCTTTCTAGAGTTTCACTTTTATAAACTATTAATATTTGCTTTTAGTATTTCAACAAAACTTTAAATACTAAACTTTCAGGCTGTGCAGCAAAAAGACAAAGCAACAGTTTTGTTTTCTTATTTGCTTAATATTAATCAGAGTCTCTAAGGAGTAAACCTGGGTGTTTTCAGTCTAGTCAACATTTGGTGAGTGAAATATCAAGTTTGAGTATTGATCCATCAACCAGGTCCAGAGGTGGGCAGTAGTTACATTTATTAAGAAAACTTTTAGGAATAAATAAGTTTAATTTCTTTGCAGTTTTATTAGATCTATAATTCTGATCTGAGGATAATTTAACCGATATTCCAATCGTATGTTCAGCTTTCTATTAAAAATATATTTTATCTTTGAACAGTTTTAAAGCATGTAGTTTTAGATTAAAGGAGAGCTGAAATCAAATCTCAAAATATTGATTTTGTATGAATATAATTTACACTGAATCACTTCCACAGCAGTTTCCTGGGACAGATTCCTCTGACTGTAAAATGATACTGTTTCCAAAATGTGGTGGTTTTGGGTTTGGAGTTACCGTCCACTCAGTCCGCCCGACCCGGGTTCATGACGCGCACTGGGCCTCAGCGAGCCTCTAAAACCACACTACTGTCGATGAGTGGAAATAGAAGGAAAATTAGTTTTATTGTATATGAAGGTATGCTGGAAGGCTTTCAGTCTGATACACAAATGTACAGAAAATCAACAGGCAGGTCTTTAAAAAACATCTGTATACATTGTTTTATTAGTGTTTTACAACAAGCATGTTTTATGATTGTCCTTCACCTGATCACCAGAGGTGAAAAATAAAAGTACAGCAACATTGTCAAAGTTAATGTTTCACTAACTTTTATCTTTATTGGTTTTTAAGCACAAAGTCAAATTGTGTCACTTGGCTGATTAATGTTGACCATTTCCTCCGAACTTCACATTAAAGTTGACGTTCTTCTGTTTTCAGGCCTTCCTCCGCATCATGTCGGCTTTGGAGCAACTCCAGTGTTGACCTCAAAGAACCAACAACCAGAGAGATGAAGGAGCAACAGCAGGAAGCAGAACTCCAGCCGATGACCGGGATAAAAGAAGAAACAGAACCTCAACCAATTAAAGAGGAACATGTTGAGTTGTCCATCTTTAAAGATGAAGGACCATTTGTGGTGAAGCAGGAGGGCAGCAGCTTCATGGTGAATCCTGCACATGAATCAGAGCTCCAGCAGACGACGGAGACTAAAGAGGAACCAGAACCTGTAGAGGTTAAAGAGGAACTCTGCAGTGATCAGACTGAAGATCAGCTTGTAGTGAAGCAGGAGGCTGAAACCTTCTTGGTGTCTCCTAGTTGTGAGCAAAAAGACAACGGTGAACCTAACAAGAACCAACAGCAGCCAGGAAGCAACCAGAAAGACTCTGGAACAAGTGGAGAAAAAGATCTGAAGCCAGACAGGAGACATCAGGACACCAGAAATCACAGGGACGATGTGGACAAGTCAAAACCAAAGAGACAAAGAAAAAAACTGCCCACTTGTGAAATGTGTGGAAAAAGTTTCACTCAGCTCAGGTACCTGACTGCTCACCTGAGAACTCACACGGGTGGGAAACCATTCAAATGTACGACCTGTGGAAGAGGTTTTATTAAGCAGAATAACTTGACTAAACATGTAAGGATTCATACGGGTGAGAAACCGTACCCCTGTGAATTCTGTGATAAATCCTTCAGAACCAGCAGTCAGTGGGATAGTCACACTAGAACCCACACAGGTGAGAAACCCTTTTCCTGTCCCACTTGTGGAAAACGCTTCTATAGGCGCTTTGACATGACCATCCATGTGAGAACCCACACAGGAGAGAAGCCGTTTTCATGTCAGATTTGTGGAGAGCGATTCATCAGAAAGACCACCTTTAAAATCCATGTGAGAGCTCACACAGAGGAGAAGCCGTATGCCTGTACGGTCTGCGGCTCGTCCTTCAGGCTTGGCTACGATCTGGCTCGTCACATGAGGATTCACACGGGCGAAAAGCCGTTCTCATGCCCAACCTGCGGGAAATGCTTCAGGGTGAGAGGCAGTTTAAATGAACATCTGAGAGTTCACACAGGTGAGAAGCCTCATCCGTGTTTGACCTGTGGAAAAAGTTTCACCCGGAAGCGTAATCTGACGATTCACATGAGAACCCACACAGGCGAGAAGCCGTTTTCTTGTGATGACTGCGGTAAATCCTTCTCTGACAACACTGTGCTGATCAACCACATGAGAACCCACACAGGCGAGAAGCCCTTCTCATGTCCTGTATGTGGGAAAAGTTTTGCTAAAAGATACACCTTGACGGTGCACATGAAGACCCACACACGTGAGAAGCCGTTTTCCTGCCAGTCGTGTGGTGAGGCTTTTACATCAAGACGTAAACTGACTAAACATGTCTGCAGTTAATTCCTAGAATACCTGCAAACATTAGCATAATGAATAAACCACTCAATCCTTTCTGTGCTTGGAGTGCTGCTGCCATCTGCTGGACATATTATACCCAGAGGAAGATTTACAGTAGAATCTGAGATTTTTCTGGTTTTCTCAGATGCTGCTGATCTTATTTCATTTCTTTGTTGTTGGAAGAAATGGTTCATGTTTTTTTCACCATACTTATTGAAGTCATGACTCTGCTTCCAGATGTGTTTGACTGAACATCAGCTGGACTTCATGTTTCCTAAAGACTCTTCACTTTTCATTCAACATGACCTGAGCCACTTCCGTACGTGGAGCTAATTCTGATACGTATCCGATTGTTTCAAAGCGTCTGCAGTCTGAAAGGTCAGCTCACATTTTAACTGCTCACAATGAACAGTTAAAGTTCAACTGTTCACATTGAAGACTCACTGCAGTTAAATAAATTATAATAATAATGTAATAAATTAGCAGCATAAACGACCAGGCAAAAAAAACAAACTTATTTCAGCAAAAATGTTGAATTAACCATCAAGGCCTGCTGTGTGAATTTCATGAGACTGAACTGTTTGTGGTTTGCTACCAGATGTCAGATGAATCTCTTTGAGACACAATATATGTCGTATCTAAATAAATGAGAAATGACAGGGCAAATAAACGGAAGACTCTTTAGCCCCACCTGCATATCCAGTCGGGGTCCCGCTCTCACCACCGCCTATCAACGCTGACCAAACAGTCACGTCCATCACCCCAAGGAGTTGAAACCTCATCATGGCATCTTTTCCAGCCACCCTCCTCACCCCTTCTACCCCATTTCAGGCTCCCTTAGACCCCACCCCAGGAGGGTCGGGGGATGGAATCCAAACATCAAGCTCCGAGGATCGCATTCACAGCTCAATGCAGCCGGGCCCGAGCGAAGAACTTTAAATTGGATGTCAATAAACCTTTTATCACTGTTTTCGTCTGAGTCTTCCAGATGAAAAGCATTTGCATTCAGTGATTTTCCCTTTGCAGGATAGGATGGGAAACAATAGGTTTAAAGAGTTGCAATCAGCAATGAAAGACCGGTCTAGACAGATTCTTTAATAAAAAAATTCCATGCAACCAACAGAACCAACACACACACACACACCTGCTGCCTTTCACACTGTCCAGTGGACACAACACATAAATAAATATAAATTATGATTTATTTTTATTTAGTGGGGATTTAATGTTTTTTTCATGGCTGTCTGCAAAAGATATGAATTTATTTCATCTCCAACTACAAACACAACATTACAGGAGAAAAGCAGAACTAGTCTCTCTGAGTTATTTTGACCTTTAAAGCCGCTGTGGAAGCTGACCAGCTACAAGTTATTAATTTGTTCAGTCAGACAAGCAGCAATTTAAATTATTTCTTAATGTGCTAAATATTTAGTGATCATTTCTCACCTGTAACCAGTAACATTGTACCCAGGAGGTAAAACAAAAGCTACTTTTGCTTTGCATTGTCCCACCTGATGACAGTGAGCTAGTATGACGTCATTTCATATTATACTCCTGATGAATTTTTGTTTTTGTTTATCAACCTGATGTAATTATGTTGCTGTTTTGTTTTAAAATCTTGTTTTATGTTCTTCTGTTTAGCTTTGAGGACCCAAAGGTTTCTGCACTTTGCTGCTTGTTTCCCTTCATTAAGTTATAGTGCCTGTTATGTTGCTTAAAAAGAAATTTATTTTCCATTTGCATTTGATTTTATTTGTCAGATAAATTATTTGACCACAAGGGGGCAGTGTAGGATGATAAAGATCACACTGTACAGCAGGACTGAAGAAATGTAAATTTATTGCAGCTGATATTGTGATTATTTTACCAACATCTCCACTTTTTGATTTTCAAATAGCGTGCAGTGATAGTCAGTATTTTTCTAAGCATCAAATCGTTCTTGGTTCCTCTAGTTTTATTAAAGTCAAGCAAGTTAAACACAGGGGACTAAATATTAGTCATGCTGCAAACAAACATGAATTATACATCAACCTCTACAAACCAGAACATCCAAATACATCAATACACACATTAAGTTTATATTTTCATGTGGAGAAATATTTCTGTGATACACAAGAAAGAAAAAATCCATCAGCTGGGATATACTTTATAGCTTCTGGAAGACAGAAAACTACAATTAAACCAGAAACATAAAGAAGATCAGGACACAAGAGACATCAGAGCCATGAACCCTGATCAACAATCAGAGAAACAAAAGGGAATCTATTTGGGTTAACAGAACTGTGCAGAGGATTCCTCCCCAACCCAAACCCCAGCATGCAGCGGCTGAGTGAATTTGGTCTGGACTCTGTGGAGGAGAATCATGGTTTTCTTGTTTTCAGAGACGCTGTAGAAGGACAGAAGACCTGCTCCGTGGTCCAGGTACACTCCCACTCTGAAGGAAACTGGACCTGAGATGGAGGTCCAGATGTTGCTGTGACCAAAACTAAAACTGCTTTGATAACAACTCAATGCCCAAGATTTGTCATTGTATCCAAATTCACATTCATTCCTGTTTCCTGCTCTGCTGAGATCCTTGTATGCGACGGCAACACGAACTCTCCGTTTCCACTGCACCTCCCAGTAACATCGCCCAGTCACTTTCTCTCTGCTCATAACTTGAGGCCATCCAGTGAATCTGTCTGGTTTACTAGAATCAGGATTATTTACATTTGTCCATGTCCGTGTCACTGTCCTGTTACTCTCATTTACTTCCAATTTACTGCTTGTTGTGTTTAGATCCAATGAGAATTCAAAAGTATATTTTAAGAATCTGTCTCTGTTCTGTGGTTCTGGTTCTGCTGCAGCTGACAATGTGTCATGGCCTTTATGTTCCTCCATTAGACAGATAATGCAGATACACTTCTGATCAGTGCGGCAGAACATCTTCATCACCTCTTCATGACGAGAGCAGACTTTCTCCAGGACGTTCTTGGACGGCTCCACCAGCTGGAGTTTCTTAAAGGGAGCTGATTCATAATGAAGCTGAGGGTTTTTCTCACAGAAAGAAGCCAGACAGAATAAACAAGACCTGAAGGCTGTCAGCTTCCTCTCAGTTGTTGTTGCGCAACACCCCCCCCCTCCTTTCTGTCTCTACTGTCTCACTCTCTACTTCCTCTTCTGAGAGGGGAGATGTGCTACCAGCTCTCCTTCTAACGGGTTAATTGAGTTTCCTAAATCTGCTGGGATTTACCCTGTCCAGAACTGAAGTAAACTCTGTCTAAGCTGGTTTCGAGAAACGATTCGCCTGGTTTTCTGACGGCCAACATCCAGGTGTCCCACCCTTCTTCCCCCTGTGAATTAGCCAGACTGAGCAGCCTACAGCCAACTAGTTTCACAGAGCACACCTGTTAACGGTCGCTCGTTCTCTATTTTACAACTTGCATTTGTTATTGAACCAGGTAGGTTTTAGTGACTCGGGCGAGTCCCAAGGATGACGTTTTAAATTTGGGCTACCAGCAACCTAAAAACATTTTAAACTTTTTCCTCTCCAGAATCAAACATCACAGCTATTTTACAACCATCAAAGAACCTTAAGGTGACTCATTAACTGAATGTCCACAACATCTTTTAGATTTTCTTTATGCTAAATATTTTATTAGTAAGGCATTTTTGCAAGGGTCAGTACAGCTTAATTCAGTAGCAGAAATAATCAAATAAGTAAAATCAATCATCTAGTCTATCTTTCCCTACTGCTGATACTGAGAATTAAAAAAGGGAACCTTTGAGAGAGACGGACGGAGTTTGACGTTTCGAACCCCAGACCTGGCCTGATGATGAAGAAGGTGCGGCAGCAGGAGGAGGAAGTTGATCGATGAAGGCCAGGATCTCCGCAGGTCTGATGAGCCTCCTCTCCGCATGGATGGTGAGGTCACACAGGACTTGGTGCTGGCAGGAAAAAAGGCACCAGTTCTTCTTCTTTGTCTTTGCCTTTGTCTTCATCTTTGTCTTTGGGGTCTGAACCCAGCCGATGAGAGAAGTGCGATTCGAAGCCACAGATTGTAGGGCTGACGGGTTGGTCCTCATGGCAGGACAGTCTCCGGCTCCGTGGCCCCGGCTCTTCTTCAGCTGCAGAGTTCTTTGTCCATCTCTTGGCTCGAAGCTGCCCGGAGGATCCAACAAAAGGTTCCTCTTTTGCACCCACCTTTTATAGGGTTTATCCACCCTTTTGGTGCGTTTTCATTGGCTGTCTGCTTAGACAGATGACCTCACATCCATCACTGTCTTACAGACATTATGTCCTGATGTCTGTGCTAATGTCTCAGGGTTGCTCAACCTCCTATGTCCGTTGCCTTTCACCTTTTCTCCAAATAAGGCGTTGATCATCTCTGCTCTCTTTTTAGTTCCTTTCCTTTCACCTTTCACCTACTATCTACCTACAACATATCAGTGATGTTTAATTGCAGTTACACCTTTTTACACCATTTCAAGTTCAATGTCAAAATCACATTTATATCACATTTATTTTCTTTAGCTTCTCTGATTTATCAATCATTTATAATTTTATAACCATAACTTATATCACATTTATTTTCTTCAGCTTCTCTGATTTATCATTCATTTATGATTTTATAACCATAACTTATTAATTATCCTTATTATAATCCTAATGTGAGTTATTACAGATGTTTTTTCTGAAAAGAAACCAAGAATAATCCATGATTCTAATTATTTAATACCAAAGTTACAGTTACTTGTTTTTCTTGTAAGTGTTCCCACAAATGTTCGTGTAAATATTATTACAAGTAAACCAATATTAATATAAGTATTTTACTTTGAATCTTATCAAATTACCAAAATGTTTAGATTTAATTCTTTAAAACTTTCATGCTTTAAAATAAGAAATAGTCTCAGCTATTTTTTATAAATCTGCAGGCTGGAAACTTCCTCTTTCTCCAGGAAACCTGCTTTTCCTGTTTAATGACTCTTTCTGACTGACTATGATTTCTTATGATTAGATAGAAAAAAGTAGAATTAAAGCAAAGTTTGCTTTAGACAAAAACAACACACACAACCAGATTTATTTTATTGACACCTAAGTCTACTGCTGGGCCTTGATGTCACTTAAGTGATTCATTTTAAAGATAACTTTATTTATTATTACTGTTAAACTAACTTTATTGACACTTAAGTCTACTGTTGGGCCTTGATGTCACTTGAGTGATTCATTTTAAAGATAACTTTATTTATTATTACTGTTAAACTAAAATCTCCAGCATGGGGAAGTGGGATGAGCTCGGATTTTCTTGACACAGTGCAGATATCACAGGCAAAATGTTCAGGTCCAGCATAGCAGTGATCAGCAGGAGCAGGTTGGAGTCCAGTCTTCTTCAGCTGCTCCACTAAAGCTGCTAGCACGGCGCTCTTCTGCAGGACAGGCCTTGTTGTGAAGGTTCTCCTGCACTGAGGGCAGCTGTGCATTCCTTTTTCACCCTCTCCAACCCAGAAGCTTTTAATACAGTTCATGCAGTAGCTGGGTCCACAGGGAATCGTCACCGGATCCTTCAGTAGATCCACACAGAGGGGACAGGAGAAAGTTTCTCGATTCAGCTGACCTGCCTGCTGCGCCATTTCTCCTCTCTGTCACAGTGACTGTGTGAGTTTCATTTCAAGAAAACATAAACTGATTTGAGCTCTGATCCACCAATCACATGTCAGTGCAGAGAAGCTGCAGCCAATCAGGTTTTACCCTCAGCACATGTTGGCTCCTCCCAGCTTCAAGCTTTATGAGAGCAGAAAGGAGAGCGAGGCTTTGGATCCAGGAAGAGGAGGGCTGCAAAAGTTATGACGTTTGTAGTTTAATGATCGTCACACCAGTTTTCCTTTCAAAACAACTGAGTCAACCAAACCTCAGCTCTCTAACGTCTAATCTCTCCACAGTATCAGAAAGTAAAACTAAGAGCTCCATGACTGAGTGTAGGAATAAAACTCTGCTTCAACACAGAACAACCAGAAACCTTTCTAGAGTTTCACTTTTATAAACTATTAATATTTGCTTTTAGTATTTCAACAAAACTTTAAATACTAAACTTTCAGGCTGTGCAGCAAAAAGACAAAGCAACAGTTTTGTTTTCTTATTTGCTTAATATTAATCAGAGTCTCTAAGGAGTAAACCTGGGTGTTTTCAGTCTAGTCAACATTTGGTGAGTGAAATATCAAGTTTGAGTATTGATCCATCAACCAGGTCCAGAGGTGGGCAGTAGTTACATTTATTAAGAAAACTTTTAGGAATAAATAAGTTTAATTTCTTTGCAGTTTTATTAGATCTATAATTCTGATCTGAGGATAATTTAACCGATATTCCAATCGTATGTTCAGCTTTCTATTAAAAATATATTTTATCTTTGAACAGTTTTAAAGCATGTAGTTTTAGATTAAAGGAGAGCTGAAATCAAATCTCAAAATATTGATTTTGTATGAATATAATTTACACTGAATCACTTCCACAGCAGTTTCCTGGGACAGATTCCTCTGACTGTAAAATGATACTGTTTCCAAAATGTGGTGGTTTTGGGTTTGGAGTTACCGTCCACTCAGTCCGCCCGACCCGGGTTCATGACGCGCACTGGGCCTCAGCGAGCCTCTAAAACCACACTACTGTCGATGAGTGGAAATAGAAGGAAAATTAGTTTTATTGTATATGAAGGTATGCTGGAAGGCTTTCAGTCTGATACACAAATGTACAGAAAATCAACAGGCAGGTCTTTAAAAAACATCTGTATACATTGTTTTATTAGTGTTTTACAACAAGCATGTTTTATGATTGTCCTTCACCTGATCACCAGAGGTGAAAAATAAAAGTACAGCAACATTGTCAAAGTTAATGTTTCACTAACTTTTATCTTTATTGGTTTTAAAGCACAAAGTCAAATTGTGTCACTTGGCTGATTAATGTTGACCATTTCCTCCGAACTTCACATTAAAGTTGACGTTCTTCTGTTTTCAGGCCTTCCTCCGCATCATGTCGGCTTTGGAGCAACTCCAGTGTTGACCTCAAAGAACCAACAACCAGAGAGATGAAGGAGCAACAGCAGGAAGCAGAACTCCAGCCGATGACCGGGTATATTCTGGAAAACCAGAACATTTTCAGGAGTTTCATATTTATAAACTATCAATATTTCCTCTTAGTGCTTCACAAACAGTTGAGATGATTTAGACGTTGTTGCAGTTTTTCTGGTATCTGCTCAATATTGATCAGAGGGAGTAAAACTGGTTTATTGCTGTTCAGTCTAGACAACATTTGTTCTACAAAGCAGTGAGAGTAAAATACCAAGTTTAGCTTCGATCTGTCAATCAGGTCCAGTGATGGATTCTAACTACATTTACTAGAGAAACTATTGGGAAAAAAATCAAAAGTTTAGCATTTTTACAGCTTTCTGTGTTTTGGAATTAATAATTGTGGCTAAAATATTAAATATTCCAATCTTTTGTTCAGTATTCTAAATAAAATTAATATTTTGTCTTTAAAACAAGTAGTTAGTTTACTTTAGAGGAAAATGTAAATCAAATATCAAAATATTGGTATTGCATGAATATCATGCAGGAGGGAAGGAAGGAGTGACTGTCTGATGTTCACAGTGTTTGTCTATCACTGGAGTGAGGCATGTTTTTAATAAATATAAATATAAAACATCGCCCATTTCATGTTTGTTGTAAAACAGACTTAATGCATGCTAATATTATATTAATCTATATTGTGGTAGGTATTAAATATAACTATTTATTTTATAATTAATTTATAAAATAAATTATTTTATTATAATAGTTTATACTTTAGTCTCATTTCATAAATATACAAGACTGTGATGATGTTTGAAATTATGTTGGATGAGTAATGTGATTTATTCTGTATATAACATTAAATCTCATGTTCATGTAAACATATATTATTATTATTATTATTATTATTATTATTATTGTTATTATTATTACAATTGTTGTTACATTTGAACCCTGAACTATAATATTGTGATGGAAGAACAGAGACACACAGGAAAAACAACCAAAGTCACACACACACACGAACCCCCCCACCCCCTCCACACACACACACACGCCCACACACACACACACACACACACACACACACACACACACACACACACACCTACTGCTAGAGGTAATCGAACGCAGGATGTTTTTGGATGAACCAGAGCACCTGGAGGAAACCCATTCTCTCACGATTATAATAACTTTTGTTTTCTTTCCGATAGTTTTGAATCTAAATTGAATCTAAAGTTTTTTGCTGCCCTTCTTTGTTCATGTCCTTCTTTTAACCACTGATCTTTTTAATGTGTGGTTAGAAGGAAGTCAAGTCTTTCTTGGGAGGATTAAATTGACCCTTGAAGGAAGTTCAGAAGCTTTTCTTTTTCTCATCCTCATGGTTGGTAAACTTTGATTTGGTCCCAGGTTCCAGTTTTTCTTTTACTTTTAGATCCTGAATCTCTCTCAGGTAATTTTTTCGAATCTCCTGCAGCTCTTTAACGGTATTTTCAGCCTCGGTGTAATCGCGGAGCAGCTCAGTTTGATGGGACAGATTGTCTTTTAGGATCTGAAGATGTTTTTCTAGCTTTGTGTTCAGTTTTTTCAGCCTTTCCTTCTCTTGTTTTGCACTCTTGTATATATATTTCAAGACAGGCATATCAATTAATTGTTGTTCAATGCTATTAAGCTCTTGTAAAAGTTCAATAGTCTTTCTTTTTACTGTTTCCAATGTTTTATCTTTTTCACTGATCTTCTCCTTCCAAGCCCAACAGTAATCCTCGTGATTCTTCATCTCTTTCACAACATTTTCTTTAATCTTCATCAAGGTTTCAATTGAATTCTTAGTCTGTCTGTGATTATGATACAGTCCATTTTGATATGAAAGTTTGTCTTTCAGTACTTTAAGGTTTTTTAATAGTGTTGTGTTAAGTTTTATGAGCCTTTCTTGCTCCATTTTGGACGCAGTGCACTGAGATTCCAACATCTCTTTCTGAATTAATTCCTGCTTCATCCTTTTTGACGTCTCTATATGTTCAAATGCCTTTCTCTCTAAATTTATCCGTTTCTTTTCTTCTGCCTCCCAGATATCTAACTCCAGATGTAACTTCTCATGCTGTTTTTCACATGCTTTGCTCAACTTCATCTCGGCTTTCTTCAAAGTTTTCCAATCTCGTTTCTGAAATTGGAGGTCTTTGGTGTTCTGAAGCTTTTCATTCATTTCGATGAGTTCTTGGACCGCCTTGTTATTCTTTTTCCGCATTTCTTCAGGGTCGAAGGAAGCAGATTCCTCCCTTTTCTTGAAAAAGTTCAACATTTTGAGATTTTTTTGTTTGAAAAGGAAAACTTTAGAGCAAAATGAAACGCAGATCAGAAAGCTGAGAAATACAGAATACAGAGAGCTAAAATATAAAGGCTTCTGTGACATCATTGATGACATCATGTGTCCTGAAGCTGCATTAAAATGTTAGTGAGTGAAACAGATGGGAAGAAATAATAATGATGAGACTAAAGACAGACCATACATATCTAAATGACATTGTGTTTAATTGGGAGAAAAAACAATGATTAGAGTGAAGAATGTGGAGGGAAAGAAAATGTGAAACATGTATTGATGAATTGTGACGTGTCCCTGAAAGGGAGAGAGACTGGGCGGGACAAGAACGGAGTCTTAAAGGAATATAAGGACCTGAAGGAAATAAGGACAAAAATTATACAGTAAGGAAAATATTATTCATGCTACAAAATTTAAAACCAGTTTAATGGATGTAACTTATTAATGCTGCTACACACTCATGCACAGCAGGTGGCGGTATGCACCTTGAAGCTGCTTGCGATCCTCCATTATAAAAAAGAAGAAGAAACTCCGCTCCAATAGGTGGCGGTAGCGCGCCTCAGCTGGTTGCCTAGAAGGACGACAAAGAACAGGAAAGACAAAATATGTGTAAATATTTCCCAAAGCACGCGCATTTAAAGTATTTACAGACTGTTTAGCACTGCATTTTTTTCTAGCTTACACAGAACATGCAGTTGAGTTATACCAGTTAGCCTCCGAGCTAACCCAGAAGCTAACTCTCCGAGGACATTTCTTTCTGTGTGGAAGGATAACTTGGACTTGAAACGCTACAGCGGACATTTTTGGACTGTTTCGAGACTTTTCTAGGGGTAGAAAAGTGAAGTGGGTCTTTAACATCTGCACTGACTGAGCTGCACAAACACGTCAGCTCGTCCGCCATCTTTGGTGGAGTCAACAATGGGCAGTAAATCAAGTGAAATGAGAAAGGAAGCTGCCGTAATTATTGGAATAAAAGCCATTTGGGCTATTTAAATATATAAACAAATATCTTTCTGCCTTCAGCCATTGAATATCTATGTAATGTGAATAATTTTTTAGAAAAACATACAACAGATTCGTGGAAACAAAGAAGAGACTTCACACAGATCACTGGATGTTTACTGTTTCCAGCTTTTCCCCTGGAGTTATTTTTGATAAGAGAAAAAACATCTTTGACTGATAAAAGTGTTTTTTTACAGAGTACAGAACCATTAAATGAAGACCCGTTTAAAAAGATACAGATTGAGCTGCTTTTAAAGAAAATCACAGAGTGGCAAAACTCTAATACATAAACTATCTATTAGAAATAAATATAAGCTTTAAAACACTTAGAAAGAAAGTGCCGTTAGGCTTAGATCCGCGTTGCACTAACGTCATATCCGGCGATGCCCAACACGTCACAGGATGTGACGCAGCTAGTTTGTTTTTCTTCCGTGTCCGCCCCTTCATGTAGCCTACTGTCAAAAATGCCGAAACGTTGCGTGGCGGCTGGCTGTTCTAATTACCCGAGTGAACACATCTCACTGTTCTCATTCCCAAAGGATGAAGAGCTTCGGAACCAGTGGACGAAGCAGGTCCAGAGAACCAGAGGCAGCTGGCTTCCCACTGCGTCCTCTGTTCTCTGCAGCGAGCATTTCCCTGCGCACTGCTTCGAGGAGGCGCCCGGATTAAAGGAGTCTTTCGGTTTGAAAGTGCGTTACAGACGGGTTATCAAACCGACTGCTGTCCCTTCCATTTTCACAGCTGAAGACGGTACCAGCGGAACCAAACAGCACAGAGCAGCTCCAGTTCCCAGACACTCCAGGAAAAGAGTAAGTTACTGTCGATCCGGTTGGGTTCGGGAGGTTCGAGTATAAAATCAGATGTTTTCAAAGAGTAGCAGAACTTCAGCTTATTTTTACTGAAATGTGAGTGAAAATGAGTTATAAAGCATTATATTTCAGTACTATCTTTAAGGCTTAAATAAAATACAAACTTAAAAATATCATTAATAAATTCATGCAGAAGAACGCAAAGGGGGCGGGACTTCCGGCGGAAGTAAACAATAAGCTTTAGCTTCTAGGCGATCTTCTGCATATCGCAGATTTTTGTAGTAACAACATCTTCGGTTTGTAAAACCCAAAGACAGCAGGTGTGCCTCCTCTCCAGATCCACTTACCTGTCTAGTGGTGGCGGTGATTCATTTAAATTGAGGTTCCAACCGCCACTAAAATCAAAAGAAGAAGAAGACTACAGGTAAGTTAACTGTAAGGCGGAAATACGGCCTGAACAAGAACTGGAAATTTCAGATCGTGATAAAGATTGGCTGCAAATGTTTTTTCTTGATATTCCTGATATAAAAATGTCATTAATGTTGTTCTGTTGTTTTTTATTCCATCAGGTTTTTCACAGCAGTATGTCTGCTAATCACGCTGCCATAACTTCAAAGAGGAGCTCCTTTCTTGATCAAAAGATGCCAAATGTTAAAATAAAAGGGGAACAGGAGGAACTAGAACCGAAGAAGATCACTGAGACTAAAGAGGAACAAGAACCAACCAAAGAACACGATGAACTGTGGATCTATGAGGATGAAGGTCAGATGGAGACTTCTGAAAATATATTCCACAATGAACCAGAACAACGGCTGATTGTAGCAATGAAGAAGGAACCGGATCCAATGCAGATCAAACAGGAGCCAGAACCAGAACAAATGAAAGAGGAACCAGAACCTTTGCTAATTAAACAGAAACCAGAACCTGTGGAGATTAAAGTGGAACCATCTCTGTACTACTGTACAGATAGTAATGGAACTAGAACCTTTAGTAGAGGAATCAGAACCTGTATTGAAGAAATGGAAAGGTCTTTCCAGTAATGCTCAAACCAAACCAAAAAAAGTTCCTCTCTGCACAAGGCAGCAAACCTAAGAAACAACAGCAGGAGAACAGGAACCAGGAAGCCTCCGGAGCAAATGGAGGCTCCGGAGCTGAACATCAGCTCGCCCATTAACAAGGTAGAGATTTCAAAACCAAAAACTCGTAGAACAAATCGGCACACTTGTGAAATATGTGGTAAATGTTACCGCTTGCCCAGCGATTTGACCGACCACTTAACTCATTCAGGTGAGAGGCCTTTTTGCTGTAAATTGTATGGTAAACACTTTAATGAAACGACTCAATTGGCTCATCACATAAAAATTCACACAAGCGAGAAGCTTTGTAAACTGCGTGGTAAATCGTTCCAGTTATTTGGCTCCTCTCAGTGGGAAACGGTGATTTCCTTCCTATAGATTTTAAAACTTTCCTCCAACTGTTTTCATTGAGTGATCTGCCTTGTTTCCACTTCTTTCCCATTGATTAATAAACCTGATTTAAGTGTTGAGGCTTCACGTAAACCTCGTATTCAACCAGCAACAAAAGACCAGAAGTATGACTCATGTTTAAAATCATCTATAAACATTTTAAATCAAGCAGAATTAAACTGTTTACAGAACAATTACATCTCTTAGCAATCTTTGTCTATTTCCATGTTTCTCACCCAGTTACAAAGTTTTCAGTTTGAGATCGGTTCCATTGCCATGAACGTGTTGAAGAAAATTTTATTCTAGTTACTTTAACGATAAAAAGGGATATATTTCTAAAATTTGACCAATCAAAACTTGAGTTTTTCCGGCCCTATGTTATTACACACCAGACTCACGCTTGTGTTCTGTTTGTTTCACCTCTTAGGTTGTTTGTTTTTTGAATCCAACAAAAAGTTTTATAGTGTAGAGGAAGCATTTCAGATGATCCGTGAAGACTCGGGGACAGAAGTGTGTCCAGGATTCCTCGTCTGAAGATGAGGACCTCGTTTTTCCGGCTCACAATGATGAAGATTTGGAGTTTGAAGGGCGTCAACTTGAGAGGTAAGATGGGCGTTTTTCACACGGCGCTTCATGGTTTCTCTCAATAAATGTATTTCAAAGCCACACTATGAAATCTAATCAAACTCCAAACATAATCACTCTTATTTTCTGTCAGCTCTTCCCTTTCTGACCGGCCAGCATCGCTGATCCACGCCTCTTAACAGCAGCTTCTTCTCTTATAACAAACTGGTTCTTGGTACAAGCCTGGATTAATTTTAATATCAAAGTAAGCTTTGAGTTTTTAATTTTTTAAAGAAATCTTGGCTAATGGCAACCTATTAATTCCTTCTAATCTTTTGTTAAACTCTCCAGACCTTTACTGCTACCAAAGAACCCGTAAAAGTGTCAAAAACCTTCGATTCAATCCTGATAGTTTTTTATTAAAAAGGTACAGCAAATAGTTTAATTTAGCAACTTTATTGTGGTAAATAAAAAAATTTGTCTGATTGATTCATATTCAATCAGTACGCTTGAATATGAAGTCTCAATCGTCGGCAGACAGCAGGCACAGTGGACACAGTACGCCCGAGTATGTGGGAACCTTAAGATTGTTTTAAGTCTTGTTCAGTCAAATAAAATAGCAAACAACATACAGGCCATATTCCTCCACATATGGGAAATAATGGGATGATTTTATGTTATTTTGACAATATTCTTCTTTTATGCTTAGTGATGACAGAGGTGATGAGCCACCGAGGAAAGTCTTGAGCTCTGCCTCATATGAGCCTGAGAGGTATGTAATCTCTTTACTTTTGGAAAATGACTCATGTTTGAATGTTGTCTTGGTTCTTTAACAACCAATCATATTTAATTCAACTCTAAGGAGGAATACCAACAGAAGAGAAGAAGAAAATCCAAAAAGGCTGCTGGTGACGGTGCGACAGCTTGGCATGGCAAAGATGAGGAGGATCATCATCAACACCACTTCAATTTTAACCCAACAAGAAAACCAGGCCCCACCTTAGACCAGGAAACATCCTGGACCCCACTCTCTCTCTTTCATTTGTTTTTCAATGCTTCTGTGATACAAACACTCATTGACAATACAAATGCTAACGCTGCCAAAAATAGGAGGCAGTCCATTCGTTTGAGTGGACGGCTCTTACAGAGAAAGACTTCTACGTTTTCCTGGTGATTATTGTTTTCACAGGCCTTGTAACTGTGCACCACAGGTTAGACTACTGGAAGCAAGACTGGCCATACAACTTCAGATTCCCTTCCTGGAGCATGTCACGGAGCAGGTTCGAGTCTATTCTCTGGTCGCTGCACATTAGCAACCCAGAGAACGAGAAGAAGAAAGGCACGCCAGACTATGACTCTCTATTTAAAATCAAACCCCTCTACAACCAGATTATCACAGCTTGTCAGGCTAATTTCCATCCAAATAAAAACATCTGCATTGATGAAAGGATGATCTCATCCAAGGATAGAATTAAAATGAAAAAGTTCATAAAGGGCAAATCCACAACTTGGGGGTACAAGTTGTACATCCTGGCGGATTCAGCAACAGGCTACACCTGGAACATTTTGTGCATACTGAGAAGAGCGAGTCCAGCGAGAGTCAGGGCCGAATTACTGGTCTGTTGTGAACCTCTTGCCACTGTCCTTGCAGGTTGAGGGCTACACTTTGTATGTAGACTGTTTTTGACCAGCCCTCTCTTTCAGCATCTTTACACGAAGCACATCGGCTGCTGTGGCATAATCGGCAAAGATCTCGCTGGATTTCCATGTACAGACAAGAAAGATTTTACAAAACAGACGGAGAGGGGCGACATGCGCTGGATTCAGAAAGAGAACCTTCTGTTTCTGAAGTGGATGGTCGCCCAAGAAGTGGCCATGTGCTCCACGTGCACAAAGCCTTCTCTGGGAACACCGTGCCGCGCAGAATGAAGCGGTCAGGTGTTTGTCCCTGACACCATGGTGGATTTCAGCAAGAACATTGGGGGAGTGGACCAGTCGGATTCAATCATGGGCTGGTACTCTGTGCACAACAAAACGATGAAGTGGGACTAGACTTTTTTCTATCACTTTGTTGATATCACCATAGTGAACAGCTTCATCATACACAAGCAGCTACACAGCAGGCAGTCCGATCCGGCCTACACGTTCAAACGGTTCCGGGAGCAGCTTGCAAAACAAATGTTGCAGTTTTCTGACAACTTGTTGCCCTCATCCACATCACTGGCTGCACCCACGTTTACACCAACAGTAACCTGCGTGCCAGGCTACACGGTGGCACCGCAACCAAGTCAAGGAGGATTTGCAGGTTGTTGCCCAAAAGGTGAAAACTTCAATTCACCTGTAAAGGCCTGTAAAGTCACTCTTTGTCTGAATGTGAAAAGAAACTTTTGAGCAGTGGCCCGACGAGTACAGCTGAGCGCAGTAAGGATGTAAACATTGGTTGGGGGACTTTAGACTCATAAATGTTTTGATGTAAAATGTTTTTGCACTGCAATTAGGCTCCAGTTGGAGTCAAACAAAGCAGCTTATTGATAAAAACTAAATTTGTAGTTTGCTAAAAATATTCAAAAACAAGCCATTTTTGTTGTGTGAAAAACTAAGTTGTTTTTTTTACAAAAAGTAGAGAAATCCCCACTTTTCTAAACGATGCTGAAATGGCCGAACATCTAAGTGTGTCTACGTAAAAAGTTAACTTTGTTTTGGTTTACCTCACCTCCTTTCGTTTTGCACAAGTTGCTTTAGGATTTCCAACAGTTTGTATTCCTGTTCATTCTACTTTAAAAGGTTTATGTGGCATTTAATGCTGAGAAACCCATTGAAGGAGGAAAGTCCATGTTCTTCATCTTTTATAAGATATATTGAGTATTATAACATGATACCAAAATTATTTTAGAGTTTGTGAGCTATTTGCACATGATGCATCTTGTTGGTGTTTGAAGAGCATTAATAAATCCAAACCGTTATTCTGTTGATCCTTTTCTGTCATTTTTTCCTGTCAGACATTGAACTGTTTTATCAATACTCCAGGCCACGCAGGTTTTCTGGTTCTGGTCCACTCTGCATCCCCAGAATCAAACCAAACATGGAGAGAAGCAACATTCAGTTTTTATGCTTCTGAAGTCTGAAATACATTTTTTAAAACCCTTTTAAACAGGTGAAAAAAGGTTCCTTTATATCAAGGTTAAGGACAACTGGTTGAGTTGCCTTCAATTAATATTAACTGGAAAATAATTACTTAATCTGAATGTAAATCATTTTTGTACTTGTTGACTTGAGAAAGCCTATTTGAAGTTTAATTATTGTTTCTAACCAAATAGAGAAGGTACACTTTAAATGTTTTAAAATCAAAAGTCTCCTTGACGCAGGCAGTATGACTGAAATGTTTCAGGACTGGGCCAAGTGTCCTCTGTATTGGAAATCAAAATAAGCAGAAGAAAACGAGACAAAATTAAATGAAAAGCTTCTGTAGAAAAACAAACGTTTATGTTTGAAGGCGGAACCTTAAGCACAAACCCCGTTTCTGGTGTAAATCTTCGTGTGAGACATCCGGCGGAAGTAAACAACCGGGCGCTAGGAGCGTTAGCTTCCAGGCTTCCTTCAGTTTATCGTCGTTTATGAGACGGTTTCTGCTGTGTGAGCTGAATATTTCAGTATCTGGGGTAATTATATCTTGGTTTCAACATCAGCCGCGTTGCTGATACCAGCTGGAAAACCAAAATTATCTCAACCTGCAGGTATGTTAACTGCACGGTTCTGAATGAACTAACAGGGGATGGAAAGAATATGATGAAAATGTAGCTGAGGTGGAAAGATGAGTCAGTTAGTTAATCAATTTGTTGTCGTTAATCATCTTTATGTTAATATTTTACATAAGAGAGTAAGCGGGGACAAAATATAGGCAGTTCTTCAACAACTTTTAAAACAGAAGCTGCCGAACTAAACGTTTCCAATTAATATTCAGCTTTTTTTTATTGAGATCTACTGGTGTTACAAATAAACTCGTATGTTGTTGTGACTGGAGATCAACTTGAGATGGAGCTCAAAACTCCACATCTGGGGATTTCTTTGCTCCGCAAGAACGTAACATCTTTAGGTCCGCCATCTTGGGAGTGGCATACTGTCCTCAGGAATACAAAATAAATCTGCTATTTTTCACAAATGGTTTTCATAACTACGATGTGAGTGCTGAATCAGATTGTTAATTAATAATAAAAATTTCTTAAGTTAATGATGAAAGGAGAGTCCAAACACTTTTGCAGATGCACTGCAAAGTTTTAAAAGTGTGGGTTGTGTGAGCTGACAGGATTATCTCCTAGGTCTAACTCTAAAAGTCTGCAGTTAAATTATGAAATATTTTTCACACGTTACATTTTAGTTCAACAAATATGGGAATATAACCTAAAATGAAAGCATAATTGTGAATTACGATTTCACAATTAGAAAAGCTTAATTGTGTATTACATTTTGTCAAGAAAACTGGCATAAGGGTATGAGATCTTTCCAGGTACACGCAGAAAAAGGTGCATAATGGCTTGGAAGAAATAAAGTAATCTTGTAGTTTGATTAAAAGTTGATTAAGTTGAATAAGTCTGAAAAATATGACTATAAGTAATCACATAATAACCTTCTGACTATAAGTAATCACATAATAACCTTCTGAAATATATTTCCTGAAATGTGATCTGTAATGATTTCTGTAATGATTTAACTGTGGAAAGATTAGGATTGATGATTAATGATTAATAATAAGAGATAGATGTCTGGGGGATTTATTGTCAATGAATATGAAGTTGTAATCATTTGAAATCAATTCACTGAGTTGTAATAGATAAAAATGAGTTATAGAAGGACGAATGTGCAGCACAGCCCTGAATAACAGGAAATGTCGCAAGCAGTTCTGAACAGATGGCCAGAGGAGCACAGGATGGATGGTGCGGGGAGTTTGGTTGAAGCAACAGGTTTAGGGAAGTACGGACAGATTGGGTAACTTTGGGACTTTTTCATGAGACACAGCGAAAGTCACGTAGACCAAACCTCCCCATACACACACATGGTGGAGAAATGTATAAAAAGGGGTCGAAAAGAGGAACCAGTCGTTCCCAGTCCGGCGGCGCAGAAGGAGAGACAACTTGCAGAAGCAGCTACGGACCGCACTTCAGAACCACGGGGAAGCTCGGACTTCACACCGCTACGAAAAGGACTGGGTCCCATCGCCCCATCTCTGGTTCTTCATTCGGCCGTTGGTCTCGTCTCAACCCAGCAACAATTTCAAACTCTGCAACAAGACTTGGAGGAAGGACAAAGGTCCCTCAGGGATGAGGAACTGGGGTTTGCAAAAGGAGTCTGACCCGTTCTGCTTTGTTACCTTTCTAAGGAGGATTCTTCCACACAAGGCAAAGACCTCAACCAAGAATGCTAGAAATTCCTGTTGCCAAAAGATCCACCATCGTCTGGGTATGAGTTGAATCTGCTCCTTGAAATTCCATTTCAGAACGTGCGACTTATCTCTTAGGGAAAGAAGACAGGGTAGTAGGATTGTACATGTAAATTTTATTACACTGTTTTTGAATTATATACGATTGATTGTTGATTTGTATGTCGCATATCCCTGCTTAAGCTTGCTTAATAAATTTATACTATAAAATTCTAATGAGGTTGGTGGACATTGGAATTAATAGAGTCATTGAATCTTTGTCCAGTTCTTTTTAATTAAGGTAAAACTAATGTACATGATTCCAGTAAATAGGAGGCTTCATAATTTCCTTTGGTGAGAGTAAATAATGACCCTGGGACTTACATCTAAGTCACTAAACATAATCTAGCCGGTTCCAAGTGCAAGTTATGATTTAGAAAGTGGGCTACCGTTAACAGAAGTGGTTATTGGAATTATGCAGTTGCGAGGGCTACTCAGCTGATTGTTTCTTAACTGTAAAGGGTCATAACTTCTGGATTGGAGGTAGTTAGAGCTAGACGAATCACTTTCGCCACCAGTTTAAATAGATTATCTCTTATAGAGTACTCTTAGGGTAATACCCAGGTCTCAGAGATTTTCCGGACCTGTTAGATGGAGAACTGGTCAGTAGGCAGCCCTGTGAAGAAGTGAGGAGTGGGCGGGGCTGACTATTGCAGGATAACCTTCATGGCGCCCAACGTGGGGCCGCGCACAACTGAGTAGGCGGGCCCCAAAGACACCAAGTCAGTGAAAACAGATGTGAGACTCTGAATAGCTCACTTGGGTCACTAACTCTTAGGGAAGAGAGTTAGTGGTGACTGATAAGGCCATCAGTCACAACCCTCGCAGTAACTGTATAGCATGCAGGTGAGGGAAAGCTTCTACTGAGGATAGAATGACCAGATCCAGACAGTGAAGCCAGTAGCCAACACAGCCTGGACCCATCCCTACTCGAAAACGTAAAGAGAGGCTTTGGGGGATAGGCGACTCGAAAGACAAAGACAACCATGAGCGAAGAAGAAAGAGGGGAACTGGATCCCCCACGAAAGCCAGCCATGGGACGAGAGGCAAGCAACAAAGCAGGGAAGGTGAGACCCACCAATCCCATCTTTCCAAATCTACATTATCGCAATTTCCTGTAATGTTGATATTACTCGGTGATGGATTGGATTCCTGGACTGAAATAAGGAAGAGGATTTTCTTTGAAGCTCACTACAACAGCGCTAAGGACGTGGCTCGGAACCCGATGGAAATCATAGTGCAGAGAAGGATATACTATTGCACCCAGCTTAGACAAGGCCACCGACTGGGGGTCGTCAAATGCCCAGTGAAAGTGGCTAAGAAGTCGGAGGTTAGAGGATGGCTGGAATGGTTCGCTGAACTCCTTGAAGGATGGACGGATGGTGAGCTGCGGACCGTCTACAGCCCCTCCGAGAAGTATGACCGCGTAGTAAAAACAGCTACCTTGACGGCAGGCATCGACGGAATCCTGGTGGACCCGAACGCCAGGGGGGTGAGCCAGTACACAGAGTACACTGAGGCCCTGCGGAGACTTTCAACCTACAAAGAAGGCAAGGAAAAGGAGCAAGCCCTCGAAGAGGCAGGGTCGGAAGTGGCTGAGGCTCCGTCCCGACTGCCCAGCAGAGCCACGACACCGATTCGTCAACAGAAGCAGGTTCCAGATGATCTGATAGACCTGACGGCCGGCAGCGACGACAACGACGACGGCGGCAGCAACAACGATGACGACGGAGGCATCCCTGCTCAACCGGGTCCATCGCGGAACGAGGAGATCCCCCCCGAACAGTCGGATGAGGACGACCCCGAGGGAGCGCTCGTCGGCGGACTCACGGAGGAGCAGTGGAAGGATGCAGCCAAGGAGTGGTCCCCTCAACGGGACCCGGAACTCGGGTTTTATCCCCGAGTCCACAGCACGGAGAGGAGGCATCCACTGCCACCTACAGAGACCCCAGCGGCCAGCAGTTCCGACGAGGACGAGGAGGAATCGGACGAGGAGCAGCGGGGCCCCGGCCGCCCCAAGAAAAAGACTCAGAAATCGGACACCTGGAGGATGGCCCGAGAATTAGCCGAAATACCACCGGGGGCCAGCAACTTTAGGCTGCAGACCGGCCTCCGGATTTATCAGGTTATTGGAAGAATATGGGATCTTGAGGGTGACGGACTGATTGTGTTCACCAATGACAGATACAAGATCCACAATCGAAAGTTCAGACGCAGCCTTGAGGACCAAGCAGGGCAAAGTTATACAGCGGATTTAAGATTGCTGGCAGCTACCTGTAGCCCAAAAACGAGGGGAGAAGTAGTCTTGATGAACGGCTGTAGTCTCCCTTATGGTGCTGTAATCCTGGTCCCGATTGACGTCTACCGAGAAGGAGAGAGTCTGGAGGAATATCGGAAGAAGATGTGGCACGGACTCGAGCGGGGCCTGGTGGCAGCCAGCAACGAAGGCATGAGAAGAGCGGTAGTGAGTGTACAAGGACTGAGATCGCCGGATCTGCCAAGGGACACCGCCAGATCAATTGCGGAGAACGGAGTGGTGAATATAGCCAGGACCAACAGTCATTTCTTTGTGTTCAAAGAAGTGGTGGTGGTGGTTGACCCCCGTCTGCATCGACTCCGCACTGAACAAGGGGTGAAATTGGCAGCTGCGATGGAGGAGCAATGCCGCACTAGCCATCCATCACAAGAAATCAAGAAATATCCCTTAAAGATTCCCCAGAGTGAGGTTTCAAACACCACCCAGATAGGCAAAGCCAGGGCCGTGCAGCCACCCAGGATAAAAATAAAGGAGGCACCTGTCGAACCAGGGTTCCCCGCAGCAAGGTACGTTAAGGAGTTCTCGTTTGAGGAGAGCCGCAGTGAACTGAAAAAACCCAATGCGGGAAGAGTCAAGAATGAACGGCCGATGGTCCCGAAAGAAGAAGGACCGATGAAACCAGCTAAGATTCGACCGCTGAACTCCCCCAGGAGAGAACCTTTTCGACAACAACAGTATGAGGACATCAGCGACTCGGAGGACGAAGAGGAGCAACCGGAGATCGAACATCCTGGAGAAGAAGGAGAGGAAAGTGATCACGGCAGCGTCCTCTCCGACCCGAAACAGCCACCGACAGAGCACAAGACACTCCGAACAGGACAGCACCGGGGTAAGAAGAAAGAAATGGAAACCTTTGACATCGAGAGGTCTTCTGAAAGACTGGCGAGAGACGTGACCTGGGGTCCAGTACAGGCTAAGGACGGACGGCGTACGTATGTACCAGAGGTCGGCCAGACCGAGTACCAGATCCCGGCAGGATGGACCAGCAGGTTGGGAGACCGGGTGCAGCTCGAGGTGGAAGCGACAATCGGAGAATGGGCTAACATCCTGATGACACCATCCTGCTCCACCCTGACAGCACACTATTCCCTGACTACCAACTTCAGGAACGCATACATTGGAATTATGTATGATGTGATGCTGCGACGACTGAAGAAAGCCGCCTACAAGCACTCCAGGGAAACTCAACAGCAGCTGGACGAAGTGTCGGCTGATGAAGAGGAACCTCAGGCGGCGTCTTCGGAGCCAGGACCGCAGATCCCGGTGAGACAACCAGAGATGTCAGCTCAGCCACCTGCCACTAATACAGGACAGGATGCGTACGCCGAATTGAAGAATCTAAGGCTGGTGATTAGGAGTAAAAACGCAGACGAAAACAATGAGGAGTATCTGAAAGATGTTTGGCCAACAGTGCTATCTACCACCAACCACGAGGGAGCCAAAAAGTTGTGGCTGACCAGCGTGACCTCGGACCCGATGGTTGGAACAGATTCAGCACAGAGCAACTATGAAAGGCTGGTGTTGGAGGACATGGATGATGAAGAGTCCCAGGTGAAGAGAGCCAGAGGACGGCTGGACAGGGGAAGCCGGTTGGAACCGCTTTGGCACACACTTAAGCAGACCGTCTCTCCTGCGAGATATGTGAAAGTGCTGCGTGAGGTGACAAAAGGACGCAGAGGAGAGATCGTGTTCGTGAAGTTGCCAGTAAGAAGCACAACAGTCGCTCAGATGGATGTAGCAGTGCAAGGATTCGACCTGGAACAGCAGTACTACGAGGACAAAAGGAAGAAGGAGGCTAGCCAACCGGCAAAGCCACCTGGAAGGGTTAACATCAGACAACCATCTAACTTCCAGGGTAGACCGTTCCAGCAAGGAGCATCGCCATCCAACTTCCAGGGTAGACCGTTCCAGCAAGGAGCACCGCCATCCAACTTCCAGGGCAGACCGTTTCAACAAGGAGCACCGCCATCCAACTTCCGGAACCGGCCGTTCCAGCAGAAACCACCGGGACCACAAGGGAAACCGACCAACCCTCCGGCTTCATCAAACCAGCCAGGAAAAGGTCAGTTCCTGACAGATGAGGAGTATAGGAAATTGAGCCCAGAAGAGAGGACGGCCCTCCGTGAGTCCCGTAAAGCCGGGGCCGGAGGGTCACCAAAGTAATGGCGTCCAGGTCGCGGGTCATTTTAGAAAATGCCTACTGGGAAGGAGACGAAATCTACGCTAAAGTAGAGGGAATACCCTACCTGGTGGACACCGGAGCGGAGGTGTCTATGACCCGCAAAGACCTAAAAACAGCAGGACACCTGAAGGTTCAGTTTGCCAATGGAAAAGTAGAAGAAATGCCGTATGGGACTTGGAAAGGAGTAGTGTGGGTGAAAGGTCCCTACAATCTCCTCACAGTAAAAGACTTAGACGAACTCAGTAAAAAGAAAGGCACACATCGCAGACTGGAGCGAAGGCTGACAAGCTTGAAAGCAAGGTTGGTGAAAATCGGCCCGACCCAAACAGGATCGGAGAAGCAAGACTGGTACAAACCCGTTGACATACCAGCGGTGACAGAACAGAAACTGGAAGAGAGTGACTTCTCCCCGGCTGGGAAAGAGAAGCTGCGTGAGATCATCGTTACAGCGCAGGTGGCACGGTTCAAGAACGATTGTGGAGATTTGGGCCCAAAGTTTGTTCATCACATCGAAGGTGGGGTTCATCCACCTGTTCGGCAGTACCCGTTGAACCCAGCAGCAGTCGAGGAGATGGACAAGATCGTGAAGGAACTGGGTGCCCTAGAGATCATCAGAGAGGAACTCAACCCGATCACCAACAGCCCCATCCAGGCGGTGAAGAAACCTGAATCGGCTGGAGGGGGTTGGAGGCCAGTTATCAACTTCAAGGCCCTGAATCGGAGAACAATAGCAAACCGAGCCAGTCTAATCAATCCACAAGGAGCGCTGAAAACTCTTCGAGTCAAGAAGTTCAAGTCTTGCATCGACCTAGCTAATGGATTTTTCTCCCTACGCCTCGCCAGACAATCGCAAGGTAAAACTGCATTCACCCACAAAGGCAAAAGCTATGTGTGGCAAAGGTTACCCCAGGGCTACAAGAACTCCCCAAATGTGTTCCAGTCAGCAGTGATGGAAGTACTGGGGGACGTAGGAGCTACTGTGTACATTGATGATGTTTTTATTGCTGATGACACAGAAGAAGAACACTTAGAAAGGCTACAAAAAGTAGTTGAAAACCTCACCAAGGCAGGTTTGAAGCTAAACCTCAAGAAATGTCAATTTGGACAGTTCCAAGTGAATTATCTGGGTTTCCAAGTCACGTCGGACTTGGGACTCTCGGATGGGTACAGAGAAAAGCTGACGAACATTCAACCACCACAGTCAGAAAATGACTTGCAGAAAATATTGGGACTGTGCAACTATGTCAGAGACCATGTACCCAACTATCAGAAATATGCTAAACCCTTGTACCACTGCCTGAGGAAAAGTGAGGACGATGGGAAAGACGGAAAAAGACCCTGGGTTTGGACAGCAGCCAATCAACAGAACCTAGAGGAACTGAGAAGGGCTATTCAAGCAGCTGTGAGATTGGAGCCAAGGAGTTTGTCGGAAAGACTAGTGGCAGAAATCAGCTGCGAGAATGACGATGCCATGATCAAAGTGAGTAACGAAAATGGAGGCTTGGTTACCCTGTGGAGTTACACCCTAACTTCTGTTGAGAAGAAATACCCGCAGGAGGAGAAGGAGCTAGCGGTGTTAGCCCGCTATTGGGGTGTGCTGAAAGATTTAGCACAAGGACAACCAGTTAAAGTCATCACACAAAGCCAAGTTCACAAGTACCTAAGAAAAGGGACTGTGGAAAGTACTAAAGCAACCAATACTCGGTGGGGAAGATGGGAGGACATCTTACTGGACCCAGAGCTTGAAATTGGGCCAGCACAACCCACCAGTAAGAGAAAACCACAAGAAACACCTGAGAAGCCAGGACAACCGGAATGGACAATCTATACCGATGGATCCAGAAAGGGGTCCGACCAGTCGGCATACTGGGGATTTATTCTGAAGCAGGATGGCAAAGAGAAATGCCGTCAGAAAGGAAAAGCCCCCGGTAGTGCTCAAGCCGGCGAAGTGACGGCAGTACTGGAAGGATTGCTGGAGCTGGTGAAAAGGAAAATCAAAAGTGCCAGGTTAGTAACCGACAGTTACTACTGTGCCCAGGCCCTTAGAGAGGACTTGGCCATTTGGGAAGAAAATGGTTTCGAGACAGCAAAGGGCAAGCCAGTGGCACACAAAGACCTGTGGAAAAAGATCGCTGAGCTAAAACTACAGTTGGAAATAGATGTTGAACATCAAAGAGCACACACGCATGAGGGAGCTCATTGGCGTGGGAATGATGAAGTGGACTGTTATGTCCAACAAAGAAAGATCGTCTTTGTCGGTACCGAGAAGTGGGACAGAACTCCCAAAGGAAGGGAGGTCCCAGAGGAGTACGTGGTCGAGGTCGTGCGGAGCGTGCATGAGGCCCTTGGACATGCAGGCGTGCGACCTACCCGTAAGGAACTGGAGGAGCAAGACCTTTGGATCCCAGTAAAACAAGTCCAACGCGTGCTAAGGGACTGTGAAGTGTGTGGTCAATACAACGCAGGTCGCCGAGGGCAGCGGATGGATGGGTTGTCCATCAAAAGCACGGTCCCCTGGGGCTCAGTCTGCATGGATGTTGCAGGTCCCATGGGGATAACAGGAAGGAGAGGTGAAAAGTACCTCTTAGTGCTGGTGGATTCTATGTCGGGGTTTGTAACTACAAAAGCAGCCAGGAAAGCAAACGGCAATAGTGTTGTCGGCATGCTGGAACAAGTATGCAGTGCCCTGGGAATCCCGAAAGAGCTGCGTACGGACAATGGGACTCATTTCCGTAATTCACAGGTTGACCAGTGGTGTCAGAAGTATGGAGTAATGCGAGTTTACTCGCCACCCTACACCCCACAAGCTAACGGAGTGGTGGAACGAGCCATAGGGTTAGTGAAAAGCTGGATAGCTAAAAATGCTAACACCAACAGCTGGAGTACCCAAGCGGTGGAAATAGGGCAGGCCCTGAACGACAGAAGCAGAGCCGAAAGACCCGCCCCTGCGATGGAACTCAACCAACGGCCGTTCGCCACGAAGGAAGTGGGGCGGGGCTCCAGCGACAAAAAGGAGAAGCTGACGCCCAGAGTGCCATTCCGAGAGGGACAGCGCGTGTGGGTCAAAGCAAGAGAGCAACCTGTACATGCAGCAGTGAAACCCAAGTTTGACACAACTGACATCGTCAAGCAAGTACTGGATAGGAACACAGTATTGCTGAAAAGAAAAGGGATCCAAGGAGTTGAGCAGCTCAAGCCAGTTCCTGACTAAAGTGAAACAGAAGCTGGTGAAATGGCCAGTGAATCATGTACCATTCCACCCTATCTCGGACTGGCCACCGTGAAAGGGGTGGTTGTAGTTAGAAGAACACCTTCAGGGATTTGGGCAGGACGAGCCCTGAAGAAATTGGATTGGGCTAAAAATGGAGTCCTGTCAGAGGAGAGAGAACTGCTGGAATGGAAGAAGGCTAAAAGTGGCTGTCCGGTTTGTTTAACGGACCACCATCTCCCCATTATCTGGGAAGGACCAGGCCGGGAGAAGCCAAGGCACCAGGGGGCTACCGCAGAGATGCTACAACATCTTCGCGTCTCCCCGGTCACGATATTGAACAATACAATCTGTGGGAACTGCCGAGTGGGTTACCTGCCCCGGCTTAAGTTGGAAACCCAATGGGGGTGGCTCAAGGAAAAACCAAGAACTTGTTATTGCACGTGGGACGGAGATGAGCTACACCACTGTCCTGTATGCAAGGAACAGCTGAGGAGCGGAGAGGTAACACTGACAGGCGAAGCGGAAGGGTGGCAAGTGACAAGGTTTTACAGCTCGCTGCGATATTACAGAACCTATGGGCAAGTGCAGTCGAACTATGGGAGCCCCATACCGATAATATTACCAGGACCTTCCGCCCCTCCGAACACTCCAGAAGAACTGGACCCATGGGTGTGGAAGAGGGAAGAAGGGCCCCATGATGTCCTGTGGGATTCTGTTCAAGCCGCCTGGCCGTATGACGCTGCTAGAGCTTCCCTGTCATTTCCACCATTGACTGCCAACCACTCTCCTGTGGTCTTCCGGGTGCATCGGCCTCATGCATACCAACCATCTGCTGAGGAGCTAAGTGCACTCCCAGATGACGCCCGAGAGCAAGCCGTTAACGGTGGGTGGACAGGCCCCTGGGAACTGACTACTTGGGCACATCTGATTTTGGAGGTCATCAATGACTGCACAATACCTATAGTAGATCTGCCGGATGCACCACGGGAAGATGGGGTGCGCAGCTCAGATATGTATTACTACACCACTGAAGTGGACGGGTGGGGCAGCAACGCGATGAGACCAAAAGAGAAGTCTTGCCTGTACTGGGTGACAGCAGAATCCCAGTTTCGGGATGGAGTTTTGCAACACCCGGGAGGCGTGGCTCACAGGGCGGGTACGCCCTCTGATCCTAGCACCTCCTGTCAGGTCCAGCTGTCAGTGCGCATGATCACCGTCCCCTATAAAGGGATCTACTCAGTCGGAGCAGCCATCAAAGTAGTACCAGACGAGCAGACTTACGCCACCGTGTCCAGTACGGAGCCGGAGCCGGAGCCTCCCAGGAAGAAACCCAAAACTCACGCCTGGCAGAAGCTTGCCGCAGCATTTCCATGGAGAAAGACAAACCAGGACTGATGGACGCACCGGAAGGAGGAAAACGAGTCGTCAAGTCTGAAGGTCAGCAAAAAACCAAAAAGAGAAAGGGGAGACAGTGTTTTGTGACTAGATTGTTCAAAGTGGGGGTTGGAGTCTCATCGGGACTATCAGACAGAGGCCCGTTTTTAAAACTCCCTACCACCTCCATTCTACTAGATATGCCAAGAGAAGATTTCACTGTTTCCAATCCGCTCACCGAGGCATATTTTCTCAAGTTTCTCATATATCTCCGACCCACCAATTTCCAAAACGTAAAAGAGGTGGGGGAAAGTGAAGAATACACGACGCCCCCTGCCATGAAGCCACATTTATTTATCCCTACCGCACCGCCTCCTTGGCAGGGAAAAGGATCCGACAACACGGTTAATTCTGCATCAATCTCACCTAGGTGTCCAAGATCTCTACCATGGACTTTTAATACAGTGTATTTCAGGGTACGGGGGATCGAGCTACGGATTAGGTGGGGTCCCCATTATCTTGAACCACTGCAAGGACTGTATTGTGAAATCACACTCAATGACATGGTCATTTGGACCACTTCACGAAGTATGGCGAGAACCATAGTAAAGAGGGAAATAAATCCAGAATGTTATATATTTAATAACACCAGGCTTCCATTGAAATTGGAAATAGACAGGGTCTACCCCAATCCACCACACCAAAGGATTTATACTCCGTCATCCTGGGGGTACCGCACTAGACTAACTCTGCACGGACAATCATTGTACACCTACATCTCAGTACCTGCCCCAATAGGGTACAAACACGAATCCTGGTATGACCAGGGGCTGAAAACTGGCACCGCCCAAGGCCCGTTTCCTCGGCCGGACTACTGGAGGGTGTTCCACTGGAAGTGGGTGTGGAGGGGGTTGGAGCCTGATTTACCCTACCCCTCTCCCATATTTACAGCCCTGCAGCAGAGAAGGGCCACCAGACGGGTTGGAAAGAACCCTGCTAACCAGGGCCACCTCAAGGCTTTGAGGAAAATCTGTGCAAAGCCTGATACATCGGATCCCAGAGAAGCACTAATCTGGCCAGGATGGATGCTATCGGCATGAGGCGCCGGCCTACAGACCCGGAGTTGCTGGATGTCACATCGGAATCAGACAGCTCTACTGACACTGACGACGACTCGGAAACCTCTAACGAACCTTTGCTACGGAAAACGACTACGATAACCGGAAAATCCCTATGCCTGAAAGGGCTGCTAACGCTTCTTGCCCTGCTGTTTGCTGCTGCTGTTCTTGCTACTATCTTCTACTTCATCGGAGTTGGACCGTGGTATCTTACGCATACAAGAGTCACCTATGGACATTCCAAGTACGCTAACTTCAATTGTTGGAATACAAGCACCACAGCTATCTTTGTACCATGGGACAACGAAACTTCTGTCCAAAACCGAACCGGACTGTTCGCCAAAGACAACGGTAAAAAGTACGTGGAACGACGAGCCTTCAAATTGAACGACTCCACACTGGACGACCTTCTAAATCGTACCTGGGAGATCTACAACTACGACTTCCTCGAGACTGGAGCGCTCTGCTGGATACGGGTTCTGCAAAACAAAGAACGAAGGACCGTCAGATGCAACTGGATTCATCCGGATCGAGGTATGCCAGAATGGCATTGCAACATGGCTTGTCGATCGCTGCTATTGTTGCCAAGTCAAGGGTACTGGGATACCGAAGTAGTATACCCAGCCCCACACAGGTCCTCAGGCTGCCGAGCCTGGCTTCCCCGAGAGGAGTTTTGGGGAGATTATCACCTGAATTGCAGGGTGGATGACACCATCCCAACCGCACCGCCGGGGAACTGGACCTTTCGAAATGCCTCCCGAGGTACTGTTCCAGTCAACACAATGACGCCGCCTACACCCGATACTTTGACTAACATGACGGCTTTTCTGCTCAGGCAAGGACCTAGACGGTTTATGTATGAAAACGATCAAAAGCACTGCTACAACCACCACTTTCGTTGGTTAAATCCTTGCCTCTGGAACAAGTTCGTGAAATGTGCAGGACAGAATTATATAGTATCAGCCATAGAAGAGTACTGGGCTGATTTTTGGCACTCTACACGTCCACTCCGTACAGAAATTGAACCCTGGCTGAACAACACGTTCCCGTGGACGTACATAGCCGAAGACCAAACGTTCTTTATGGGAGACTTCCCAGAGGGGACAGTTCGTTCTCACACTGGGTTAACGGATCTATATATTGCCAACTTGCGTACGCAGCGCCTTCCGACTCCTGATGACCTTCTCACCGTTCCTAAAGCGGACTTTGCAAAAATTGACACGTGTGTTGCAAAAAGAATTTTTGAGAGCCTAAATGACACCTGCTGGAAGAAAACCCTCTCATCGCCACGTTGTGACCTCTGGCAGGTTGGCAGCGCTTTGCACTCTACCTGGAGGTATAACTGCCCTGATCCTGATAAAGCTCCTACGGCCAAATGGGCCCTACGAGCCTGGTACGAGGATTACTATCGAAAATGGGACTACGAGTGGTGGGGCCTCCAACAACATGAGTTTGAAGCCTGGGTAACACCATGCCTTACAGAATCAACAAACTATTGGGTACAGTACCAGTACATCGCTACGGTCTACTCTAAGGAACGCATGATTTGGCCTGGGATTTTTTGGAGACCGGCCAGTTACGTCAGCCCAAGACCTTGGCGCATGACTTGTAAAAACAACACCAGGAATATCCTTGAATGTGTAATAGGTTTAGCCAGACGACCCTGCGGAGAGCTCCGAGGTTGGGAAAGTTACTGCAAAGACCAGTATGCAGACGAGTATGACACTCACTCTTCTGAGGTTACTTGGCGAAAGTTCAATGGAACATGGCGAAGGGCGATAGTGAGTGGAGGAACCTGCACCGATGCAATTCTAGGATATCATCTCCAGAAGCGCAAGAGTATACTTGGTCTTCCTGTTCCGTTCATCCCAGACTCCCTTATGGCCATCGCAGAAGGACATGCTTTCCGTAAGAGTTTGTGTGATGGCAACATAGACTCAGGGTTTGACTGGGTAGGACCTAACCTTTTGTATTCCAATCTCACCTGCTCAACCACCACAGAGAATTGGCAAAAATGTGGAGAAGGCTCTGATCAACATGACTGTTACTGGTACGAGACTATGGGGGCAACATTGGTGGCCGCTATTTCTGAGGTTGCGGAAGAAGTTGCTCATGTGGTGGAAGAAGGCCTCAACATTGTTGAACAATGGTTGATGAGTGCTTTGAGTCTGCTGTGGCCATACCTCTTGGGCCTCCTGGGCGTAGCCGTGGCGTTGATCATCGGTAAAATCGTCCTGGAGGCGTGGCTAAAAGCACTGTGCCGTTGCAAAAGGAGGAACTACCAGCCCCTGCCCCCTAAGGAGGAGCCTACTTCTGCATAAGAGAGAGCTGCCGTGTGCCTGCGAGCCATTCAACCTTCACCGCAGCTGTCGACAAGACCGGATCCAGAGCGACCATCATCTCACATCATGGAAACCAACTCTTCAACTAACTCTTCAACCAACTCGTCGAATCCCAACTCACTTTTTGCACCGATTCAAGTGAGTACCCTTGAGCATTTAGGGATTACCCTGGCCTGGGTAGTCTTCTGCCACACCGGTCCTTGGCCTAAGGGACATCCTATGAGGATCTTTGTCGCGCTACAAGGATATGCCAAGCTGATCCTCCGTCCCATCATTCTCAACAAATGGGGGTTGGCTTCATCCCTTTTCGCTTGTTACTTGATGGGCCGTACCCGCATTAATTGGCGCAGGGGTGTTGTGGTCTGCCTATGGCTCATCACCGATACCACGGCCCTGATATTGGAATTGGTCCTTGGGGGCGCACAAGCAACACGAACCGCCCCATTTAAGATCCTCACAGCTATTCTAGAAGGGCTTTTCGCAGTATCTATCCTCATCTACTTAGCGCGCCAGGCCTTGTCTATCAAGGGTCGGGGACGGCGAATTTGGATGCAAAAGTGGATAATTCTGGCTCTTTGGGCAACGGTATGGGGGATCCTGGTGGTCCTCTACTGGCTCCGTGAGACCTCGGACCTAGCCATTGTTGTATGGCTGATGACCTACGCGGCAATATTCCATGATTCAGCTCATGTCTATGATCGCGGTGAACCAGCTCCAGATCATGACAGTCCGGCTCCTGTGATTAATTCACCTTGGCTCGCAAAACAAGCCGGCACACGGGCTTAAACCAGCCTACTCTCTCAGCTTTCGCTTTTGCATTTTCATCGTTGTAAGTAAATGTAGCTAATCAATAACCACTGATCATGAAGTTACCTGGGTTACTGTTTCTCCTCAGGCATCAACCTGCTGTGTGGGGTGTGGAATCAATGCAGAATCCTTTGGATTCATTTGGGTTGCATCGTCTTCCCGCTGGTGTCACAACTGCGTGAGCAGCCATTTCACCCATGTAACGGCAATCCTCTGCGCCACAGGGCTGGAGGATTTGCCCTACATAGCGGATTCCACATCTAGATCCCTGGAACGGGTGCACAAGATCGTGTGGACCTCTGCGTTTGGCCTGGAAGACGACGACTTTACAGCATCTCCGTTGTATACGGGACTACGGCTGCCAGTGATTCATAAGTTATGGGAACACCAACTTACTCGGCAATGCCTCCCAACTTTACATCTGTTGGATGGACGAGTTGTGGCGGTGGGCGACTACCTTCCACCTACACGTCCCGTGTCTCCGGATTTGTTTGTCGACGTCGGATGCCAAGCCAGCAGTGCGACTAACGAGAGAGGTACCCAAACTGAGAACCTCAGTTCATCTCCCCAAGCGTGCCAGACTGAAGACATCCTTTCCCCTTCATCTCCATCACCAAGTGATATGGAATTCCAGGATCTGCTGGCAGAGTTGGACAGCTACTGCAACAACCCATCAACGCTGCCAGACCTCGGCATGGACTTGCCTTCGCCTCTGCAGCCTCCGCCTACACTTGACAACGATTTGGGCGCAGAGCTCTGGCTTTCTCCGCCATCCAATCTGTCGGAGTATGAGGTTGTGGATTCCTGGACACCTTCATCATCTCCGGTTACCTGCTATGAGCGGGATATCCTCACTACCACTTGTGATGATGGACTTGATCTCTTTTGACTTTGGACTTTGTGTTTTCTGCGAAGCACCGTCCGATCTCATGGAGGGGGTGTCAAGAAAACTGGCATAAGGGTATGAGATCTTTCCAGGTACACGCAGAAAAAGGTGCATAATGGCTTGGAAGAAATAAAGTAATCTTGTAGTTTGATTAAAAGTTGATTAAGTTGAATAAGTCTGAAAAATATGAGTATAAGTAATCACATAATAACCTTCTGACTATAAGTAATCACATAATAACCTTCTGAAATATATTTCCTGAAATGTGATCTGTAATGATTTCTGTAATGATTTAACTGTGGAAAGATTAGGATTGATGATTAATGATTAATAATAAGAGATAGATGTCTGGGGGATTTATTGTCAATGAATATGAAGTTGTAATCATTTGAAATCAATTCACTGAGTTGTAATAGATAAAAATGAGTTATAGAAGGACGAATGTGCAGCACAGCCCTGAATAACAGGAAATGTCGCAAGCAGTTCTGAACAGATGGCCAGAGGAGCACAGGATGGATGGTGCGGGGAGTTTGGTTGAAGCAACAGGTTTAGGGAAGTACGGACAGATTGGGTAACTTTGGGACTTTTTCATGAGACACAGCGAAAGTCACGTAGACCAAACCTCCCCATACACACACATGGTGGAGAAATGTATAAAAAGGGGTCGAAAAGAGGAACCAGTCGTTCCCAGTCCGGCGGCGCAGAAGGAGAGACAACTTGCAGAAGCAGCTACGGACCGCACTTCAGAACCACGGGGAAGCTCGGACTTCACACCGCTACGAAAAGGACTGGGTCCCATCGCCCCATCTCTGGTTCTTCATTCGGCCGTTGGTCTCGTCTCAACCCAGCAACAATTTCAAACTCTGCAACAAGACTTGGAGGAAGGACAAAGGTCCCTCAGGGATGAGGAACTGGGGTTTGCAAAAGGATTCGGACCCGTTCTGCTTTGTTACCTTTCTAAGGAGGATTCTTCCACACAAGGCAAAGACCTCAACCAAGAATGCTAGAAATTCCTGTTGCCAAAAGATCCACCATCGTCTGGGTATGAGTTGAATCTGCTCCTTGAAATTCCATTTCAGAACGTGCGACTTATCTCTTAGGGAAAGAAGACAGGGTAGTAGGATTGTACATGTAAATTTTATTACACTGTTTTTGAATTATATACGATTGATTGTTGATTTGTATGTCGCATATCCCTGCTTAAGCTTGCTTAATAAATTTATACTATAAAATTCTAATGAGGTTGGTGGACATTGGAATTAATAGAGTCATTGAATCTTTGTCCAGTTCTTTTTAATTAAGGTAAAACTAATGTACATGATTCCAGTAAATAGGAGGCTTCATAATTTCCTTTGGTGAGAGTAAATAATGACCCTGGGACTTACATCTAAGTCACTAAACATAATCTAGCCGGTTCCAAGTGCAAGTTATGATTTAGAAAGTGGGCTACCGTTAACAGAAGTGGTTATTGGAATTATGCAGTTGCGAGGGCTACTCAGCTGATTGTTTCTTAACTGTAAAGGGTCATAACTTCTGGATTGGAGGTAGTTAGAGCTAGACGAATCACTTTCGCCACCAGTTTAAATAGATTATCTCTTATAGAGTACTCTTAGGGTAATACCCAGGTCTCAGAGATTTTCCGGACCTGTTAGATGGAGAACTGGTCAGTAGGCAGCCCTGTGAAGAAGTGAGGAGTGGGCGGGGCTGACTATTGCAGGATAACCTTCAATTTATTCTTAGGTTACAGAATTTTAGAGTTTATTTTATCATCTTTTGCGTTTTTCTTATCCTGCCATTTTGTTTTATTGTTTCTGCAGCTTAGTGCGGTATTTGGAAGTGCTGGTTGTGATTAGTTCTTTTTCATCAAACATTGTCAAAAAAAGACATAAATATTCTTTATTAAACAGTTACTAATTTCCTGTTTTTGACTTCCTCAGGTCTTCCACAGCATCATGTCGGTTATTACTTGGGAGGTTGATGCTGATCACATTCTCATTAGCAAACAGAGGTCAAGCTATCTGCTTGACCATGATTTACCAAACGGTGTGGAAATAAAAGAGGAACCAGAACCCCTGACGACTGAGAAAGAAGATCCAGAACCTCGAGTGATTAAAGAAGAACAGATTGAGTTGTGCGTCTTTCAGGATGAAGGGCAGGTTTTGGTGAAGCAAGAGGCTGAAACCTCCACCTCCATGGAGAGTCCTGATTATGGGGAAGCACTTCAGGACGAACCAGAGCAGCAGCAGATGATGGAGACGAAGGAGGAACCAGAGCCTGTAGAGATCAAACAGGAGCGGGAGGACCTCTGTGGTAATCAGGATGAAGAACAACCAAATGTTTTTGAGTTTTGTGGTAATTCTTTCATGCAGCATAATGAGTTGGCTAGTCACATGATACCTCAAGCAGATGAGAAACCTTTCTCCTGCCTGACTTGTGGAAGAGGTTTTAACAAGCAGTACAACTTGACCGTCCACATGAGAACTCACACAGGTGAGAAGCCGTACCCTTGTGAGCTGTGTGATAAATCTTTCAGGAGGAGCAATGATTTGGCCCGTCACATCAGAACTCACACAGGCGAGACACCGTATTCCTGTCAGTTTTGTGGTAAATCCTTTAACGACAACAGTCATCTCACCATTCATCTGAGAACACACACAGGTGAGAAGCCCTACTCGTGTGAAGTGTGCGGTAAATCTTTGACTGACAGCAGTCATTTGATCAAACACATGAGAACTCACACACCTGAAAAACCTTTCCCATGCCTGACGTGTGGAAAAGGTTTTACTGCTCAGTCTGACCTGACAGTCCACATGAGAACCCACACCGGTGAGAAACCCTTCACCTGTCTGGTCTGTGGTAAAGGTTTTATCCAGAAAACTACCCTGAGTTATCACATGAGGACCCACACAGGTGAGAAGCCTTTTCCATGTGACCTATGTGATAAATCTTTTATTCAAAGCAGCGATCTGGCCCGCCACCTCCGAACGCACACAGGGGAGAAACCATATTCTTGTGACTTGTGTGACAAATCTTTCAGACAGAGCAGCGATCTGGCTCGTCATATTAGAACTCACACTGGAGAGAAGCCATTCTCATGTCAGATCTGTGGAAAAGGTTTCACCAAGCAGAATAATTTGACCGTGCACATGAGGATTCATACTGGTGAGAAGCCTTACTCCTGTGAAGCATGTGGTGAATCCTTCACTGTCAAATTTAGTTTGACTAAACACAAATGTAAACATGCCAACCAGGAAGTTCTGCGACAGTAGAGGTGCTCTCTGATTCACAAACTAGTCAGGTTTATTGTTGTAGCACATTTCAGCAACAAGGCAGTTCGAAATGATTTACATGATTAAAACATAACACAATAGTCAATTTTGAAACACGCAGCAAACTACATTTTGTCAAATCCCATCATCAAAATCATATGATGATACAGGGGGTTGAAGTCAACCCTCCTCTGTTACACCCCTGAATCACCAAGCCAGCTGGTCACAGGCAGGAAACCACTGCCTCTACTGGTGATTTCTGATTGGCCAGAGGGGCTTCCAAAAGATGTTGTGATAGAAATGTTTATAAATCTCATCAGAATACACCCTTTTTAACATGTTTTTATTTTTGCTTGGGTTTCCCCATCATTTTATTACTGATTGCTGTATTTTATATCTGGGGATTATTTTGTAACTTGCATGTCATGTAAAGCAACTTTTAAAAATGTTTTTTCAACAAAGCTTACAGCTTTATGTGATGATATAACATGAATGAAGTGTTAAAATAAGGGTTTTTATTATTGATTTGTTCTTCCTGAGTATTAGAGGTATCCTGCTTCAGATGATTAAAATATGTTATGTTTGGATGATTAAACTATTTACATTCATTCTTTTAATTGGTTTTTTGCTTTTTGTCTTTCCACCGACTTACGTTTAAAAGTTAACAAGTTCACAATTCGTACCCATTACTTTGATAAGTGTTGAGTGTGCATAAGTTTACATAAAACAGACAAGTAGTAAAAAAAATAGCAAAAACTAGTAATTCACATCAGAGTGTTTTGTGTAGTGGTAATTCACTTTCAAATATCTCACAAGGCACTTTACAAAAAGTCATTTCAAGAAACACAAACACTGAGTTTGTTGGGATCAGAGAAGCAAGTGAAGGTTTTAAAAACTAAAAACTGAGTTTTATTGCTACAAGTGTAGAATATTCCAGTTCGGGTTTAGAGTCTACATATCTAGTTTTTAAGCCAGAACAGATAAAAAGAAGATTATAAGTACAAAGGGAGCAGTGTTCAAATATAAAAAAGTATATTATACATAATATTGCAGGTGTTCCATATTAGTTTAAGAGAAATTGTGCATGTAAGCCAGGAGAGCTTGTTAATAAAATGTGGACAATTTAATGGATTTTAAAAAAATATTCTAATTTTAATAAGAATCTGAGATCACCCACTAGATTAAAATATGGTTGGAGAAAGTATTCCAAAATATATCATTTACTTATGATAGTTTGGTTAACTGTTTAATTTTAATAAAATTATTTACCATTTTGAAACTTAGAATATCTAAGCCACTGAACATTTTGTAATAAAAAATAAAAATTGAAATCGGAAGCCAGGTTCAGTTTCGTGCTGGGGGCGGAACTTATGGTGCGCTCTTGTTTCTGGTGTACATCTCCGCGTGGGACATTCAGCGGAAGTAAACAACAGAAGGCTAGTAACGTTAGCTACCAGGGTTCCTCCTGTTCACCGTCGGTTAGAAAGCGGGTTCTGCTGTGTGAGCTGAACGTTTCAGCGTCTGCAGTAACAATATCTTCAGTTCTTCATCAGAGCGACTTGCTGCTGCTGAAATATTCAACAGCGACTTTTAGGAGGAAGAGATCGATCATCAGCTCAGACTGCTGGATACCAGCTGGAAAACCCAAATCATCTCGGAACCTCCGGGTCTGTAAACTGTACGGTTCTGAATGAACTGATACTGGAATACAGAGAATACGTTCAGGGAACTAGTTGATACCGCGGATGATCATTTGGTTGGGGTGGCTGATCTAGGGCAGCCCGCCCTGTTTAGGTCGACGGAACCTTGATATACAAGGTAAGTTTATGAAACATTTAATTTTCCTTGTTTAAATATTGGCAATAGTTTTGTTTCTGGCTAAGTATGTTAATTTTACGTTATCTGAAGGTAAAATATTACAGAGTACCACACTTATATAATCCAAGTACTTACAAATAATGTTATTGATAATTGATAAATGAATCATGTTCATCACATGGGAGGCATTCAGGCCCACTTTTGTTTACTGAAACTATTTTATTCTTCCACATTGGATGGTTTGTGAGCATTTAAACATGCATCCCAATCAGATTTAAATTCGGGCTTTGACTAGGCCGCTTCCAAATCTAGATTTTGTTTTGCTAAGGCAGATGTTCTGCTGAATAATTCCTGCCAATGATGTGACATACTCCTTCAGGATCTTCTGAAAAATACCAGAATTACAGTGTATTTATTAACCCAAAACGTACGTAATTGTGGTGTGAGTGAAAAAAATGACCAAATTAATAAGTATAGGTGAACATTTACTGTTATTCTGTTTCACAAAGAGAAAAAAACAATGTTTGTTAAAAAAACAATGTTTAAACAATGTTTCTCATTTTCTTTATAAAGAGCTCAAACATTATTTGCAAAGCTGGAAATCAAATTTTTAACATAAAAGAAAATCTACTTTTTGAAAATGATTTTCAGTTTAACTGAACACCAAAACATTTATCACATAAAAAACCTCACAAAAATAAAAGCTTATGCACTTTTCCATGATGATCAGGACCTTTATTAATTTTTATTTATTCTATTTGTCACAAACATCTTCATTGAAGTACTGACAGTTTTGGTGTCTACATGGTTTCATGTAGTTTCAGTTCAGTTAAATTTCAGGATACGTTAGCATTAAGGGAAATTAAATATCATAACTTATCATCCAAGTATCTCAAAAGAGTAGTTGATGGTGATTCTGTGGGCAGGAAGGTTCTCCTGTAGCAGTCAGCATTGCAACACATCTGAAGTGTTTTTATTTTATTAGCAAAATGTTCTTTTAGCAAATGAGACTGAATGAGCTTTAAATGTAGTCCTGGCCTCTTCTGTGACCTCCTGGATGAATCTTTAATCAGTTCTTGGAGTTATTTTAGTAGCCATGTCTCCATTGTTACATATTTTCTCAATTTGAAAATAGTAGAAAAAAAGATTAATTAAAATATTATCTACATTTTGTTTTTTCCCATTATCTATCAAAATACTTTTTTTTTTTTTTTTTACAAAACTATTAATGTTGTGCTGTTCTTTCAGGACTTCTACAGCATCATGTCTGTTACTACGTGGAAGGTTGTTGCGGATCACTTTCTCATAAATGAAGAAAGGAACTCAACTCTTGATCAAAAGATATTAGACACTGTAGATTTAAACGAGGAACACGAGGAATCAGAACTACAACAGATCAATGAAATGAAAGAGGAACCAGAACCTCAATCTATTAATGAAAAACAGGATAAAAAGCCACTTTTAGTGAAGCAGGAGACCAACGCCTCTACAGTGAGTACTGATGATGAGCAAATATTCCACAATGTACCGGAGGTGAAGGTGGTCCAGATTAAGGAGGAACAGAAGCAAATCTTCAAGGATCTGGATGGACATTTTGTAATAAAGCAGGAGAGTGACACCTTAAAGTTGTCTCCTCCATCTGAGAAAATCTTCCACCAAGAACCAGAACTTGGAAATACCGAACTGGAGGAGCCAAAGCAGATCATTGAGGTGAAAGAGGAAGCTTGGCAAGTAAAAGATGAACAAGTTGAACTCTGCGTCTTTCAGGATGTAGGGGAAGTTTTGGTGAAAAAGGATGCTAGTCGCTGTACTCAGACTCCTCCTGTAGATCAAAAAGACTCCAGTGAAACAGTTAAGAATCATCTACCATTTTCTACACCCCCTGAAGCTGAACACCAACAACAGCAAGTAATCAATCATCAAGGCTCCAGATCAAATGATAAGAGAAAGCTGAAGGAGAAAAGACACAAAAAATACAGAAAACAAGGTGACAATGTGGACAACACTAAGCTAAAGAGACATAAAAAGAAATTACCTTTATGTGACGTATGTGGAAAATGTTTCACTACTCGACAAATCCTAACTGTGCATATGAGGACTCATACAGGAGAGAAGCCTTTTGCTTGCAAACTATGTGATAAATCTTTCATTAACAGCAGTAATTTGATTTGTCACATGCGAACGCACACAGGTGAGAAGCCTTTCTCCTGTGGGACCTGTGGGAAAGGTTTCCCCAGGCAACCTGCCCTGACTGCACACATGAGAACTCACACAGGTGAGAAGCCATATCCCTGTGAGTTGTGTGAAAAAGCCTATCGAGATCGTAGTAATTTGGTACGACACATGAGAACGCATACAGGTGAGAAACCTTATTCCTGTAAAGTTTGTGGTAAATCCTACAGTGGCAGTAGTCAGTTGGCTTATCACATAACGACTCACACGGGTGAGAAACCTTTCTCATGTCTGAATTGTGGAAAAGCTTTCAACAAGCAAAGCACCTTGACAGTCCACATGAGAACTCACACAGGTGAGAAACCGTACTCTTGTGACATGTGTGAAAAATCTTTTCGAGAGAATAACGATTTGACTTGTCACATGAGGACTCACACGGGTGAAAAGCCGTATTCTTGCGAATTGTGTGAGAAATCTTTCAGATGGAGAAATGTTCTCAATCGACACATGAGAACTCACAGATAAGACGCAATCTTGTCATGAATTATGTGATGAATTCTTTGCTGTCAAATGCACATTGACTTAACACAGTATATATCATCAGATATTTTACTAAACTGGTAAAAATACTATTTGTTACTTAAAATCAGAATCATTTCAGAATCAGAATGCTTTTATTTTTATAACTTATTTTGCAAATAGTCCAACCTCTATATTTTGAGTTGCAGAACCATCTATTGGTCAAGAAAAGAATAATTTTGAATGATCAAGCCTCTTGTAAACGCACTTGAGTAGATTTCAAACTAAAACATGGCCTTCAATCCAGAAAACTATGTGACAGAACGAATCCAAGCATTTTCCACTGTAAGCCCCTAATAAACATTTTCTCCACATTTGTGCTCTTCCAGTAATATCTTATAATAATTATATCAATAATGCCATTGTTGGTATTTGTTGCTCATTTTATCATAGCCAATTACATAGTTTTACATATTTGGATGAATTTAAAAGTGATCATGGATCTCTGTTTTGTGCAATAATTATTTTCACATCAGTAACAATTTCCCAGTAAAACCAGCAGGTGTCGCCAGCGCTCAGCTGTCAGATGATTCTACGGTCAGTTCTCTTGTATTTGCGTGCAGCTGTTGCACATGATCCTCAAACTGCTCCTATTGATTTATTTTGTTCATAGAACCTTTATTTCTTGCTTTTTCCTCATCAAGCTTGGAATAAATCTGTTTCTGCTTAATCTATGATGTGGTTTCTGTTTACAGAGTCACTGGTTCACTGATTTCTGTGTTTTTATTTGACCTTTATAATCTGTCCTGTTGTTATCGGGCAGGACCGATTATGAAGATCTTGTGTTGTTTCCAGATATCTTTTAATATCTTATTTCTTACAGATTGAGTTTTCTAAGTTGTTTTGTTACTTGCAAGTTATTTAAACATTTTAATTAAAAATTTTAAAAGTGTTCTATAGGCAGTGTAATTTTCATAATTTTTTTGTATATATTTATATTGTCTTTAAACCATTGTGTGTGGTTTTTTGGGCAGGTATTTATTCATGTTTTTGTCCATGTTTTACTGGACAAAAACATGTCCAGTAACACTTCTTTGCAGACATAAAACTATTAAAATTATTCAAACTCCTCCTGCAGCAGCAGATTTTCTTTTAAGATTTCATATATTTCAGTTTTGTTCTAATATAAAACAGGAGTTGAAAAATAAAACTTTCCTTTGATTTTGTGAACCTATTCCACCTAATCAACTGAGGATTTCATTCAGTCACAACATTTTTCCACATTTCCAGTTTTACTATATGACTGCTGAAGCTGTGAGAGAGTCATAGTTTGGTAACAGTAAGTTTGTTTTGACATTAAAATCAGCTAACTTCCTGAAAACATTTGCGTGTGTCAGAGCATAATACGGTTCATAGGTGCACTTGGCACCAGCCTGCCAGGGTTAAGATGGGTGATGAATTTTCTAAGTGCATCATCAGACCTGTGGCATCACAACTTGGACACTCTGGTTGAAGAGAGAAGCAGAACTGTTAACCTTTCACCGCCTGGTCTTGAATTTGATCTGGTGGCTCGGAGAAACCACTGAACAGAACTGCTAAACCCAAACGAGTGAAGAGGTTGAGCTGGAAACATCTGACGGACGAACAGAGACACTAAGGCCTGAGAGGCTGAAGGCTCTGGACTGTGGGGAGTTTTAGTCTCAATATTTTTCTTTTTTTATTGAATTAGATTCATAGTTATGACTTTTTAAAATTCTTGTTTTGTTTTTCTTCCCTTTTGTATCTTATTATACGAATGTTAATTCTGTAATGATAATCTCAATGTTCCAGTCTTCATTGCTTTCTTTTCTCTGTTTACAGAAACACATTGTTTTCTGTAAATTAATGTCATTTTCTCTTGCTGCTGTTTGGTTTTCATCTGGTGAATAAATGTGAAAACTTTTCCTCTGATACAGTTGAATAAATACACATTCTGCCTCGTTGAAACTCTGCTAAGTCTCACCGTTAGTTTAAAGCAGAAGTTTTTATTCACTCTCAAGATTTTACAGCAGGGATATTAATGGAGACAGGGTCGCTGTTTCATGCTTATTTATTTATGTTAATAATAAATATCCATGTTTAGTTATGATATTTCAGTTGAAGTGTTATACATCGTGATTCTGGGAATAAATTTAGTTTGTCAATGGAAAGCACTATTTATTTATCGTCATTATACAAAATTAAAAATGAAAACTTAATGGATGTGTTGCTACACTAGGTGGCGGTATTCACCTGGCAGTTGCTTGCTATAAAAGAAGAAGAACATTTCCGGCGGAAGTAAACAACAACGCGCTAACAGCGTCACCTCTGCAGCAGGTTCTCAGTAGTATTGATTATCTATTCTTTATATAATCTATACATTACAGAATCTATTCGATACTTCGATATTATAAGCGCTTATGATTCCGTTGCCGCCATGTTGGATGATTCTCAGTTTAGCAGTAGAAGAAGATTCTTCATTCATGTTCTGCGTTGAGTTGTAACCAGAGCCAGCGGTGTTACCTGTCACAGGTAAGAATGGAAACATGCGTATTATCGTGTTGCTTAAACTTTTGCATCAACCTAACTTTAGACTAACGTGTCTTTGCTAAACAAACGCGTCTGACTCTTCAAACATGGTCACGACCGCATGACGCCGCCTGTCCGTCAACGCAGCAACTGACCAATCCGCGGGCGCAATTTGAATCCAGTGAAACGCCCCTTACCTGGAGGAACGGAAGCCATCTTTACCTCCGACAACATTGGCGGGGTTCCGCAGAGATTTGGTGTAAAATAACGGAATCATGGTTAAACGTTGTCAGTGGGGAACGTGCAACTCCGACACCCGCTACCCGGAGCGCCTAGAGGGCGGGATTCACTTTATTCCGTTTCCCAAACCCAAACGGAGTCTGGACAAATGTAAACGATGGATCAAGGCCTGCGGTCGACCTCATACTCGCTTGAATGAAACGATGATTAATGGAAACTACCACATGTTTGTCTGCACGAAGGTAACTGCAATTAATTTCATAACGGCATTGCATGATTGATAGATAGTTTGAAGGTGTATGTTGTGGATAGTAAGCCTACTCTTTGTTTATGATCAGTTGACCCAGAACCCATTGTTACAAACTTTTCATAAGTTGTAAAATTAGCCAATAGAACACTGACTACATTTTTGCCCTGGGAAGCTCTATAGAAGCATGGAAACATGTAACTATTGCATTTACAGGTCAGCACTTCTTACTTTGCTGTTTGTTTTTCAGCATTTTCCGGAAGGCAAGCCGACAGACAGATTTCCAGATCCGGTTTCTTTTGATCCCAAAGCCTCAAAAACCTCCAAACCAGTCGGGCGTCTCCGGGACCGGACCCGGACCCGGCGCCGGTGCCACGGATCCCCAGCATCAAAACAAGAAGACACACTTAGCCACTTAGGGTACATGAACACCTAGTTTATTTTTTTTTTAACTTTTTTGACCAATTTTTTAAACATATTTCTTGAAACTGTCACCATGTTGTGACGGCTGATGAGAGAGATAATCTGTGAGAAGATCGATCTCCTCCATCTTCTCCTCCATTGTATGAAGAAAAGCATCCTGACCAAACAACCAATCAGAGCTCCAGTTTTTATTTTATGGATTATTTGTCTCATATTGTCACAACATGGCGACAGATTAAACACATATGCTAAAAATAGTTTTAATAAAAGTTACATAATTCACCTCCGCAGTAAATAATCTGAACTAGCCATTAGAATCAGAAAATGTGCAAGAAACGTAATAACTGATTGATAATAATTTAGTAATTTATTAAACAAAAATCTCTCTGCAGTGACAGCCTCCATCGCTCACAGCCGGGACGCTCTGATGCTGCTGTTAAGACTTCTTCACTAAGTTTGTATTTTTGAACACATAAATTGTGATGCACAGAAAATATTTTTGACAGTATGACAAAAATACTGTCAAAAATATCTAGTTTATGTCTCAAAGTCACAGAATAAAGCACCACTGATAATTTCATGTTAGAACATTATGTTCACACCACTTCCAAAAGGAAATCTCACATTCTGATTTGCTTCACTTGGTTTCATATTCATAGTAGAAAATGTTATTATTTATTACATTTTATTTCCAAAACTCCAACATTTCCATGTTCACATAGTTTTCCATCAGCAGAAGCTGCAGCAAAACAAAACTGACTCAGTAACACGTTTCCATTGGTGTTCACTCATATTTCTGCCAATCTTTCTATTGTTGCTGCTGCTGTAAAAATGCTTTGGATGTTTTTCCTATCAGCAGTCATACGTATCATACGTATCATTATTCAACCAAAATCTGAAGCAGTGATTAGTTTATTTTCTCCATGTGCCATTTGTGACATAAGTTTTGGTCACTTTTGTCATGGCAACATGTTTGAATGATTCTTTGTAGTCCAGTAGCTTTTCTGTCAACTGCAAAGATGTCTGTTATGCATTTTTCTTATTTGTTCTTTGAAAAATCATTCTGATGCTGTGCATATTTTTTCTTTTCAGGGCTTTCTGCACGGGGAAAGCTGGAACTGGTCGCTGAAAACGAGGCTTTGAAGCGACAGCTGAAAGCAGATCAAGAGATTTATGCCACGAAGATTTCTGAACTGGTGCTGAAAAACAAACTTCTTTGGCGGGAAAACATGAAGCTGCGGAGGAATCTTTATGGAAAGACACAAAAAGAAAATTCAGCAGGAAGCATCGTAACATCTGACAGTTTCATGGTGACCGAGGACAAACGGGGAAACTCTGCAGAGCAGCTGCAGCAAATGTCAGTCAGTGGTAGTTTAGTAAGAACTTTCTGATGCATTTAAAAATCAACTCAGATCCATTTTATGTTCCTCCAACTTTACTGCATGTCGATTTAGATGAAATTAAGACTCATTCAATGTCTGGAGGTTAAATAACATAAATTTAGTTTTGCTACTCTCCAACAGCTAAACCATTTCCTAAAAGAACACACTAATATAATAAAACTGTAATATAATAAAACTCTAATATAATAAAACTCTAATAGTAAAACTGTAATATAATAAAACTGTAATATAATATAACTGTAATATAATAAAACTAATATAACTCTAGCTTAGAGTAATAGCTTATGGATGCTATACAAGAAAAAATTTTGTTGTAACTGAAACCTGAACAGTTCAAACACAAATATACAAAATGCTTTATTAAAATAACCAATGTGCCTGTTATTTTCTCTTTTTTATTTTTTAAATACTTTTAGTCTCTGCTAAAGACGGTTATAAATCTAATCAGATTCATTTTTCCACAGCTCTCGGTATGATGGATTATTAGGGCTGGATTAAGAGATTATTCCAAATTATGAGGATAAAGTCATAATAATGGCAGAATAAAGATTATATTATGAGAGGAAAGTTGTAAAATTATATAAAAAAACATTTTAAAGAGAAAAAAAAGCTTTGGTAGAGTTTGAACATCTGATGTGATCACCAGGCTTTTCGTTTCGTTTACAAAATTGTTTCAAAGTCTTTGAACTGATGAGAATTTGATTCTAATGTGTCTATAGATCAAGTATTTTATTATTTGTAAAACCATTATTCTTGTCTTATGACAACTTTACTCTTATAATATTGTAACTTTTTCTTGTATTATTATGACTTCTCATTATTGTGACAAACAAATCCAGTGATTTTTCTCTCTGTACATTTAGAACTTTGCACATTTCTACATCACAGTATTTTTAGTAAAGTAGATCAATAACTTTACTTTTGCAGAACTTGATTTTTTTCAGAACTTGCATTCAGGTTTACTTGTCTGTCTAAATTTTTCTAAGCTCCAGATCCAAAACAACCAAGAAATGTTTCCTGCTGAACTAAACTGACGCGAATTAAACTTTTTATTTGCTTCTTGAACTTTTTTGACTCTTGTAGGTTTCCAAAAGAGAGTGTGCGCAGGAAGCAGAGGGAAGTGGCTGCTAGAAGCGAAGACTTTTCTGCCAGTGTGTCGGCCTCGCTGTGCACTGAGCATTTCAGGCCAGCGGACTTCGACAGGACGGGTCAGACCGTCCGGCTCCGAGCCGGGGCCGTTCCTTTGCCAGCTCATCTGCACCAGGTCGGTCTGTCACTGGGGTGTATTTACCATAGGATTCAACGCTGCGATACGCTGACGCTTTTTTCTCTCCCTTTCTGAATGTGACAGAATCAGGGATGCATTTTGTGTTACACTTTCAGTTAATTTCTATTGTTTATCCGTTGCTTTAGGCTCAGGAGACCCCGACACTGCAGCTCTGCCAGCTGGTCCAGGAGCCGGGCCCCCAGCCTGGACCCCCACATGCTGTGAGTGTATTCATGCCTCACTACTAACAATTGTCCCTCCTCTAGTTTTCATCTCTTTCCAGATTAACTCTTTCTGCTATAACTCGGCACATTTATAGAAGTTCCTTCATTCCTATGGAGGTCTGATTCTGCCAAAATTGGCAGAAAAATAGAAAGAAAGAAATAACTTGGTGAAGCAGCTAATGTTAAAATTATTACACCCAATAAATAAAAAATGTAACTTAACGCTTGAACTTTGATACTGACTGATGAGACAGAAACTGACTCTGAATTTCTGCCCAGCAGGCTCCCTTTGTAACTTTACCTCCTGCAAAGAGCAAGAAGGAAAAACAAAGTACAACATGAGAAAATTTAAGAAGAAATCTGAAAATAAACAGAGAGGAAATGAAAATAAAATAAATCAGCCATTTGAACAAAGTAACAGTAAATTTAAAAATATTAAATTAACAAAATATAAAAATAGTTCAAATAATTACATGAGGAAACTAATAAAACAATCGGATTTGAAATAAAATTGAAAATGACATTAAAAATGTTGGAGAAATATAACTGTCACTCTGTATAATCAACTTAGTTTAGAAATAATTCTCACATTAATAACTTTATGAAACCATTTATTTATTCCTATTTTCACTACCAGTTTTGGCAGGATTAGTCCTCCATATGTTTTCTCTGCACTGCGTGTCTTCAGTAAATTTAAAAATCACATTTCTTGTTGAGTCTAGTTTCTTTTCACCGCTGCTGAATGAAAATTATTTAGGATATAAATCTGTTTCCATGGTAACGTCTTTCCTCAACAGGTCTCTGTAGTTCTATTAGCCGAGTCGCATAATTTAAAAAGAGAAGGAGAAACTTCTAGACGTTCTCACACTGCGCTGTTATTGTATGCAGGAATTTCCCTCATTGTAAAAACTAAATTTGCTGGAATTGATTAGATAATGATCAACATCTGCAGTGAATTTCAGGCCCAGTTATGACACCGGACAGTGTAATCGGATTACATTTTCTGTCCCCTTCAGCAAAAACTGAACACAACCAATTATATCTAAACTACAAAAGTGAGTAAAAATGTCCAAATTGTGCTCAAAGTGTCAAGATTTTGTGGCCTCCATTATTTTTCAATGTTATCTTAACTCTATTGGACATGAAGTTCACTGGTTGCCACTGAGTTCCAGTAATCCATGTCCTTAATCTGCTTGTGTTTAGAAAACTCTGTATACTTATAGATAATACAAGATAAGATCCATAACTGGATTACCCAGAAGTCCCTGATATCTATGATCTTTATTACAAAGATTACATTTACTTTTCCATGATGAAAAAAAGTCATATTCATACATTCTGATGCTACTGTTATTAAAATATTGTGTGTGTTCTGCGTTTTTCCAGGTTTCCATAGCAACAATGGCAAAAAGCCCTCAACCAATCAAAGAAGAGCGTGTTGAACTGTGGATCGTTCAGGATGGAGGGCGGCTCGTAGTGAAGCAGGAGACCAAGGCCTCTCTGGAGAACCCTGCATGTGAAATACTCCACCATGGACCAGAGCAGATCCTACAGATTAAAGAGGAACCAGAACCTGTGCAGATTAAAGATCAATCAGAACCTGTGCAGATTAAAGAGGAACCAGAACCTGTGCAGATTAAAGAGGAGCAGGTGGATCTCTATGGTGATCGGGTTAAAGGTCACCTTGTAGTGAAGCTGGAGCCTGAAACCTTCATTGTGACTCAAACTACAGAGCAAAAAGACGACTGCGAACCAAACCAGAACCAGATCCTCTCTGCTAACCAACCTGAGGCTGAGAACCAGCATCACCGTAGAAGAATCCAGGAAGATGTAGATCTGGAACCGGAGGACACCAGAAGCCACTGGGACAATATGGACGATTCACCACTGAGACATGAAACAGGTGAAACAACTTCCTCCTGTGACAGTGATGATGATGAATTTTTGGCTCTTCACTTGGGTAGGAAGCCTTTGTCATGTCCAAAGTGTGGAAAATATTCAGCTCTCTCTTCCAGAAAAAACAATCACAGGAAAAGGCGCCGCGGCGATCAACGCTATTCTTGCGAAGTGTGTCATAAATTCTTCACTCTAAAATCCAGCTTAGTTTGCCACCTTCGAATTCACACAGGTGAGAAACCGTTTCCTTGTAAACTGTGTGAGAAATCTTTCAAACAGCGAGGTACCCTGACTATTCACCTGAGAACTCACACAGGTGAGAAACCTTACTCATGTGTAACTTGTGGCAAACGTTTCATCTCAAATTCTTCATTAACTGCTCATTGGAGAACTCACACAAGACTGAAGTTGTATGTTTGTAAATTATGTGATAAATCTTTTAAACGTCATGGAACCTTGGCTATTCACCTTAAAACTCACAAGCAGGATCCTTGTTAAATTGATAAATCTGTTCGTCACCCAGGAACGTCAGACACACAAGCTGATTTTGTGGAAAATCATCTAAAGTTGTAATGTGACTCAAACAAGTGAGATAAGATCCAGTCTTATCTATAAACTGTAATAAATCTTTTGAATTCATGTGTTTTGCAGCAGTGGGTTCGGTTTGGCTAGTAATAAGTTCCAGAATCTTCAATTTCCTGAGGGAGTCTTCCCAAAGGATCAATAAAGTACAAGTCTAAGTCTAAGCAAACAAAGTTGGTGGCTTTGATCAAAATGACCAAATTAGGGCAACAGCTGATTTTCAGGATTGTCAAATTGTCTTCACTGAATGCCTGCCCTGCCTGATGAGGGGGGAGCAGTAGAGCAGTTGATGGAGTTGTTGGACTTCCGTTTTACCAAGATGAACCTAGTAATGCAAGGAGCTGGAGAGCTCAAGGATTCGTGTTTTTGGGGGCTCAGCCTCTAACAGACACAGAGGAACTGTTCCCTTCTTCTGTTGGATGGAGACAACACCTTCGTAGTTCACCCTGGAGAACAGTTAAAGCCATCCAGAGGGGTCAGAGGTCACCGCAGGGGGCCGCGCTGATCTGTGATGCTGTTTAGCTGCACTGTGGTTCTGCTGATCTGTCTTCTGTTTTTTTTAAGTTATTTTTTCAGGACTCCATTTCATTTGCCATAGTTTGTTCATTAATCTCATTTTCCAACTTTATCATTAAATACATGTATATATAACTTTTCTTTTCCATCAGTAGCTAGACTGCATGTCAGTAGTTAGAGATTATTTAGAGATAATTCAGCTGTAAAGTTACTAAGTGAAGCTATTTTTCAATAAATTCTCGGACTTCATTGGAAATAAGTGTCAGTGATGATTCTTCATATGAAGTTTCTTCTGTTTGTAGTTTTGAATTTATTATGTCACAAAATACTGATGAGTTCTTCATGATGGCTCAGATTTAACTAAACAATTTCTAACTTAATTTCATAAATAATCAAAAATGTTAAGCTAAACATGGATCCAAATTGGTAAAAATATCACAGTAATAAACTGCACAATAAGAATACATTTACAACATAGTAAATACAGCACTGCACAGTTAGTAATAGTAGCATACTCAAATTAAAATAATCCCGATCAGGGATCTACTCTACTGGAATCTACTGTGCTAAGAACAGCAGGGATGTAAACGCCGAGTTTGTTGGGAGCCGTGAGGTTAGAGACTGAGCAGCTGCTGGGAGGAAGGATCTGTGATGACGCTCTTTTGTGCCCCAGTGATAACGCGGTCTGTTTCTGAAGGCGCTTTCCATGAATGATTATATTTCTGATGGGAAAGATAGACTCCATCTTCACTGCAGGTGATGGGCCCAGACCTGTAACCCAACTGGCTCTTAATGGGCAGAGTGGTTTAGGAATGTTGTTTTCAGTGCTGGGTTATAGAATAATCTCAAAAACCGCAAAAGACAAACAGAAGAAATTATTAACTATTGAAATATTTGTCAAAGTTTTTGCTATTTTTTTATTTAAATTTTTTATGACTTTTAAGCAGATGGCTGAAACTGGCTGAAGAATTAGATTTATTGTTGCTTTTTCAAAGGAAGTTTTCTCCTGCTTTACCACAAGGTGGCGGCGCAGCGCCTTCAAGATGGTTTACTCGCTTAAACCTCTCATTTAATACTTGCTGCAGAAGTAAATATAGCATTAGCAGATTTGCATATAGCATTAGCAATGTCTGCAGTAACAATATATTCGGTTCATTATTGGTGTTATTTCAAAAACATTGTCTTCTAGGAGAAAAGGTCGATTTCCAGCGCAGACTGCTGGAAACCAGCTGAAAAACCCAAATAAACCCAGAACCTCCAGCAGGTAGGTTATCTCAGACAGAAGTCGGTAACTAGTAACTAGTTATTTCATAATTTTCACATCAGATTAAAAGAAATACCAATAAGTTTGGTTTTTGTTTTTTTTGGGGGGGGGGGGTATCTTTGACTATATGCTTACATCAAATTTTGGGTATTTGTTGTGTAACATCTGCCAATCATTTTGTTGTTCATTCCTCACATCAATCACAATTATCCTGTGAATTTGGAGATATTTGGTCCTTATTTGCCAAAGTTTCATTGGGGAAACCTAATATTTCTGCCATTTATCACAAATGCTGTTAAGACTGTCGGATCAGCTTCTCTGAATTGCAAAATAATGAAAAGTATTTCTGAATTATTGCTCTAGATTTAAGGATGAATGGAAATGTCTTCCTGCGACAGACTGGCGACCTGTCCAGATGACCCCGCCTCTCCTCTGCTCCTTCTGCCGGTCTGCTTAAGGTCGACGGTCAATCATCATTTAAACATCCGTTGACTTCAGGTTGTTGCTTCCATCCAGCAGGTCTGACATAATTTACAGCTCTGTCTGTCTGTTACCACAAAAATAATCAGAGCCCAAATTAACTCAAGTTTAGTGTCACTTTTCCAAAACCTGAGATTTTCCTGAAGGAAATTAATGTATAAAGATTCACTAAAGACTGAAACATCCAAGCATCTTTTTGGTTAAAAGGTAAATGTGTCTTTTTTGTGTGGTATGTAAACTTATGGTTTTCTGCTATAATACAAAATGAATATATGATGGAGCTCCATGCAAACATTCCTACTCCATTACCCAGAATTCTCTGATACCTAAAACCTTTAATACAAAGAAATGTACTTTATTTCCCACAGTCAATTAAAAAAGCCATTTTCATACTCTGATGCATCTGTTATTGAAATATTTAGTTTGTTCTGTTTTTCCAGGAGTCCATAGTGGAAATGACTGAGACAAAATGCTCTCAACCAATCAGGTTGAACTGTGGGCCTCAGGATGAAAAGAAGGAGACCAAGGCCTCTCTGGAGAATCCTGCAGGTGAAGAACCAGAACTTCAACAGATGAAAAAGGAACCAGAACCTATACAGATAAAAGAGGAAAATATATTTTTTAAAAACACAACAGTAAAATATTTTCATTTTACAAACTAAGCTAAATGTTAGCTTGCTATAATTCACTGGAGAAACTTTGTAGATTATTGCTTCGTTCCACCGCGGGTCGGTGCGGTTCTTTATTCTATTTTCCATCTGTCCATTATCATTCACCCTTATCCCCGGTGGATTCACCAGGAGCGCTGGTGCCCATCTCCAGCGGTCAACAGGCGGGGTCACCTGGACAGGTCACCAGTCCATCACAGGGACACACAGGACAAACAGTCATGTGTAACTAAGGAGAATTTTGAGACCAATTAACCTGACAGTCATGTTTTTGGATGAGGAACCTGGAGCACCCAGAGAGAACCCACCATGCAAACAGAAAGACCCCGGGCCGGGAATCGAACCCAGGACCTTCTTGTTCCAAGGCAACTGTGCTGCCAACCGCACCACTTGTGTTTGTTTCCGTTGTAAAAGCGGCTTGTACACTCGACCCATTCCTGGCGCCCCGAGTCCAACTGGCTGTATAAACGCCTGAATACGCCAGACCTTAAAATCCCTAAACTTTAAGATTTCATTATATCAAATTTACATTTTTACATTTCTTTCTTCAGTCAACGCTCTTCTCTTCTCAAACACATTTTAGACCCTGTTTATACAACAACGGCTCCAAAAACACTTCACAGAGTGAAAACACTTTAGATAGAAATGATGTAGCATGCATGGCCTGTAGGAGGCAGTGAAACTTTCTAACGACAAATTTTCATTTATTGTCTTCTGTCATTATTTTGTATGTAAAGTTTTGATTTATAAACTTAAATTTAATGTTAAACGTTCAGTTTTTTCTATTCTCAGTATTATAGGACTCATTTTGGTTGTCATGTTATTCTTACTGACCATCTTTAAAAATCACTAAATTCCTCCATTGTGTTGAATGTATGGAAGAAATTTTCTGTTGTTTTCTGTGGGGAAATTCTGCTCTACCAGCAGCCAGTTAAAGACAAGTGGGAGAAATTATTCCAGAAACCACAGCTGAGAGTTGTTGCTACTAAAGGTGCTTCTGTTCAGAGGTCAAATTCAGTTTTTCAATCACATGTTTTTTTCCAATCTGCCATTGTTTCTGTTTTTGGCTAATAAATATCAACTTTGTGTATGTTTGCCCTGTTTTATGTCGCAGCAGTGACCTTCGTTTCAAGTCATAAACATTACATTTTAATGTCTTTAAGGATTTTGTTTGACATAAAGACTATTTCATTTATGTCAACTTTATCGTTACTTGTTTTTAAAATTATTATTGGAAAGTTGTAAATAGCTGTATGTGTTTGTAGCTGGAAGCGGAACCTAAAGGGTGGAAACTGTTTCTAGTGTAACTCTGTGTGTGGGACATTCGGCGGAAGTAAACAACAAGGTGCTAGCAGCGTTAGCTTCCAGGCTTCCGTCTGTCTACCGTCGGTTAGAAGACGGTTTTTTCTGTGTGAGCTGAATATTTCAGTGTCTGCAATAACAATATCTTCGGTTCAGCATCAGAGAGAATCCATCATATATCGACTAACTGCTGCTGGTGGAGAAACTTTCAGCAACGTCGTCCTTTAGGAGGAAGAGATCGATAATCGGCTCAGACTGCTAGACACCTGCTGGAAAACCCAGATCATCTCAGAACCTGCCGGTATGTTCACTGTACGGTTCTGATTGGACTAACACCGGAATGCAGAGAATATGATCAGGGAACTATTTGATGCCGCTGAAAATGCAGGACGTGTCCGTGTTGTTTACATCGATCAATGAACAGGAACAATAAAACCATTACAAAACTGATTTCAGCAGCTTGTAAAGCAGAAACCTCCGAATGAAATAAATATTTTGGACTTTATCCTGTGAGGAGGTGTTTGACATCCACACCAAATCCGTTTAAACGCTTCCCTTCCCCTTTCCTCTTAAATCAGATGGATGTCTCGTTACCAGGCATCGGCAGAGGTGAATGGCTGAATGCTGAAGAGGAAACTCAGGTGTGTTGGAGCAGGGAGGTATATAAAAGCTGCAGGAGGCTTTCTAAAAACAAGCAAACCAAAAACCTTCTCCTCCTGGACTCTGACCTACTATCTAACAACCAAATCAGTACAAACTTCAAACATTGATTTTCTTGATGTGTGGTTTAAGTCTGGACCCAAATGCAGCTGGACCCGAAATATAATGAAAAGAATGAAGAATCAAACTTGTAAAAAAAAAGAGGCAAGTCCAAGAGCAAAAATAAATCCAAACCAGAGACATCAATCAATCAATCAATCAAATTTTATTTGTATAGCACATTTCAGCAGCAAGGCATTTCAAAGTGCTTTACATCATTACAAACAGAAACACAAAGCAACATAGAATCAATAATCAAACCATGACATTAAGTCAAGTTCCATCATTAAATTTGTAATTGATTACGTTTCAAATACAATCATAAACAGGTGGGTTTTTAGTTGAGATTTAAAAGAAGTCAGTGTTCCAGCTGTTTTACAGTTTTCTGGAAGTTTGTTCCAAATTTGTGGTGCATAGATGCTGAAAGCTGCTTCTCCTCGTTCGGTTCTGGTTCTGGGGATGCAGAGCAGAACCAGAACCGGAAGACCTGAGAGGTCTGGAAGGTTGATACAACAACAGCAGATCTTTAATGTATTGTGGTGCTAAAACGTTCAGTGATTTATAAACTAACAACAGTATTTTAAAGTCTATTCTCTGAGCTACAGGGAGCCAGTGGAGGGACTTTAAAACTGGTGTTATGTGCTCTATCTTCCTGGTTTTAGTCAGAACACCAGCAGCAGCATTCTGGATCAGCTGCAGCTGTTTCATTGATTTGTTGGACAGACCTTTTGCAGTAATCAATAAGACTGAAGATGAGGGGAGGAGGCATGGAGTAACATGACGAACCGGCAAGTAGTGACTGATTATAAGGAGCTTAAATCCTGGGAAGGTTGCGAGCTTGACAAAATACCAGGAGCCTCATGTATAAAGCGTACGCACAAAAAATATGTGGCATCGTATTTTACACAGAAGTCGGCATGTATAAAAAAGAACATGATAGGATATAAAGCATATCCTATCGTTTCAGCTCCACACTGACCTGCGCAGTCCGGTGGACACGTTGTGGCTGAGCTGCATCTGATAAAGACTGACATACAACTTATTAATGCCAAGAGAGATTAGAGGAGCCTGACTTTAGTTTCCTTTCTTCTCAAAGGAAATGAAAACCCTTCACTGCCTCTCCCAGACTGGTTGAACCAGTGTTGCTGTTAAGTTCCTGATCACACCTTATGAGACCAGAACATTCCAGACACTTCCTGTCAAACTAAAACATGAGCTTTGTTTAGTTACTTTATTTGGTTCTTGTTCCTTTTCTTGAGAAAAGCAGCTGAAGAGGAGAAACAGAAACTCTGAGTATAAAATGTTCAAAGCATTTTACTGAGAATGTTAATTAATAAAATCACTAGTTTAACCAGTCTGGAAGGGGCAGTGAAGGGAAAATATTCTAATATGATTCTATGGAGTTCATTTCCATTTGGTTAAATGTTGCTGTAAAAAACGGCATTGATGTTTCGGCTGAGTTTGTATTAAGATCTCACGGTTTTGATCAATGAGAAGACAGAGGAGTGAAAAAAATTAGTTCAAGTTAACTTCTGAGAAAAAGAAAAACCCTCTGAGTTTAATGCATCAGTTTAACTATGAATATGAGAAAGGCAGCAGCTTTATCATATATTGTAAAATTGAATAATATTTTAAAAACAAATGGAAATGTCAATTTTATCAGGTTCTTGTGATTCAGATTTGTATTGACTAAAACTGAAAACAGAAAATCAGGTTCATAGTTTGGAGTCGGTTATTTAAAACTGTTAGATTGGAGGAACAAACAGCATCTGTCTTAAGATATTGGAAATTAATTTTCTTTTTAAAATGCTCATCATATTTAGTGTTTTTTTTATTTATAAATTTGCTCCTTTAAATAAAAACAGTTTGAGACCAATCCGTTCTCATAAGGTTTGTGATGAGCATGGCTTTGTGAATGCACACGATTCCTCTCTGGGACTCAGTCTGTCTTTAAATCCCGGCTGAACGCTCTGCTGTTCAAACAAGCATTTGCTCTTGGATCTTTCAGATTATTCATGGAAATGAGGAATTGTCTCATTTCCTCGAATGTTCGATTCTTTGTCCTGACTCTACGCAAACCAAACATAAATCAAATATGTCAAAATGTGAATAATTAAAATTAAATGACGTCAGACTTACTTAGCGCTTTTCAGTCCCTTTTCAGGACCTTCAAAGATGCTTTACAATTAATAAATAATACCCAAATGTGTCAGGTTTCATCTGTAGTACCAGCTAAGCTTGTTGGCTTCTGGGTCACATTCCATAAAACTACTAAAGTTCTGCTGTTCTTTCTTTCCCCAGGCCGTACAAACCTCCAGGTCCGTTTCTGACTTGGAAGGTTTTCGCTGATTCCTTCCTGGTGGAAGAGTGGAACTCTATGACCAGAGATGAAAGAGGAATCAGAACCACAGCAGATAACTGAGGCAAAACAGGAACCAGAACCTTATTCAATCAAAGAAGAACAGATTGAACTATGGGTCTTTGAAAATGAAGGGCAACTTTTAATGAAGCAAGAGACCAACAACACTATAACTCCTGTAACTCCTGCTGATGACGAAATATTCCACAATGGACCAGAACTGCAGCAGATGATGGGGACAAAAGAAGAACTGGACCCTGTACTAATTAAAGAAGAACCAGAATCTATTCAGATTAAAGAACAGGAAGAACCAATACTCGTGAAGATTAAAGAAGAACCAGAACTTGTACATATTAAAGAGGAACCAGAACTAATTAAAGTGGAACATGAGGATCTTGACAGTGAACAGGAGGAAAAGCAGCTGATAGTGAAGCAGGAAGCTGAAACATGTGCTGCATCTCCTACCTATAAGCAACAAGATAACAGTGAACCAGAACCAAACAAAACCAAACTCCTCTTTGCGAACAATCCTGAAGATTGCCAACATCAGCAGGAAAGCAACCAGAAAGACTCAGGATCAAGTGGAGATAAAGATCCGCGGCCAGAGACTGAAAACCACCGGGCCAATGTGGACAAATCAGAACCAAATGGTTTTAAAAGTAATTTGATCTCATGTAAGGTATGCGGCAGAAGTTTTGGTAGGTACAGGTACTTGGTATCTCACATGAGAATTCACACAAACAAGAAGCCATTTTTATGTCTGACTTGTGGGAAAGGTTTCATCAGACAACCTGACCTAAAGGTTCACATGACACACCACACAGGTGAGAAGCCTTTCCAGTGTCTGACTTGCGGTAAAGCTTTTCCTAGGCAACCTGACCTAACTGTCCACGTTAGAACCCACACAGGTGAGAAACCTTTCCAGTGTTTGGTTTGTGGTAAAGGTTTTATCCAAAAAACCACCATGTTGTGTCACATGAGAACGCACACAGGTGAGAAACCTTTCCAGTGTCTAGACTGTGGTAAAGGTTTTATCCAGAAAACTACCTTGAGGTATCACATGAGAACACACACAGGTGAGAAACCTTTTTCTTGTGAATTGTGTGATAAATCTTTCCGACAGAGAAGTGATTTGGCTTGTCATGTGAAAACTCACACAGATGAGAAACCACATTGTTGTGAAAAGTGTGGAAAGTCTTTTAGAAAGCGCAGCGATTTAGCCAACCACACATTATCTCACACTGGGGAGATGCCTTTCCCCTGTCTTACTTGTGGAAAAGGTTTTAAACAACAATATAAATTGACTATGCACATGAAAGTTCACACGGGAGATAAACCATACAATTGCGAATTATGTGATAAATCTTTCCGACAACGTAGTGATTTGACCCGTCATCTAAAAACTCACAAGCGTGTGAAGTTGTCATCTTGTACAGTGTGTGGTAAGTTACTAAGTGAGTTCAGTAGTATGCCTCGACACATGAAAACTCACACTGGGGAGAAGGCGTATCTCTGTAAAGTGTGTGATAAATCTTTCATACAGAAAAGTGATTTGGTTCGTCATATGCGAACACACAGGTGAGAATGGGAATCATTCACTGACAGATTATAAAATTTCAGACATGGATTCTATTGCTCCCATTATAGTAATGGTGCGTTCATACCAAACGCATTACGCGCCGCGAAAACGCGCCCCACACTTCAAGACGCGTGAAACCCGTTTGGTGTGAACGCACCATTCAGGCTGTGTCTGGTATGAAGAAACCTCTGGAGAAGTGCTCTGCTAGTAAGAAGTGAGAGAAGCTGTGTGTCCAGTGGGATGAAGATAAATGGCATGAAACTCAACTCAGTTAAGATCTTCTTGCTGTGTTTCCCCTCAGGCTTTAAAAACAACAGTTTCTTTGAATCAAGGCTAAATGCTGACTTAAGTAGAGTTGTCTATGATACAACTGAAACATTGATCAATGTATTTGATGTATATTTGCTTTATTTTGATGATGGCATTTAACAAAATGTAGTTTATTGCTTGTTTCATAATTGGTTATGGTGTTTTTATCATATACAGTAAAGCACTATAACCCTTCATATGCACTATTGCTGAAATTTGCTATTCAGAAGACAAGAATAATTGATAATCTAAAGTATCAATTTTGTACCTATATGTCTTTTCATGGACTTGCCCAACTTTCCGGTCTTGTTGACTTTATTGTATAAAACTGATTGTGGCTGAATTAATACAGTTTTCTCTCCTGAACCTCTGAACCTTTGTGTGAGCATGAACTGTCCATATTATTTCAATAAATTATCTGGAAAAGAATCAGCTTGCATCTTCCTTACTCCAACAAATATGCAAAGTTTTTATAACCTAACAGTTGATGACGTCAGAAAATATTTAGTCTGGTTGTTTGATACAACATACAAATGGAAAATACAAACGTTTAACGCAAATGAACAAGATCCAACATTAATGAGGTGAAAAACTGTTTTATATTTATTAGGTGTTCTGAGCTAAACCTGTCCCAGGCACCGGTGTTTCCTGATGTAAATCAGACTTCATTGTGTTTTTCATAGAGAAGCTTAGATATGCAGTCATGATTCTGGCATTATTTCAATGGTTTCGGTAGTATGGATCCATGTCTGTCCTCAAAGCAGCCCTGCAGAGTGGACCGAGTGAAATCTGGACGTCAACGATGATCCATCGCAGTCAGACGAGCTGCATCACAGCATTTGCTAGTCCATTTCCTTTGCTTTTGCTACTCTAATGATTCTTTATCTGCTCTTGTGACCAGAAACACCTTTTTCAATTAGTGCTTAAAGAAATGAGTGAAAAAATATTCTTATTTTCAACAAAAATAAAGATATTTTTTTCACTCATTTCTTTCAGCACTGATTGAGAAAAATCAAATGTTGTGTTAAAGAGAGAAACAGAACCATATCTTATTTTTATGCAGTAAGAATGACAGTGTGGCGGAACTGTAGTTTTTATTAATTTATTCACATGTTGAAGTCAGTATTAAACTTGTGTAAATTCAGCTTTCAGAAAATATTTTGAGTCAAAACAAGAAAAAACTGAAACTATTAGTTCGAGGCGGAAGTGAAAGCGCGGTGTCTGTTTCTGCAGGACAGCTCCACGTGGGACATCCGGCGGAAGTAAACCACATGATGCTAGCAGCGTTAGCTTCGAGGCTTCCTGTTGTTTATCGTCGGTTAAAGACGGTTCTTGCTGTGTGAGCTGAATGTTTCAGGGTCTGCAGTAACAATATCTTCTGTTCAGCATCAGAGAGAGAAATATTCAGTAACCTTCGACCATCAGCCCGGACGGCTGGACTCCAGCAGGAAAACCCAAATCATCTCGGAACCAGCAGGTAGTGTTTGCTCATCTATGCTTCCACATGTTGCTAAAATTGGCTTCCTGTTCACATCTTGATTTTAGCGGCTATTTTCACAGGTAAGCAGGTTAAAAGTTCTGTGTTAGGTAAGAAAAATGTTGTTTCTTTAAATAAAATGTTTTCAGTGCAAAATGAATTTATAAGATATTGTAGAATTAACTGAAAACAAGCTCCTATGTCTTTTTGAAAAGTTACTTAAGAGTGGTTTTGTAAGATTTTATGTCGACTAAGATATTTAAACTAATCAAAAATACCCTGTAATATTTAGTGTTTCTGTCAGAGCTTAATGAAATGTTTGTATTGATGTTGTTTTAGTTTCTGTTTTAGAAAGTAGGTTTACCCACATTTTCAACCTGATTGCATTTAACACCACTGTTAAATGGTGTTAAATACCATTTAACACCATTTAATGGACACTTATCTTAAGTGTCCATTGAGGCAACATGCTCAGGTTCATTAACCATCCAGTAAACCTGATCTTCTTTATTTTAAGCAAAGTATAAAACAGTGCGCTGCTTCCACACTAAAACTTGGCGTACAGACAAGTTTAGAAAAGTGTGGCGCACAAAAAGATTCAGATGTATAAAGCCGTGCGTACATTCATACCTGCGCACCTTTCCTTTATAAACCCCAATTTGCAGGAAACAGAGCAGCTGCTGGTCGCCACCGATAAATACATCTTAATGTAAATTAGTAAAAAATACCCAGAAGGCCGCCACCACGTGAAGCAGTAACCACGGCAACGGTCCTGGCTTGTTTCAGTATAAGTAATTTTAATTACATGTATTTTAATTAAAATATGATTTCAGAACATAAACTAACACAAAAACTAAAGGAAAAACTCTAAATAGAAAAAAAAACATGGAAATGCTGGTTTGAACAGCAGCCAGGATTAAATCAAATCCTATTTTATTTGTATAGCACCTTTCAGCAGCAAGGTATTTAAAGAAAGAGCGTCCAGAGAGTCCTTTGTGGTGAGGGAGGAATGTGAAAGTTTATTTTAAATAGAGAAATTGTATGTATTAAGTAAGTAAGTAAACTTTATTTCTATAGCGCTTTTCACAGACCAGGGTCACAAAGTGCTGCACAAAGTGTAAAAAATAAAATAAATTAAAAGTTGTACATTTACAGAACGGAGATGTTTCTATTCACATGGCTGGTCTGAAGGATGACCAGCAGCTCCAGCTGCACCGGAAACACACGGCTCCTTCTGCTCAGAGCTGCAGGATGATCAGGCAATAAAAGCTAATAATCCATCATCAATATTTCTCAGCAGATCAATATGGTCTCTGATCAATCGCTCCCTCTGAATCCTTCCATTGGTGATGTTCTCCATCAGAGCCAAAACGTTCTGCAGCTACTTGTATACGTGTGACTGTCTGCACACCTGATCACCTTGAAAATAATCCAACCTGTTTGCAGTTGATCTGCTGATCAACCCTGGTTTAGTTTTCAGTGAGAATGAAATGACCCTACAGATAACAAGCATTTCATGCACTTCGTTGCACAGACTGATGCAGTTACATCTTTATGAGACAAAAACTGAAGAAATTCACTATTTACATTTTGGTGAGGTTTTCACGTCCTTTTATTTTTATTTTATTTATTTTTGTGTGTGTTATATTATTGTCTGAGGATAAATGTGGTTCAGTTTCATCGTTTATGTTTAAACAAAATATTAAAATCATGATAAACATGCTTTGATGCTTCTTGGTCTAAATAACTGGATGTTCAGTGTATTTAGGTGAATTTTGGCACTTTGTAGTTTATTATCCACAAAAAATTTTGCGTGGCTGCTGCACATTTTTATGGCAGGTAAAAGGTTTGTGTGTATTTACATTAACTTTGACGTCACATTCATTTTTATTCATCTCAACTTGTGCTTAAAATATGGCGCCGCACATTTTTTGTGAGTACCATTTATACGTAACAGAACAGCCTGGAACACCGGCTGCAGGTTCCTCTGGACGTCCATCAGTTAATCTGGTGGAAGAAAATCTAATCAGATCAAGTCTCTGTCACTAAATAATTAAGTTGAAAAAACTCAGCATGATTGTTTACATATATTGTTCATGTATTGGCCTCTCCAATGTATGAGAGGCCTCATGCAAAAACACTTTGCAAATTTTAAACTAAAATGGTAACATTTTGTGTTGTTACTTTTTTCTGTTTTCCAGATTTGCCAAAGCATCATGTCTCTAGAGCTTAAAGGGAGAGCAGAGCCCCTTCATCTTCCAAGAGTAAAGGAAGAAGAGTGTGGATCAGAACCTCTGCTGACTGTAAAGAAAGAAGACAACATAGGACTAAAGCAATGGAGAGAAACCTTAGTGGAAATAGATTCCGGATCTCTTGAAGTAAAAGAAGAACCAGTAGAACTACAACTGCAACAAATAAAGGAAGATGATTCTCAATCAGATTCTCAGCAGATGATTAAGATTGAAGACATTAGTGAAGATGAAATCAAAGAGTTAGAACCAAAACAAGCGAAAGAAGAGGAGCGTGAATCAGACTTTCTGCAGAAGGTAAAGACGGAGGCTAATGACACAAGTCGAAAGGAAAATCAGAATGGACTGAAGGAAGAGACTGATACCTTCATCCTTATGGCGACGGATAATGAAACAGAACAACCTGAACGCAATGGAAATCAATTCTCTAAGAACATCCTTAAAGCAGAACACCATCAGGACAGAAAACCTCTCGAAGCTTCAGGATCCAGCAGAGATGAACAGCATCAAGAGAGAGTTGTGAAAACCAGAGGCAGAGGAGACAAAGGGACAAAGGACAAGGAAATTAACCCGGGTAAAATATGTAAACTTTGTAGTACAAGTTTCAAATGGAACCAGAGTTTAGAAGCCCACATGAGAACTCACACAGATGAGAAGCCTTTTTCATGTGTAACCTGTGGGAAAAGCTTCTTTAGCAAAAATAGTTTCAGTCGCCACAAGAGAACTCACTCGGTACAGAAGCTGTTCTCTTGCACAATGTGTAGCAAAGGTTTCCATCTGAAAGGCAATTTGAATAGCCACATGAGAACTCATACAGGTGAGAAACCTTTCTCATGTGAAATATGTATGAAAAGTTTCAGTCAGAAATGCAATTTGAATACCCACATGAAAATTCATACAGGTGAAAATCTTTTCACACCTTTCTCATGTAGAATGTGTAAGAAAGGTTTCCATCTGAGATGCAGTCTGAAAAACCACATGAGAACTCACACAGGTGAAAAACCTTTCTCATGTGAAATGTGTAGGAAAAGTTTCAGTCAGAAAAGCAATCTGAAGAGCCACATGAGAACTCATACAGGTGAGAAACCTTTCTCTTGTGGAAAGTGTAAGAAAAGTTTCAGTCGGAAACACACTTTGCATCGCCACATGAGTACTCACACAGGTGAGAAACCTTTCTCATGTGGAAAGTGTAAGAAAAGTTTCAGTCTGAAACATACTTTGCATCGCCACAAGAACTCAATTCAGAATCATTTCTAATGTGTAACCTGTGGAAAAAGTTTCCATCTAAAGAAATATTTGAATTACCCCATCAGACTTCACACAGACACTGCAGTGGTGCAGTTTGTAGCTCTGTTGCTTTGCAGAAGGTCGTAGTTCAGGGGAGTAGCAGCCTGGGGTCTTTCTATCATGATTGCTTGGGTTCCATCTTACTAGTGAGGAATTTCTCTCCAATGGTTTTGTCGTAAAGCATGAACTCGTGTCTGGTTGGTCTGAACATTTGTCTTGAAAGTTAGAATGATTATCCTTCTACAGCAATTTCATCTCTATGATTCCTGTTAAAACTTCCCAGATGTTGTTCCAAAACTTATGGTTTGACTATATCATAAATATTTATGGATTTGGAGATTTCATTAAACAATATTGCTGCTTTGAAAGGATCAATATCAGCACAACTTTGCAGCATGCTGGGTTGATCTCAGCAGGAAGCCTCCCTTCACCACATGGAAGAGTAAAGTTAGTTACAGCGCATGAAGGGAGGTAAAGATTTGACATGTAACATTTTAGCAGAATGATTGGACATCAGTTAAACTTTAAACTTTTTATCAGTTACCACCAGCTAAAAGTCATTATCCAGCCCAGATTCAAGACCAATTAACTGAACATTGAAGTTCCATCAAAATAAGAAAAGCATGTAAACTCAGGAAGTCAACTCCTTTCAGGTATTTCTATCAAACTTTCTTCTATAAGTTTCTTCTTTCCAGTCTCTACATGTGAATGGATCCATCAGTATTTCAGGCTATCAGAGTAAGATTTGCACAAACTGTTTTAAAATGTTCAGCAGTTCTGTTTCTGAATCCTGAGCTTTTATTTTCAGATGCTGATTTAACTGATTAAAACCATATTTCTATTTAACTAAAATCAAATCAAATTTTATTTGTATAGCACATTTCAGCAGCAAGACATTTCAAAGTGCTTTACATCATTACAAACACAGAAACACAAAGCAACATAGAATCAATAATCAAAACACAGCATTAAGTCAAGTTCCATCAATAAATTTGTAATTGATTACATTTCAAATACAATTCTAAACAGGTGGGTTTTTAGTTGAGATTTAAAAGAAGTCAGTGTTTCAGCTGTTTTACAGTTTTCTGGAAGTTTGTTCCAAATTTGTGGTGCATAGATGCTGAAAGCTGCTTCTCCTCGTTTGGTTCTGGTTCTGGGGATGCAGAGCAGAACCAGAACCAGAACCTGAGAGGTCTGGAAGGTTGATACAACAACAGCAGATCTTTAATGTATTGTGGTGCTAAGCCGTTCAGTGATTTGTAATTTGTAAAAGGTGGAGATCAGAAATTAATTTGAGCTGACATTATTAAAGAGACATGAAGGTTCAGGCAGCATTCTAATAAGCAGTTGAGAAAGTTAAAAATTGCCTTTATTGATTCCAAAAGAGGGATTTTCGATATTTGTAAAATTTTTATTTCAGTTCATTCATTAAACAAGTCTTTCATTTACGTCTGAAACGAAGATTTTCTTGCAGACAAATCTTTCTATTTATCCCAAAATGCCGGGTCTGATCAGGAACGTTGTCTCTAGCTGTCTGAGAAGATTTGAATTTTCTGGATAAACCTGAATAAACTGAGTTCTGAAAACAACAGTGGGATGTTTGTCCAGAAGGAAGAACAATGTTACAACTGTTTGTTAAATGTTTTTTTTCTTTTCTTTGTATTCAAGTTAATTTTGTAAAAGTTTTCTAAACCATGTGAGACCCTGATGTGTTCTGCTTTTTTTTTTCAGGGGGATTTTTCATCTAACTAGTGTTTTTGTGGGCCATGTGGTTAAATAAAAATGTAAATAATTAGAAAATGGGACGTATCAAAGTTTGTTTGGTTTTTGTTCTTCAGCTATTTTTCTCAGGAAGATTTTAAAGGAAAAAATGTTGAATATTTTTGAGAGACGAAGAACTTCTATACTCAACAAATATCTTTCTTCAATTTGGTTCTCGACAGATTGCATTACCATTATGAATAATGAACATCAATAAAACACATTTCTCTGTAAAATGTCTTACCAGTCTGGATGTTGTGTTGTTGATTAATGTTGTAGTAAATTATAATAATGTGCATCAAACTGAGTCAAAGTATAAAACCAGTTACATCAAATCCTGCATTAATTGCGTGACCTTCAACCTTCTGGGTAATTTCTGAGTGTTAACATGGGTGTGTGTGGAGTAGATGTGTGTTCTAGTTTAGGACAGGAAGCTTCTGATTCCGCGTTTCATTTTCCGTTGGCTTGACTGCAGTTTTATTTTTTTCAAGTATTGAAATCAGAATTAAAGTTTCTTAAATTCAGCTTGGATAAAACTATGTATTTGCTATACCAAAAAATCCCACTAAAAAGTATTTTGGTATGAAGAATACAGATTAGTTTCAAGCAGAACTTTAAGCGTGTTGTGTGTTTCAAGAGTAAAGCTCCGTGTGTGAGACTTCCGGCGGAAGTAAGCAGCAAGGTGCTAGCAGCGTTAGCTTCCTTCTGTTCGGTTGGAAAACGGTTTTTGCTGTGTGAGCTGAATATTTCCGTGTCTGTAGTAACAATATCTCCGGTTTATCGTCAGAGAGACTAAGAGCTGCTGGATAAATATTCAAACAGATCGATCATCAGCCCAGCTGGAAAACCCGAACCGTCTCGGAACCTCCTGGAAGTGTTTGCTGATCCAGACTTCATCGAAGTAAGATTCCCATTCTCATCTTTGTGAATGTGAATTTAGGCTTTTAATGGCAAAAAACCAGATCAAAACAGATTCATGTTGAAATCGCATCGGTGCCTAAAACCTGGAGATAATTATTACAGGAGCCGTGTGAGATTAACGCAGAAAGATCCAGAAATACAAAGGAAATAAATAAAACGGCACCATGCAGTTAAATTCTCTAATAATAGATCATAAAGAATAGCAGATAATCCTATAAAGATGTATTATTTTAGGAGTTGCAGGCAGAGGAGCATGCATTAAGCAAATAAACAAGAAAGAATACATTGTAGAGCAAGAATAAAGGAAAGTTGGAGTAAAGTCTAAAAGAAGTCTACAAATAGCATCCTGACGTAGGATGCTGCAGATGGGTCAGCGCTGTGTGCAGAGTGATGGAGACAGCATCCTCTGTTGACCGGTTCGCTCTGTAGGCGAACTGAAGGCTGTCCAGGTTTGCGGGGATAAAGTCTCTGATGTACCTCAGAAGAATCCTCTCAAAGCACTTCATGATCACCGGGGTCAGAGCGACGTGCTTTGAGAGGATTCTTCTGAGGTACAGGTAAAAGTATTTTGTTCCAGTTCGTAGTAAAAGGAAAAAACAGTTTTAAACACAAATTTAAACGTTTTATTTTAAAAATTAAGTAAATAAAATTAAATTCTATTTTCTGACTTTAATACAAATTGAATCCTCTTTTTTTAACAGAGGAGAGATACAGTAACTTTTAACTTTGAAGATCAGGGTCCCCTAAGTTAACCCCTTTCTATAAATATGAAAAATAGAAAACTATTGGTTGAGCACTTAAAAATATAAAACACACATTTTGAAACTGCCTGAAGGACAAAGACGACAAATAATTATTTTAACTCTTTATGCTGCATTATTAAATTGCAGCATAAAAAGGAAAAAGAAAATGGACGCCATTGTTTTTGTTCTCAATGACTAAAATAATATAAAGATGCTAAAGTATTAAAACCCAATGATTTTAGCGAAACTCTGAACACACTACTACTTATGACTGTCTTTTAACCCCCGTTATTTAAAAATAAAGATATTATTGTTTTTCTGAATTCGGAATAAGAATCAAATTTTGAAGTTTTGAAGGCCAACATGTTTAAATGTAAAATAAAAGTCTGTTCGCATGTGTTGCTCCTGGTGCGTTCAAAGACGGCTCAGAATGTTCTTCATATTGCTATATGATAACAGATTAAACATTTGTAATGGCTGATAGAGGGTCAGAGGTCACAGATACAGGAAGAGCAGGGCCGTCCCATACGTAGCATAGAATTTAAGCTATTAGAAGGTGCTAATTCCCACCTCTTGTCTCTATTTTTATTTTTTTTGTTTTTTCTTTATTTATTTATTGTTTACTGCAGAGCTTCTCAAGTCCAGCCCTCAGGCCTCCTGCTCTGCATGTTTTAGATGTGTCTCTGTTTCAGAACAGCTGATCCAAATGATTGCATGACCTCTCCTGCAGGCATCAAGTCCTGCAGAAGCCTGTTAATCACCACAGATTCAGTCCAGGTGTGGCAGCAGGGAAACACCTAAAACATGCAGGGCCGGGGGCCTGAGGGCCGGAATGAGAAACACTGGTGTCAGGTCTAAATACCTATTAAACAAACACAGGAAAGACAAGAGAGTTAGATTCTTTGTTTCTCGCGAGGAGAGCAGACAGAGATGTGCTTTCAGTTACAAATCTCCAAACCGCTCTGAAACACATCTGTCTGCGCCTCTCTTTTATTGCTCTTAGGAACCCTCTCACACTGAGCGCTGCAACTCTCAAAGGGCGGGGAAAACAATTCATCACATAGTTGCAGCGCTAAATGACATATACTATCTAGACACATGTTATCTACACTCTAGATCCCTTTTGCTCCAGGCACGGCGTCGAATCGGACACGTTGTATAGCTTCAAAGCAACGGCTTTGTAGCACAAAGAAGAGCTGAGTTTATTTCAGGACTGATAAACTCAGCTGGGAGCAACTAGCACCTCTGTCTTGTAGGAAGTCCTGCAGGGCAACAGCTGCTGAGAGTAGCTGTCACCTCTATTTCCCAGGGAAGCCTTAGGAAGGAATCAAAGTTATTTAACACACAGAAGCATTACTTATACTAAAAATAAAGAGTAAAAGCATATAAGTAAACATCATCTAAATGTAACTACAAGGCTACATGATACAACGAATATTTGATAATTACTAATAATACAATTTACCCAACAACTGGTTTACTGGAATTTGGACAAATGTTAAGTCTAAACACAAACTGAAAACTATATTTGACGTCCCCATTTTCCGTCTGATCCAGGTTAGGCTTTGTTTTGATTCGTTTACGCCTTCAGTAATTCTGGTCTCTGTTTTCATTTCGCTGTGCTGGATCTCAGAAAAATCCTTAACCTTCTGCTGTCCTTCCACAGCCTCATGTCTGTTCCTGCTCATGCTCTCATAACTGAAGGGCAGAACTCAGATGTCCACATGACGGTAAACGCTATGAAAATAAAAGAGCAAAAACAACTCAAGATGGGTGAGCCAAAAGAGGAACCAGTACATCAACCAGTCAAAGAAGAACAGGTTGAACTGTGGGGCATTCAGGATGAGGAGCAGCTTTTAGTGAAACAGGAGAGCAGCACCTCTACGGCGACTGCTGCTGATGAGAAAATATTCCACAATGAACCAGAACTGGAGCAGAGGATGGAGATAAAGGAGGAACCAGAACCTGTAGAGATTAAAGAAGAGCAAAAGCATCTCTGCAGTGATCAGGATGAAGATCATCTTTTAGTGAAGCAGGATCCTGAAGCCTTTATGGTGTCTCCTACCTATGAGCAAGAAGACAATAACGAACCAGAACCAAACAAGAACCAGCTGCTCTCTGCAAACGGACCTGAAGATGAGAACCAACATCAGCAAGAAAGCAACCAGAACGACTCAGGATCCAGTAGAGATAAAGATCTGAGTCCAGAGAAGAGACCACAGGACAGCAGAAATCAGAGGGACAGTGTGGACAATTCAGAACTAAAAAAACATAAAACAGATTTACCCTGCTGTAAAGTATGTGGTAAATACCTGACAACCCGACAGCACTTGAGTTTGCACATGAGAATCCACACCGGGGAGAAGCCACATCCTTGTAAGATGTGTAGTAAATCTTTTAGAAATAGTGGTAATTTGCTTCGGCATGAAAGGACTCACTCAGGAGAAAAGCCGTTTTTTTGCGAAGTGTGTGGTAAGTCCTTCAGGTATGGTGGACATTTCACTATTCATAAGAGAACACACACAGGGGAAAAGCCATATCACTGTAAACTATGTGCCAAATCCTTCAGTGACTGGACAGGTATGACCAGACACGTGGGAACTCACACCAACGAGAAACCATATCCTTGTGGAGTGTGCAAAAAATCTTTCAAAAAACGACATGACTTGTCTCGTCACCTTAAAACTCACACAGGTGAGAAGCCTTTCTCCTGCATGACATGTAGGAAAGGCTTCATCAGGAAATTTGCTTTAACTATGCACATGAGAACTCACACAGGCGAGAAGCCGTATCCGTGTGAACTGTGCGAAAAATCTTTTCGAGACCAGAGTAATTTAGCTCGACACATTAAAACTCACATGGGAAAGAAGCAGTATTCTTGTGATGTGTGTGATAAATCTTTTAGAGACCGTGGCAATTTGGCACGTCACATAGGAACTCACATGGGTGACAGACATCCTTGTGAATTCTGTGTTAAATCTTTTAGACAGAGTAGTGATTTGGTTCGTCATCTTAGAACGCACACAGGCGAGAAACCTTTCTCATGTTCGACTTGTGGTAAAAGTTTCCCAAGGCAATCTGCCTTGAATGTTCACACAAGAGCTCATACAGGTGAGAAGCCGTTTTGTTGCGACTTGTGCCACAAATCTTTTAGAGACAATAGCAACATGGCTCGTCACCTCAGAACCCACACAGGTGAGAAACCATATTCTTGCAAACTGTGTGGTAAGTCCTTTCAGCACTCTTATTATTTGACCAATCACATGAGCACTCACACAGGTCAGAAACCATATCCTTGTGATTTGTGTGATAAATTTTTCATGCAACGCAGCGATTTGGCTCGTCACCTGAGGACTCACACAGGGGAGAAGCCTTATTCTTGTGAATTCTGTGATAAATCTTTCAGACAGAGCAGTATTCTGACCCGTCACCTCAGAACTCACACCGGTGAGAAGACTTGAGACTCTCCCATACTTCTCAAGCTGAACAATCAATGCGCCGTTTTGCTTTTATGAAATGGTCATGGAGAGAACACCACCCCTTCCTGCAGACAGCCTCCTTTGTGGACAACGTCGTTGCAATTTCCGTCCAGGAGTTTGTAGCCATTTGACAGTCTTCATAGTTATTTGGTGAAGAATTACGTAAATACATAATTCCTCACCGCATTCGGTAAATGTCCCTCAAAAGTATTCATGTAGCCTGTGAATACAAAAACCAAATACTGGTTGAAGCAAAATATCAATATTGCTGTCTAAGCTTATTTCTACACAAACCTGCGACCAATCACAACGCGCAGAATGACTCCGTTTTCATCTTGTGACTACGGTAGTGAGAGCCGATGTCGACACTTCAGAAGGTTTCCAAAAGTCTTCATGTTGACTTGGGGAAAAAGTTTCACCACTCAAACTAAATAATCATTTATTTAAGTGATTGTTCTTGTAATCTGTGTGTAAAATATTTACTTTCAGGTTTAAATTGATTAAAAACAAAATCTGAAGAAGTTCTCTGGACTCTGGAATAATGTATTTCTTGGTTGAAGGACAAAGATCAGATCACTTTTATAATCAATACTTAATATCACCTTCTGAGGTTCACTTTCTGGTTACAGTCAGACTCTTTGCTGCAAATTCACTGGGTTATAAACAAATTCGCAATTGATGGACAAGCTTCTTTATAACAAAATTTTCAATTTCCAGCACATTTATTGTTATGAAAATTTAATTTTTTTCTACTTAAGTCTTATGACCATGTTGAACTTTTGTGTTTAAAGTCTGGTGACTGTGTGAACATGTGACTAGGATTACATTGTTATATGACCTTGAAATAAAAACTGATGGCGGTGTACACCGATGGACTGACAGCCAACAGCTGCCCTTAAATTTGAAAGTTGAACTGAGGTATTTGTTACTAATTTGCATTGTTTTGTAAAAAGTCTGAGGACAGAAAACTTAATGATGTACAATATTATTATGTTGATTGTTTTTGATGTGAAGCCATTTGAAACTTGACTTTTTAAGTGTTTTATAAAACAAGACTTAGAGACTTAGACTTTATTGATCCTTTGGGAAGACTCCCTCAGGAAATTGAAGTTACCAGCAGCTCCCAGGAAAAAAACAAAGATAACACACAGTAAGCAAAGGTGCAAAAGAATACAAAAATACAAATTAAATACTAAGGTACACACTAAATGTGAGTAACCAAAACCTTAAATTATGCAAGAAACAAGAAATAAGAATATAGAATATAAGAATATAAATGAATATAAATACAACACAAAAAAAATATAAGAATTTGGCGGATAGATTGACCAGTGATATCGTATTGCACTATGTGGTTTGACCTGATAAGTATGGAGAAAAATACAAGGGGTCACTACTCCTTCCACCCTCTGTCCTGTGTCACCTCCCCCCCCAATGAGGAATTGTACAGTCTGAAGGCATGGGGGACAAAAGAGTTCTTAAATCTATTGGTCCGGCACTTGGGAAGCAGCAGTCTGTCACTGAACAGGCTCCTCTGGCTGCTGATGACGGCGTGTAGAGGGTGGCTGCTATCGTTCATGATGTCCAGCAGTTTGTTCAGTGTCCTCGCCTCTGCCACCGTCACCAGAGAGTCCAGCTTCATGCCGACCACAGAGCCGGCACGCCTGGTCAGTTTGTCCAGTCTGGACGTGTCCTTCTTGGATATGCTGCCTCCCCAGCACACCACGGTGTAGAAGAGGACACTGGCAATCACAGACTGGTAGAACATCCAGAGCAGTTTGCTGCAGATGTTAAAGGACCGCAGTCTCCTCAGGAAGTACATCAGCTTTACTAAAGGCGTTAACATACAAGTCAAAGTATCCAGGACTGGTTTTTATTTTCTTTTTCCTCAGCATCAAAGAAGTTTTACAGAAAACAACTTTGATTTTTTAATGTTTTTATTTTCTTATTCCAGTTATTTTTTTATTTTTATTTTTTGGCAACTTAAAAATTGACTGAATAATGTAGAACATTTTTAATAGTTGAATCAAATTCTTAATGTATGTATTTATATCTAAAAATATGCAATTATCTTCCTAATATAATTTAAAGACACTCATTTCCAAATTGTGTTCTAATCTCTTGTCTTCTATAAAGGCCAATGATAAATCTGAATATTTAATATCTACATGCTCCCACTAGCCCAGGGTAACGATCTAGAGTCAGCACAGCTTCAGTTATTACAGCTTGAAGTTAGTGATCAGATCCAAAATCCGGGGTTGGTGATGAACTCTGACCTGAACATTCAAAGCCACATAAAGACAGTTACAAAGCCAGTCTTCCATCTATGCACCATTGCACCAGTAGATGGCACTGTTTTTCATTTCACCTGTTTGATAGTTTGGTTAGAAAGCATTCAGTTACTATCGTGTGTGAACACAGCAGCATAAATGTCAGGATGTGGTGAGTGTCTTGTATCAGCCTGATGTTTATTAAGGGTAACACTGAACTATTTCCTGCACCTGTGGAATAACAACAAGTAGGACATTGGCTTTATTGGTAACGTACACATTTAGAATCAATTTTAACCAAACAAACCTAAAGACAGCTCAGAAAATTGCAACATATAAGGAAAGTCTGTATTTTGAATGGCCAGGAAAATAAAGTATGGAACCCCATTACTGGAAGATGAGTTAATGTGGATTAATTTCCTAATTCCATCCTGGAAATTTTCAGGGAGGTTTCAACAGGAAAGGATGAAAAACTCTAGAGATTATCTGTCTTCCAGATCTAGATAAAGGAAAATTAGTTTGAAAAATATTTCCAGAATTATTCCATATCCCCTTGTTTGAATGTGCTCCACTCTGCCTTTACGTTCTTGTATCGCACCTTTCATCCTGGACAAGGGTGGTCAATGTTCAGGCCAGAAGTGGAGTAGTGCTGTGTAGGCCGAATAATTTTATCAGCATTGTAAGAATTTTGTAATTGTAATAGTTTTATTATAAAACTTTTTTAAGTGTTGAACCAGCGCAAATATGTAACACATTGAATCGGTGAGGGCCGGGAGGGGAACAGTTTTCAGCGGAACTTTACATGTAGTGGCGGTGTTTCTGCTGACAATCTGTACGTGGGTACATCCACCGGAAGTAAACAATAAAGCGCTAGCGCGTTAGCTTCCAGGTTTCTTTGTGCTAATCATCGCTTACAGGACGGATTTTGTTCTGTGAGCTGAATATTTTACTGTCTATAGTGACAAATATCTTCTATTCTTCTATATAGAGAGCGACTATCTACCGCTGTTAAAGAAATATTCAACAACCTCGTCCTTTAGGAGGAAGAGATCGATCGTCATCAGACTGCAAATCATCTCGGAACCATCTGGTATGTTAACTGTACAGTTCTGAATGAACTAACGCCACAATAAGATCAGGGAGCCATTTTACACCTAAGCTTAATGTAGCTGTTAGTAGAGGGGAGATAGATATGTATTTACTTCCGGACCCTTTTGTATTAATCAGACTAGTTTTCTGTGATAGATTTTCTTCGCCCCATGTTCCAGCTTAGACTTGAACCAAATCAGTAGAAATTTACTCCCTAAATTAAAAACTTTTCGACTGACCCGGAACAAAAAGCTTATGGTGGAAGGAAGCTAAATGCAGTGCAGTTTATTCCAGAAAAACTTCAATACATTTTACAGTAAACCTTGTCCTACTGTTCTTCATTCCCCAGGCTTTCCACAGAACCATGTCGGTTCCTACTTGGCAGGTTCTGGCTGATCGTCTACTTGCAACAGAGAAGAGAAACTATTGTTGAGAAAAGATCCCAAACACGGTAGAAATGAAAGAGGAACCAGAACCTGTACAGGTTAAAGTTGAACATGAAGAATTAGAAGTTGTACAGGTTAAAGTGGAACATGAAGAATTAGAAGTTGTACAGGTTAAAGTGGAACATGAAGAATTAGAAGTTGTACAGGTTAAAGTTGAACATGAAGAATTAGAAGTTGTACAGGTTAAAGTGGAACATGACGAATTGGAAGTTGTACAGGTTAAAGTGGAACATGAAAATCTCTGCAATGATCAGGATGAACATCAGATTGTAGTGAAACAGGAACCTGAAACATTTGCGGTGACTCCCACTAATGAGCAAAGAGGCAACAGTGAACCAGAATCAAGCAGAGATAAAGATGAAGAGACATCAGGACATCAGGACAACAGAAATCACACAGAAAATGTAGAATTGGAAGATAATGCACAACTAAAAAGGTGTAGAAACACCTTGTTGCCTTGCGACGTATGTGGTAAATTGTTATCTTCATGTCAACAGCTGACTGTGCATATGAGAGCTCATCCAGGAGAGAAGCCTTTCTCATGTCTGACATGTGGAAAAGGCTTTAACTGGAAATCTTCCTTATCTATGCACTTGAGAACTCACACGCGTGAGAAGCGGTATGATTGTAAATTGTGTGACAAATCTTTCATACGAAGTAGTGATCTGACTTGTCACATGAGAACTCACACAGGTGAGAAGCCTTATTCTTGTCAGTGGTGTGATAAATCTTTCAGACAGACTTGTGATTTGGCTCGTCACCTTCGAACTCACACTGGGGAGAAGCCTTATTCTTGTGAACTGTGTGACAAATCTTTTAGGCAACGCAGCAATTTGGCTCGTCACCTTAGGATTCACTCAAGTAACAACTCGTAATTCAGTTTCATTCAGTTTTTATCATGTCGGTTTACAACAAATGTCATCTTAAGCTGCTTTACAGGACATATTTATATACAGAAATGTATAGTAAAATCTAATTTTCAAATTCCAAATAGTCATATTCAAAATGACTTTTATACAATCCATTTCAATCATAGTTATATTACAGAGCACTTAAAAACGCTTGGATAACTCCTCTGTTTCTTCATTCCCTGCTAATTAGCATCTACATGGAATGTGTGTATGTATGTATCTATACTTCCATAACATTCACATTTATTCAAAAATAAACTTTCATCTATGTTGTAGAAGTACAAATTGTGCACATTAAAGTAGTTGCTACATAACATTGATTTATATTGGTTGTGTTAACTTTAAAAAAAATTTTTTGTCTGTTCAGAACAATCTGACATTAATATTTGAGATTTCTCATTTTCCTAATGGACTGTCATTCTAAAATAAAACAGTAAAGGTTGAAATAAAACAATCAAAATACGACCCACAGAAAACAACAGAATCCAAAACAATACAAAGTGTCTGGGAGAGAAACAAAAGGTTTGTTCTGCCATCAATCTCTGACTGGTTCTGGCAGAAGTCATGAAGGCGTTAGCAGCGTTAGCTTCCAAGTGTTTTCCCCTCTTTTAATAGACGACTTTTGCTGTGTGAGCTGAATATTTCAGTGTCTGCAGTGACAAATATCCTCAGTTCATCATCAGAGAGAATCCATCAACACATAATTTCCTGGTATGTTAACTGCATGGTTCTGAATGAACTTCTACTGGAATGTGGAAGTTAAATAAATTAAATTACTGGACTATTCAGGTCTTGTGGTTCTGGTCTGCTCTTCATCCCCAGAACCAAACATGGAGTAGCAGCATTTATCTTATATGCTAAGCTAATCTGGAACAAACCTCCAGAGAACTGCAAAACAACTGAAACACTGAGTTGTTTGTTATTTGCATTCTGTTTTTATCATGTAAAGCACTTTGATTTACCTTCCTGTTGAAATATTCAATACAAACAAACTTCAGTTATTTGATTATTCTAATATTTTGGTGCTGCTGTGTGTAATTTACAACATACATATGCTGGTCAAAAAATTAGAATATAAAAAAATGATTTAAGTCAGTAATTCCATTCAGAAAGTTAAACTTATATATAATAATCATTTGTTCTACACAGACTGATATATTTCAAATGTTTTTGTTTCTTTTAATGTTGATGATTATAACTCACAACTAATAAAAACCCCAAATTCAGTATATCAGAAAATTAGAATATTATCTAAGACCAAAACAAAAAAAGGATTTTTAGAAATGTTGGCCAACTGAGAAGTATGAACATGAAAAGTAAGAGGACGTTCAGCTCTCAGTATTTAGTTGGGCTCCTTTTTCCCAGATTACTGCAGCTCTGCGGCTCGGCATGGAGCCCATCAGTCTGTGGCTCTGCTCAGGTGAGAGTCCAGGTTGCTCTGATGGTGACCTAATGAATTGTTGGGTCTGATGCATCACATCTTCCTCTTCACAGTAGCTCAGAGATTTTCTATAGAGTTCAGGTCAGGTGAGTTTGCTGGGCAATTAGGAACATGGAAACCATGGTCCTTAAACCAGGTACGCATCTCCATAAAGCAGGAAGCATGAAGTGCTCTAAAACTTCTTGGTAGATGGCTGCATTGACCTTTGACCTCAGAAAACACAGTGGACCAACAGCAGCAGATGACATGGTGCCTCAAACCATCAGTGACATGTGGAAACTTTGACTGGACCTCCTCAGTAATAATCATCAACACTAAAAGAAATAAACATTTGAAATATATCTGTCTGTATATAATGAATGAATGAATATAATATACAAATTTTGCTTTTTGAATGGAACTACTGATTTAAATCAAGTTCTTTGTGATACTCGAATGTTTTGACCAGCACTTGTAGTTTTGATGCAAACTAATCTAAATTACCTGAAAGCTAATTTGGCTTCATTTCCAAATTCCACAGAATCTGGAAACGAGAACTGTTTTCTCAAAATTCACTGTTTATACAGAACTATTTTAATTTGTTACTGTTTACTGTTTTAGGTTTGTATTTCAATATTTGTTTAGTAGTTTAGTTGAGAGTTACTAGCATTGTGAGGTTAAAGGGTTTTAACTGGAAGGTTGAATTATTAAATTGAAAATAAAATAAAATAATTTGTAGAGAATGACAAAGACAAATTATTATTATGCTAGATAAGGTTTAGTTCTTTATCTCCCTAATGATGTCTATTTATGTAATTTGTTTCCTTATATTTTAACATTTACTGCCCCGTGTTGTCCCATGTTGAGTCATATTGAAATACTCCTAAAGTTTATAAGAATCAATCACTAAGATAAATATGTCAGCCATGTTTTTGTTGTTATTGTAGATAATACTGAGTTCATTCAGACCTTGAAATTATGTGGTTTATGGCGGGGGGCGGAACTCCAAGGGCCACAACTGTTTGTGGGGTACATTTCCGTGTGACACTTCCGGCGGAAGTAAATAACAAGGCGCTAACAGCGTTAGCTTCCAGTCTTCCCTTTGTTTATCGTCAGTTAGAAAACGGTTTTCAGATGTTTGAACTGAATTATTCAGTGTCTGCAGTAACAATATATTTAGTTCATCATTAGAGAGCAACAATATTTCTGCTGCTGCAGAAATATTAAAAACAAAACACCATCCAGAGGTCGACCGTCCGCTCCGACTGCTGGAGACCAGCTGGAGAACCGAATCATCTCGGAACCTTCTGGTATGTAAACTGCGCGGTTCTGTGTGAACTGACGCTGATATGCAGAACAGATCAGCGGCTTTCGAGACAGAAACGGTTTAAAAGTTTCCCAAGAATATTCCAGCTTAAATTTGTTGAGAGGAGAGTACAGCGGGTTCAAATAACTCCACGATCATTTTTGAAAAACAAATTCCCAAATATTCTGTAATTATAAAACCAATTCTCCGAGTGGTCAAGGAGCTTTTAATCACTTTGTTGATGAATGGCAGGTTGGACATTGACCTCTGATTTTGTCCAGATTGTTTTGATAACTTCTGTTTCCAAAGTCTGAGGGGGAAACATTGAAAAGAGCGCCGAGGATTTGAAAACGGTGCCTTAGGCCAAAATAAAGTGGATTAAAGATTAACCTAAAAAGTGCAAATCATGAAAATGTCCTAAAAATAACAACACTGATTGTCCAGAAAAATTAATTTCATTTTCTCTCAGAAAAAAGGCTGCAGCATGAAAACTATGCTAGTATGGAGGAGCCAACGTTTAATTATTAAAGTTTTTATATTCCTTGAAGTACTGGGCATGGTGGAGAGGAAGCCAACATTTTTTCTTTCAGATTTATTAATCAATCACAGGCATATGAATAGCTACAGTTCTTTTAGACATTGAACCTTTCGTTTTCCTCAGCCTAATCACAAAGCAATAGAAACACTTTTGTTGTTTTGTATCGTCCACTAGGCCATTACTCTCAATTTTTAAATCAGAAGTCAGATTTTTATTTTGTGATTTAATTTTGAGTACTGATAAGGTGCTAATAGTTGGGGAATTTGACATTCACGTTGACGCTGAAAGACTCAGCCTAGATGTAGCCTTAAATGCTATCTTAGTCTAAATTGGCTTTACTCAAAGAATCACCAGTCCTGCCCACTCCTGTTGTCATACTTTAGACCATGTACTGACAAATGGTGTTGAGTGTAAAGAAATAACAATACTTTGCCATAACTATGCCCCCTCTGACCATTTCTAATAACATTTGAGTTTATTATAACTGAGTATTCAAAACCTGTGAGAAAGTAAATCTTTATCCAGGGTTTCCTCCAGTGTTTTATAAGCCTGGTGGGCCACCAGGCTTTATTCCCCCCCTACCATCCCAACACCACCAGGCTGAGCATTGCTTGTTTTTACTTTTTTTGGTGTTTAATATATATATATATATATATATATATATATATATATATATATATATATATATATTAATACACGAGTATATCCCCAGACTGCAAGCGTCTTTGTTGCGCTGAGCATTTTATTAGCAGAGCAGAATCATTCCTGAAAGATGGTTTATAGTTGATGCAAGTGAAGCTGAGAGCGCCCACCAATTAACGGGCTCAAAAGATGAAAACAGCAAAACAAAAATGCGTAAGAGCAGACATCACAAACACTTCATACTCCCCAACAGTTGAAGCAAACCAGTGTCAGGTTATCTGTTCCACAGTCTTCTACGTTTGATTGGCTAGCATCTGAAAACTTCAAAAAGGAAAAACTGAATTTGAAAATTAGGATCACTACATTAAAGTTGTTCTGCTGTTCTTGATTCCCCCAGGCTTTCCACTGCATCAGGTCTAACTGTGGTGGTCCTGCTGATCAAATTCTCATAACTGAAGAGAGAAACTCCATTGTTGACCAAAAGATGCCAAACGCTACAGAAATAAAGGAGGAACAGGGAGAACCAGACCTACAGCAGGTGGCTGAGACAAAAGACGAACCACAACCACAACCGATCAAGAAAGAGCAAATTGAACTGTGGACCTTTCAAGATGAAGAGCAATTTTTACTCATGCAGGAAACTAGATCCTCTCTGGTAACTCATGAAGAAAGAGTCCACAATGTACCAAAAGTAGAGATAAAGGAGGAACCAGGACCTGCAGTTCAAGGAGAATTAGAACCTTCCAGGATTAAAAAGGAACCAGAACTTGTCCAGGCACAAAATGATCCAGAACTGATGAACATAAAAGAGAAAAAAGAAGATTTCTGCACTAATCAGGATGAAGATCAGCTTGTAGTGAAGCAGGAGACTGACAGCATTATGGTGACTTCTACTAATGAGCTAAAAGACGACAGTGAAACAGAACCGAACAAGAACCAAGTACTCTCTGCAAATGGCCTCAAAGCTGAGGACCAACATCAGCAAGGAAGCAACCAGAAAGGCTCTGGAAGCGGAGATGCAGATCTGGAGCCAAAGGCTCGCAAATTAAGGGGCAAACGTCCATACTTACCTGTGGACATGGAAAGCCACTCATATGAGCAGGCTTATCCTTGTAGGTTTTGTCATAAGTCTTTCAGACACAGCAGTAGCTTGACTCGTCACAGAATAATTCACAGGGGAGAGAAGCCTTATACTTGTGACACATGTGACAAATCTTTTAGATACATCGGTAGTTTGACTCGTCACAAAAAAACCCACATGGGAGAGAAGCTTCATTTCTGTGAGTTGTGTGATAAATCCTTCAAAAAACACGGTAGTTTGATTTGTCACAGAAGAACTCACATGGGAGAGAAGCCTTATTCTTGTGATTTGTGTGGTAAATCTTTTAGACACGGCAGTAGTTTGACTCGTCACAGATTAATTCACAGAGGAGAGAAGCCTTATTCTTGTGACACTTGTAAGAAATCTTTTAGACACAGCAGTAGCTTGACTCGTCACAGAGTGAGTCACTGGGGAGAGAAGCTTTATTCTTGTGAGTTGTGTGCTAAACGTTTCATTACTAAGGCTATTCTGAAAGATCACTATAAAACTCACACAGGAGATAAAATTTTTCATTGTGACTCTTGTGATCAATCTTTCATGACTGAGACTGATCTGGTAGATCACAATTGCACTCATACAGGCCAGAAGCCTTATTCTTGTGACACTTGTGATAAATCTTTTAGACACAACAGCAGTTTGGCTCGACACAGAAAAATTCACAAATCTTTCATGTCTGAGACTATTCTGAAAGATTATTGTAATCTTTCAGATACCCTCACAGATGAGAAGCTATATCAGTGTGACACTTGTGATAAATTTTTCAAGACTGAGACTAATCTGAAAGATCACTGTGTTACTCACACGGGTGAGAAACCTTATTCTTGTGACACTTGTAATAAATCTTTTCGACATTGCAGTAGTTTGGCTCGCCACAGAAGAATTCACGATGAAGACAAGCTCTATTCTTGTGAAATTTGTGGTAAATCTTTCATGACTAAGACTATTCTGAAAAATCATCATAAAATTCACACGAGAAAGAAACTTTGTCCTTGTGACATTTGCGATGAATCTTTCATGAGTGAGACGATTTTGATAGATCATTACGCAACTCACATAATTGAGACGCCTTATGCTTGTGACGATGGTGATCAATCTTTTAGACACCGCAGTAGTTTGGCTCCAAGACCTCATATGGGTGGGGAGCCTAAATGAAGCAATTCCCTACAAATGTTGTTCTAAGGTGTTTTACAGAGCAAACATGTCTGATTTATAAAGTAATCTATTACCAAGTGAGTCGTATCAAATTGATTCCATTCGTCTGCATTGTTTCCTATTTAGTCTTTGTTATAAACCAGTGCAGTCAAGTTGAGTTTCTGTTGTAAAGTGATTTCTATCAAAGGAAGTCCAGTTGAATTCATTGAGTAGATAAATAACTGCAGCAATCCCTCATTCTGAACAAGTGTTTGAAAGTAAATGTTTCTTTTTGAAAGTGAACTGTCGCCACCAAATTTTATATACACTCTTTTTTTAAGGTTTTATTGGCTCTAGTGGCCTTTATTTGAAAGTTAATCGACAGGAAAGTGGGTAATGAGAGAAGGGAAAACATGCGGCAAAGGTTGCCAGGCCAGGAATCGAACCTGCGACGGCCACATCCAGGACTAAGGCCTCCATATGTGGGTCGTGCTGAACCCCTGTGCCACCACAGCACCTCCATATATGCTCTTTTTATACACCAGTAAAAGTTCAAATGTCTGGTGAAATGGTTGAAAGGGCAACGGCAACATATAGTTGTCTGGACATAAACACACGGTGTCAGTTGACCTTTTTGTTCTTAGACTTAGACTTAGACTGACTTTATTGTCATTTTGCATGCACAGGGTGTATACAGAACGAAATTTCGGCTCAGGACTGTGTTTTGAGCTTCCAATGTTGTGAGGTTACTCCAGAATAAAATAAAATACAGTATAAAATATGATTTTAATCAACGGAGCGGTGGTAAAGCCATGGAGACTGTACCTCTTGGTGCTGGATCCCAGTTTGTAGACCAGTCCTCCTTTCTTAGTTGTGGAAAACTCAGAAAGCAAATGAACAACTATCTCCCTCTCCCTTTAACTTTTTCATCCTATCTTAAATTTCTTTTACTGTTGGATTTTCTTCCTGATGCTGTGTTTTTTTTTTAAATGTAATTATTTTTGTAAAGTCCTCTACAAAAGAAGGTTTTGTTTTTGTATTATGTCAATGTATTGTTTCAAATGGACTATTAAACATTTAAAAGACCTCGTATGATGAGTACAGTCAATGAAATAAATGTTCCCTGACCCGGATACGGGTCACCAGCCCCCACTCTGGAGCCAGGCGTGGAGGTGGGGCACGCTGGGGAGTGGATCCCCCTTCCCACCTGTAGGAGGGGCTAAAGGCACCGGGTGCAACATGTGATGGGTGGTGGCTGAAGGATGTGGATTGTTGCCTCTGGAGGGGAAGGAGCCTGAGCTGGTGTGAGGTTGAGAGGTTCCCAGGCAGAAATAGTCGGACTCACCTAACGTATGGCTCTGGTTCTGGAACCAGAGGTTGGACACTCTTCCACTCTGCAGTGCCCCCTGGGGACAGACACTGAGCAGGAATGGGCATCCTTGTTATGGTATGCTTGGTCCCTGTACGTTGGGGTTCACCCCAGTGAACAGGAAGGGAGCCTCCTTCTGCCGACAGGTGGGGCGACGGGTTCTGACGGTTTGTAATTGTACAGATAAGATAAGATTTATTTGTCATTGTCATCAACAGATTACAACGAGATTGAGATTTGCTCGACTCGAGTTAAGATGCAGGTTATGTGTATATACATAATATACAAAGATAAAGAAATAAATAGTACAAAATGAGAAATAAATAGACATCAGAAGATGGTTGCAGCGCCTGGAGGTGTCGCAACAGAATTTACATTTTTAACAAAGTGGTGTCAAGAGCAGAAGTTCTTATGCCTTTGAATTTAGTGCCATGATTGCCATCGGGTAAAAACTGTTTTTTAGGCGATTTGTCCTGGTTTTTATTGCTCTGTATCTCTTGCCTGATGGCAGCAGCTGGAAGAGACCATGGCCAGGGTGTGAAGAGTCATTTAAAAGGTCCAAAACTTTCTTGTGGAGCCTGGAAGTGTAAATCTGTTCCATAGTGGGGAGGGGGCAGCCTATGGTTCTCTCTGCTGCCCTAACAACCCTCTGGAGCGCCTTCTTGTCCGCGGATGTGCTGCTGCCGTACCAGACACACAGACTGTACGTGAGCACGCTCTCTATGGAGCAGTGATAGAAGGCCTGCAGCAGGTCTGAGGGGAGACGGTTCTTCTTGAGTATTCTCAGAAAGTACAGTCTCTGCTGTGCCTTCTTCAACAGCAAACATCAGTTCAGATTACCCATCATTTTTTAGTCCTTGAAGAGAGTACTGGAGATCGCCCACACTGTGGACTCCCTTGTTCTGCTGGGGGACTTCAACGCTCCTGTGGGCAATGACGGTGAGATCTGGAGGGGTGTGATTAGGAGGAACCCGAGTGTTTTTCTGTTGTGGGACTTTTGTACTTGTCATGGATTATCCATGATGAACACCATGATAAAGTGTAAAGGTGTCCAGATGTGCTGTTGGCACCAGGACGCCCTCGGCTGCAGTTTGATCATCTCTGTTAGAATAATTGTGTGTTGTTCTTATTCTTACATTGGCAGTTTTACTAGTTTGTTTTTCATTTAAAGGTTTAGTATTCACACCCCAGAGAGGAGGAATTTCTTAAACCGTGTGAAAGACAAAACTTTCCTTTTCCCTAAACCTTGAAGCTGCAGCTGCTTCTTATCTTGGGATACTCCTTAAGCTGCTTGTGTGTCGGATGTTAGTTTCTGTGTTCTCTCTTCCTTGTTTCAGAATAGCCCCCTTCTTTGATTTATCACTCTCCAACATTTCACTCTCGACTCCCTTCTTTTCTCCTGGTTAATAAAAATACAGGCTGTGCTGCAGGGAGTCAGAATGCATGGTAAACACCTTGAAGAAGTGGTTTGCTGTGTCTTCTTCTGCAGAAGCTTGGTTGAAAACTCATAAATGTTGTCTGTGGTTCTCTTTTTATGTAGGTTTGACAAATACCTATCAATCTCATCTGATATGCTGCTACATGTCTTGACATTCAGGTGAAGAGAGGCAGAGCCGTCCACTGACCTCCACCTGGTGGTGACTTATTTGTTTTATTTTCCTTCATGTAAAGAACATTGAATTGTCCTGCTGCTGGAAATGTGCTATTTAGCCTGCAAATAAAACTACCTTGCCTATAAAATTAATAAAAATACATATGAGTATAATCATGTTTAAAAGTTTACATATTTTTCAGTCTGCAGCCATATTTTAGTTCCTGTTTTAGTTCGTGCTTAGTTTATTCAGACCCTAAGATCATGTGTGGGATAAGAAGCTAAAACATCTGGAGAAAAAAAAAAAGACTCGAGGCGGAACCGAAAGGGCCGTAAGTGTTTCTGGGGAAAACTTCCGTGAGACTTCCGGGGGACAAAGGCGCTAGCAGGGTTAGCTTCCAGGCCTCCATCTGTTTATCATCGATTAAAAGACGTGTTTTTTAATTTTTTTTTTTTTTTTTTTTGCTGTGTCAGTTGAATATTTCTGTGTCTACAAGAACAATAAATCTTCGGTTCATCTCCACAGAACAACTAACTGGATACCAGCTGGGAAACCCAAACCATCTCGGAACCTCCAGGTCTGTTAAAGCGGTTCTAAACGAACCAGCACTGAAATGCAGAACAGATCAGCAGTTGATCTAAACTCTTTAAGTTTAATTTAGTTTTTTTTAAGACCCAATCATCAAAGGCTTTCCAATAACTCGCTTGTCTAGCTGACGTCACATGTTAGCAGCAACCTTGTGATTGTGCTTTTATGCAGACAGGAGACATGGAAGCTAAAGCTGCTGTGAAAGAAAGTTTTTACTTCCCTAATAAATGCTGTCGTCACAAACGGCTGATCTCCCCGTGTCATCTGGTCTGCTACGTTTAAATGGTGTATAAATATGATCACATTTTAAAGCTGGAGAACCTAAAAGTCTTGAAAATATGAAAAATTAATAATTAACGGTCAGTCTGGCTATCGTTTTCAAAAGCTAAGTGTCTTTAAACACTATTCCAAAAGAAAGAGAAGGGACTAATTTCTCAACTGATGTTTTCTACTGATGGAAACTGATTTAATAAAACAAAATGAGTCTCAAGCACAAACTCTTACAGTGTTGATATCAGTAAATATTGGCAAATACTGACATAAGAACAGTAACAATATTAGATATTGATATTGATATCAGCTTGAAGTTTCATCATAATTTTTCTTCTATAGCTTAGAAACGTTCTTAGAGTTTGAGTAATCAATTTATGGATCAGGGTCATCATGCAAGAAAGGCAGCAAAGTCACAGAAATATGAGAATAGCATCAGAAACAGTCAGAGATGTAAATAAGCACCTTATACTTTCCAAATGTTGTAGCGAACCAGGAAGTCTGCAGGAGATATTAACCCCAAACATTCACAGTATTGATGTTGTTCTACTGTTCCTGATTGTCCCAGGTTTTCTGTCTGGTTCCTGCTGATCAAGTTCTCATGACTGAAGAGAGAAACGCCACTCTTGACCACAAGATGTCAAATACCATAAGAATAAAAGAGGAACAGGAGGAACCAGAACTACAGCAGATGGCTGAGACAAAAGAGGAACCAGAACCGGAGCCAACTAAAGAAGAACATATTGAACTGTGGGTTTTTCAGGAAGAGGGGCAAATGTTAGTGATGCAGAAAACCAACACCTCCGTGGTGACGCCCATTCATGAGGAAATACTCTACAACACGCCAGGACTGCTGCAGGTGATGGAGACAAAGGAGGAACCAGAACCTGTGCTGATTAAAGAAGAACAGGTGGATCCGTGCAGTGATCAGAATGAAGCTCAGCTAAAGCAGGATACTGACAGCATCACAGTGACTTCTACTGATGAGCAAAATAACAGCAGTGATCCAGAACTAAAGAAGAACCAGCTCCTTCCTGCGAACCGCCCTGAACCCGAGAACCAACATCAGCAAGGAAGCAACCAGGAAGACTCAGGAAGAGGAGATCCGAATCTGAGGCCAGAGAAGAGACATCAGGACACCAGAAGTAACGGGGACAATGTGGACAGTTCAGAACCAAAAAGACAGAAAACAGATATGGCTTCTTGTGAAACATGTGGTAAACTCTTCAGAATGGGTCAACGCCCGCCTGACAACATAAAAACCCACACGGGTGAGAAGCTGCATCCTTGTGAAGTGTGTGGTAAAGCTTTTAGACACGGAGGTCATTCAAATAAAAACAAAAGAATCTGCACAAGTGAAACTCCCAAAACCTATAAACTACATGGGAAAATGTTACTAAACATTTTCCCATGTAGTAAAGTGGAAAACACACAAGAGAAACTGTATTATTGTGAAGTGTGCGGTAAAGCTTTTAGATGTGGAGGTCATTCAATTAAAAACAAAATAATCCACACCAGTAAAACCCAAAATAAATGTATACTATATGCCAAAACATCTAGCAACCAAGCTAGTAAAGTGGAAAACACACAAGAGAAACTGTATACTTGTGAAGTGTGTGGTAAAGCATTTAAAGCATGTGACCGTTTGCCTTATCACCTTCAAAAACGCAGAGGAAAGAAGCCTTTCTCAAGTCAGACTTGTGGAAAAAGTTTCACCTGGAACACTTCAACTTTACATATAAGGTCTCATACTGGTGAGAAACCACTTCCTTGTGAAGTGTGTGGTAAACATTTCAAATAAATTCTCGGTTTGAGTGATTCTAGTGATTTGTGTGATTAATCGCTTTAGAGATGGCTGCAGTGAATCATGTCACCGTAGGAAAACATGGCTGAAAACACCTTCATGTAACTGAATTAGCTGATAAATGAGCATCAGAGGGTCTGAAGTGGAGTCGTGTAATTTCTGATTAGATGTTTTTATTTCTTTTAATTTTAAAGTTTTGTCTTCAAATACACATTAATATAAAGCCAACAGGTAACAAATCGATAACAGGAGGTATAAAATTATGTATTTCATCCAGAAATGAACACATTGAGAAAAAATCTGATCATTATGTTTCAAATTCTGCATTTTATAGAAAATAACAGTTTGTTCATGTGAGTAGCAGTAGGTCATGACTTTTGTATTGGAATTTATATTTTAAGTAAAAAGAAAACTGAACAGATGAAACAGTTCATTGTGGTGTCATAACTTTATCCAGCTGAACAGAAATAAAACTGAAGTTGTTATCTTTAACCAAAGAGGAGCGATCTAGAATCGCACACAGCTCCGGTGATTACAGCAGGAAACTAGAGATCGGGCTGACCTTTGACCTGAACCTTCAGAGCCACCCAGTTCTACAGGCCCTGGTGTTGGATCAACCTTCCAGACCACTCAGGTCTTCTGGTTCTGGTCTGCTCTGCATCCACAGAACCAGAACCAAACTTTGAGAAAAACTGGTAAACAGCTGAAACACTGAAATCCTTTAACTAAAGACTAAAAACCAACCTGCTTAGAGTTGCTTTGGAACCATAATAAATGGAACGTTACCTGGCATATTTGATCTGTATTGATGATTTTCAAGATGCCAGTAAACAAAATGTAATGTCCGATATTGGATTTTCACTGTATGATGTTTTTGGGGGATTGTCACGATGTAAAGCTTTGATCCGCCGTGTTACTGAAATGTACTGTGCAAATAAACTTCATTAAATAAAGCTTTGTACTCCCTGTACTGAAGAATGGTTTATGTCTAAGTCTAGTTTATAAAAAAATGTTTCATTGACTTTCCTTTTTCCAGACCACTTTTATTTATTTTTTTATTTTACTATTGGTCTCCCATTCTCCTTAATCTTATTCTTATCTCCCTCTCCCTCCCTCCCTCTCATCTTCCTCTCTTTCTTTTTCTCTTTCACTTTCTTTTCCTTCTCTGTCTTCTGCATTTGAAATAAACCCAATGCAGGTTTTAATAGTCATGTATATGTAGGTGTGTGTTTAAAAATATGGATCTTTCAGGATGAGCAGCTTTCTGTGAAGCAGGAGACCAACACATTCAGGGTGACTACTGCTTTTAAAGAAATATCCCACAATGAATCAGAACTAAAGCAGATAACAGATAAAGGAGGAACCAGAACCTGTGCAGATTAAAGATGAACAGGAGGGTCTTTGTAGTTATACAGATGGAGATCAGCTTGTAGTGAAGCAGAAGACTGAAAGCGTCATGGTTACTTCAGCTAATTAGCAAACAACAACAGTGACCCAAAACCAAACAGAAACCAACTTTTATCTGCAAACTGCCCTGAAGCCGAGAACCAGCATCACCATAGAAGGAACCAGAAAGACTCAGAATCAAGTAAAGCTAAAGATCTGGAGACAATTTGAAAAGTTCAGAACTAAGACAAAAAACTCACACACATGAGAAACCTTATTCTTGTGATTTGTGTGAGAAGTCTTTCACTGAAAGGGTTCACATGGAAAGTCACCTTACAACTTCCAGATGAGAAACCTTAAACTTGTGATGTTGCTAAAAGTCTCTTTGTACAAGGTTTACTGTAAAACTCACACTGATAAAAAAACCTTTTTCTCGTGATATAGACTTTTTAGAAACAGCAGTAATTTGACTTGTCACAAAAGATCTCACTTGAGGGAAAAGTTTTTATTTATTTCAGTTTCGTGTATAAAGGCAGCAAGTAACAAGAATTACAATCAGGGAGTCAAAGTTCCACCCTTTTCTTTTGATTTGGGTCCAGATTTTCTGCGCAGTGAAGAGAAGAGCTGTGACACATTTAGTCAAGGTTTTAATGAATGAAATTCAGTCATCCTGGATCACTCTGCTACCTCTGTCCATTTCTCAAACTAACATTTTCATTCTGATTTTTACTATTCAGTTATTCTGATGCTGTATTTTGTTATTGTTTTGCTATATTTTTTGTAAAGCATTATTTTGCAAAGTTTTCTCCAAATAAAGTTTTACTTTGTTTACATGAAGTGGTGTGTTTTTTTATCCTTTGCTTTAAAATGTTTATATGCTTTTTTCTCTTTTGATATATGACATTTAAGATGATTTGAATCTTTCATACAGTTAAAATATTTTTACTAAATAAAGATTATGTGATTAAACATTTTCTGTACTTGAAGTCCTTTAAAAGAATCCAAATCATTATTTTTTAATAATGTTTTACTAAAGTCACAACAGGTTTGATAAGCTTTGATACATTCTTCAATATAAATGTGTTTCAGCACAAGAGTGTGTTATTGTAGGCAACTTGATTAAAACTTTAACACATTTACTGTTTTAAAACCCTGGTTTAATATTTCTCAGTTCATATTGAGTTAATTCAGACACCAAAATCAGATGGAATGGAAACTAAAACACCTGGACTAAAATGTTGAAACTTTTCACAATAAAGCAAATTTTCATGTTTGCAGAAAGAATGCAGCCAAAATAAAGGAAGACAGATTCAAAATAGAGCAGGAAAGATTAGAACAGGAAGGGGAGAAACAAGAAACACTATTAAGATATGAAAGTACTGGAGTCAACAGAAAACAACACAACACAGAAACTGGATCGAACAAATAAGTTACATTTAATCCTAATTTTATTGCATCTTTTCCTCTGTAAAGGAAAACTAAACTGTTTTCACAGTCAGTTCTGCAGGAGAAAAACAACATTAATGCCTTTTGACATTACTCTGCCTCAGCAGATCAATACTTTTATGCCTTAATTATGTGATTTTTAATCATAGCATATGTGGAGGCCTGGATTGATTTCACCTAAATATGATGACAGAAGACACATGGAGGAATTTAGGAAAATATATGAAATTTGATCAATATATACAGGAAGATTCAGAATGTAAAAGTATTAAAATTTGGGGTATTTTCTTATAACAGTTGAGTGATAAAATATTACTGACTACATGTGATGCGACACAAGAAGATCAGGAACAATTCGCCAGAGAAGTAGTGCTGAAATAAGACAAAAAGCACCAATTTCTTGTTAAATTTACTAGTTGCATGCTGGAATGAAGAAACCAGTTTAAAATGGTAACAGTTTGAATTCAGCTTGTTTAAAAGTAAACTTCAGCTGTTTGTGAATAAATACAAAAAAGAAAAGGGTGGAGGTAAGAGTACACAGACTGCATGTGCATGGCTCACTTTATTTGTCATTAGTCCAGGGCTAATGTGTGTGTGTGTGTGTGTGTGTGTGTGTGTGTGTGTGTGTGTGTGTGTGTGTGTGTGTGTGTGTGTGTGTGTGTGTGTGTGTGTGTATTTTTTATTGTTTGCCTTTTATTGTTCTACATTAATGCTGACAATACGAGATCTAAAACGTCCGGAGAAATACAAACGTTTTTTCCTCCAAGCGGAACCTTAAGAGCCACAACTGTTTCTGGGGGAATGTCCATGTGCTACTTCCGGCGGACGTAAACAATGAGGTGCTAACAGTATTAGCTTCAAGGCTTCCTCCTGTTTATCATCGGTTAGAAGACGACTTTTGCTGTGTGAGGTGAATATTTCAGTATTTGTAAGAACCCGGTCAGGAAACCCAAATCATCTCAGAACCCCGGTACTTTAACCTTCCTGTTCTGAATGAACAGAGAATAAGATCAGGGAACTAGTTGATGTCGCGGATGAAGCAGGGCGCGACCGTGTTTTGTTCACAGCTCGATGATTTGCTTCGTTTTTCGCCGTTTGTCTTCGTTGAATCTGTCAGATATTTAACCGAGACTAAATAAAGAATTTGAATTGCTTGAACAAAGTTAAGACCAGTGGCCTTCAAATAATAAACATGTAAACTAAAAGTTGTATCTACAGTCTGAGTTTCATGTGTAAAGCTGCGTTTAGACCTCCAACATGCTACAGTGAAACAAATGGCTGAAACTCTCACAGTCGTTCCTTCATGTACATAACAGACTTTAGCCACTATTTCAGTTTGGACTGTTGAAATGTAAAAACTTTAAAGTGAATTAAAATATTGGTATTTCAGCACTTGTTCTTGATTTCTGTTGTTTTTATAGCGTAAATACCAGATAGAAAATATTAATATTTATAACAAGTTTAATCTGTGAATCTTATTTCAATCACTTCCAAATGGGTGGACAATTATTTTTCCAAATGGGCGATATGAAGAATTTGAAGGATATTAGATAAGAATGCAGGAGTCAAAAAGTGAAGCTAATTCAATACTGAATAGAAAAATTAAGTGATTCTGTTTTCTTCCCTTATTTCCCCTTCAAAGCTCAGATAATATTAAACTCCCTCTCTAATTAATTTCTCTATGTTTTAACAATAACATCCTGACAGAGACCAGTTTGCTTCCAGGCTAACGGATAAGCTAACAGCGTACAAGAGGCAACGAGAGTCGTTTTAAAGAACAGGTCAAAAGGTCTCAAGAATTACATGTTACATTGCTACCAAGAGAACCATGTTTTATGAACAGTTACAGTAAATATTAGCCAGATCCTTCATCGACCGTCTCAGCTACAACATGTACATACCTTATTTATGACATGTCTGTTCTCCCAGTATGGTGATGCTGTCGATATATATGTGTTTTTCTTTGTCTGTCTTTGGGTTGGAAAATCTTTACATAATGAATTGTGTGACATTGATATGGAGATCTATGCAAACAACTTGGCACTACCCAGAAGTCTCTGATACCTGAAAGTATTACTTCATTGTACTTGATTTTCTGGCAAAACAGAATATAAATAATTTACAGATCAACTCTTTGTGAAGATCTTCATAAACACGTTTTACTGAATTGTTCTACTGTTCTTCATTCCTTCAGATCTTCCACAGCAACATGTCTGTTATCACTTGGAAGGTTCTTGATGGTGGGTCTCCCATGAATGAAGAGAGAAACAAAGTTGAACACAAGATAACAAGCACTATAAAAATAAAAGAGGAACCAGAACCACAGCATATTGTTGACAGGAAAGAGGAACTGAAATCTCAACCAATGAAAGAACAAGTTGAACGTTTTATTGTTCAGGATGAAGGGCAGCTTTTAGTGAAGCAGGAGACCAACAACACTATGGTGTCTCCTGCTGATGAGAACATATTCCACAATGAACCAGAACTACAGCCAGTAAAGGAGGAACCAGGACCTGTAGAGAATACAGAAGATGGCGAACCAGAACTTATACAGATTAAAGAGGAACATCAGGATCACTGTTGTCATCAGGATGAAAAGCATTTTGACATAAACCAGGAAGCTGACATCTTTATAATGGCTCCTGCATGTGAGCAAAAGGACAGCCATGAACCGGAACCAAACAAGAACCAGCTCCCCTCTGCAAAACACCAAGAAGATGAGAACCAACATCAGCAAAGAAGCAACCAGGAAGACTCCGGATCAAGAAGAGACACAGATCTGCAGTCAGAGAAGAAACCTAAGAGCACCAGAAATCACAGGGTCTTTGTGAACAATTCAAAACAAAATGGACATAAAACAAATTTGCCATCATGTGAAGTATGTGGGAAGTGTTTTGCAAAGCGCAAGTATGTGACTGTCCACATGAGAACTCATACAGGAGAGAAGCCGTATCCCTGTACATTTTGTGGTAAATCTTTTATTGACCATAGCACCAGAGCCAGACACACCAGAACACACACCGGCGTGAAGCCATATCCTTGTGATCTATGTGATAAATCATTCACACAACCCAATCACTTGGCTCATCACTTAAGAACTCACACAGGTGAGAAACCTTTCTCGTGTCTGACTTGTGGAAAAGATTTCAGCCAGCAGTCTAACCTAACTGTCCACATGAGAACTCATACAGGCGAGAAGCCTTACTATTGTGAGCTGTGTGATAAATCATTCATCCAGCCCAGTGGTTTGGCTCGCCACCTCAGAACCCACACAGGTGAGAAGCCTTTCTCTTGTCTAACCTGCGGGAAAGGTTTCATCCAGCAGTCTAATTTGACAGTTCACATGAGAACTCATAGGAATAAGAAGCCACCATTCACAGTCTAGTTCTTTTTTGAGTAGTGAGTAAAAATTAAATTTGTTTCAATATTAAAGGAAAATGTCAATATCTGTCTATTCTCAAAGCAACAACCAGCACCAGGAAAATGAACTGTAATATTCTGCTGCTCATCTAGAAATCACTGAATTATTTCAAGTATGAAGCTGAAGATTCAATGTTTCCAGAACCAAACCAGCTGAGGCAGCTTTTAGCGTCTATGCTCCTCAACATTTGATCCAACTTTTGTTTCTGTGAGATGTTGAGTTCTCTCTTTTTTAAAGCAAAAATATTGAGGTTCTTGTTAAAGCACTTTAAATCCTCTTGTATGAATGTTGGAATACAAATAAACTCACCAGTTTACTGTAGTGTTTATGAGGTTTACTTCATTTTAATTTATTGAACTGTTTTTATTTTCTTATTACCCAGCATTTGAGGGTTTTAACCTGAAATTTCATATTTAGAGAAAAGGGTTTTATTATCACTGTTCTTTTTAAGTGATTTACATGTATTATTTTCACTGCTGTAAGATGGGAGATAATAAAAATTTTGTCTTATTTTCTTGTTTCTCTACTGTTTATATATATTTTTTTAATCAAATCATTTTTGTTTATTTTCAGACAAATATTCCTATTGTGTTTATGGGTGTAATTATGCACTTTGATTCCTTTCTGCATAAAATGTGAGTCCAAGGAAGTTTATCTCACCACAGAAAAATTCAGTTTACCTGAATTTACCTGTTAGAGGCGTGTTTCTGACGCTTGTTTCCTTCATGCGCTGCACCTGAGTGTATAGAGGTTTATCCAGGAGCCAGGAATAATGTCATTATTCTGAATTATAAACAAATAAAAACATTAAATACAAAAGCATCTATATTAGTTTCTATCCTCAAACTATGAGAATGCTAAAGTGGTGAAAAGCTGATCATCGACATTCAGCACTTTTACACTTGCTGGTTCATTATTTTCATATTTGGTGAGCTTTTCTGTTCTCTGTAATATATTAGATTATACTTTCTGAATTTTATTTATGAATGATGTACAAGTACCATTTTATTTATATTATTAAGAGGTTAAACATGCAGGTTGATGAATGTGCCTTTAGAATTTTAAGAAAAACGTAGTTTCATAGTATATTAGAGTATTTATGGGTCACAAGTAATTATTTGAGCATATAATCAACAATTTCAATAAAATAAAAACTTTCTTGCCTGGAAAAACATCAGAATTACCTGCAAAGCTTTTAAAAAAACCTTTTTAGGTGACATCAGTATTTTGGTAACAGGACGTTAAAAAATGCCGTTATCTTTAATATAAAAACCTAATTTAAAAAATTTAATGAACTCACCCGATATTGACCAATGCCCATTTTTAATAGGTATTTTCATATTACTATATTTATTTATTGTTTAATTGTTTCTAATCTGTCGTTTCAGCATGTTGTTCAGCATTTATCTTCAGAATATTTGAAATAATTTGAATTAAACGAAAAATAATTAAAGGCGGGGGCGGGAGGGGAGGGGTGCTAAAAGAGGAACTGACGTGCAAAGCTCTGTTTCTAGTGAACATTTCAGTGTGAGACTTCCGGCGGAAGTAAACAACAAGCCGCTAGCTGCGTTAGCTTCCAGACTTCCTTCTGTTTATCGTCGGTTTTTGTTGTGTGAACTGAATGTATCTGCGGTAACAAAACCTTCTTTTCATCGGAGAAATATTTAACATCCGCTCAGACTGCTGGATACCAGCTGGAAGGTATGCTGCACCTGAATCATCAGTTTTTGTTTGTGTAAAATATGTGTGGTAGTATTTTTAATGGAACATGTATCCATATATTGAGGTGGTTTGACAGAGATGTTTGTTTGAAAACCGTCTCAGACTTCAGGTTGTTCTGGTAGATGCTGCAAAAGTCGAAATCAGCAGCGACTTTGTGTTATTTGGTCTGCATGGTGGCATTTAAATCTTAATACTGTGTGGGTTTGTAAAAAGAAATGAATGAATGTCCACCATCAAGAATGTGTAACACCGACTTCTGCCCGAAGGTCCGGACGCTACACCTTCACAAACCACTTTATGGCCACAGCAATGACCTTAAGTGCAGCTCATACAATCAATCCATATTGAAATTGATCCAACGGAAACTAAAGTCACCTTTCCACTGGATATTTTTTAAAATGCTCCAAAAAAATTATTTGTATTGTCTAATAGCTAATAAAGCAAATGGATTATGGATAAGGACTGAAAATACTAAAGAATTTGAAAGAGAGCAGAACTGACACAAACTAAGAGAGAATAACTGGAATCAGCTCCTCTAATAATAATTGATTTCCCCAAAAGTAATGCAGCCGTTTATGTCTTCTGGATTGGGATTCATAGATGATTACAGCTGAGAATAATCCTCCTAACAAGAGAAATGCATCCCATGCTGTTTAGTGGTGGTCCAAGTACTGAACCCTGCAGAACCCCATAGCTAACATTCAAAGGGAACTGCACCCAATCTGGACAAGCTTGTGAGAGCCATATTTAAAATTCTAGAGTTTATTTTTCAAATCAAAACATCTAAAATGGCATAATGGTGCGACTCCAACCTGACCAAAACCAAATTGCTTCTCTTGAACCAGTTCAATACTGGCTCTACTTGTACTGGCTTTGAACCAGTACAAGACCAAACAGAAAACTATTTGGTTCAGTTTTCTGAAACACGGTGGCACCAGTGGTAGGAGTCCGTCCTGTAACCAGTGGATGGCTGGTTCCAACCCCTCTGTCCGTTTCCATCTTTGGGCGAGACACTTCAACCATCTTGCTGGCTGCTGCCCAGTAACTTGCCACCATGCTTTGGGATCCTCTGGACATGATACAAGTGGAGGCCATTTCACAAAACAAAAAACATTAATCTCTTATTGTCCTTTATTTCTTCAGGCCTTCTTCAGCATCATGTCTGTTACTACATGGGAGGTTGATGCTGATCAGCTTCTTGTAACTGAAAAGAAGACCTTCGTTGTTGAGAAAAAGATAAACGTTAGAGAAATAAAGGAACAGGAGGAAGCAGAAACGCAAGAAGTGACCGAAATAAAACAGGAACCAGAACCTCAACCAGTGAAAGAAGAACCGGTTGAACAGTGGATCTTTCAGAATGAAGGGCAGGTTTTAGTGAAGCAGGAGGCCAACACCACTACGGTGACACCTGGTGACTATGAACCAGAACTGCAGCAGATGATTGAGACAAAAGAGGAACCAGAACCTGTAGAGATGAAGGAGGAGCAGGAGGAGCCAGACCCTGTGCAGATTAAGGAAGAACCACCAGAACGTGTTCAGATTAAAGAAGAACAGGAGGATATCTGCAGTGGTCAAGATGAAGAACATCTTGTAATGAAGCACGAAACCAAGACTTTTATAATAACCTCAACTTGTGAGCAAAACGACAGTAGTGAACCAGTACTAAACAAAGACCACCTGCTCTCTGAATACCACACTGAATATGAGGGCCAGGAAGACTCAGGATCCAGTAGAGATAAAGACCTGAGGACAGAGAGGAGACCACAGGACACCAGAAATCACAGAGACAATATGGACAATTCAGAACCAAAAACACAAAACACTAATTTGTCCTCTTGTGAAGTATGTGGTAAATACTTCACTAAGCGTAAGTACTTGATGGACCACATGAGAACTCACACAGGGGAGAAGCCATATACTTGTAAATTGTGTGGTAAATCTTTTACTAACCACAGTAATAGAGCTAAACATCTGAGAACTCACACAGACGAGAAACCACATCCATGCGAACTGTGTGATAAATCTTTCAGACAGCCTAATGAGTTGGCTCGTCACTTTAGAACTCACACTGGTGAGAAACCTTTCTCTTGTCTGACTTGTGGAAAAGATTTCACCCAACAGTCTAACTTGACGGTGCACTTGAGATCTCACACAGGTGAGAAGCCATATTCATGTAACTTTTGTGGTAACACTTTCAGATATGGCGGTCAGTTGACTATTCATGTAAGAACCCACACAGGCGAGAGACCTTTCTCTTGTCTGACTTGTGGAAGAGCTTTCACCAAGCAAAGCGCCTTAACTGAGCATATGAGAACCCATACAGGAGAGAAGCCGTATCCCTGTAAGTTGTGTGATAAATCTTTTAGAAAAAGTAGTGCTTTGACTTATCACATGAGAACTCATACGAGTGAGAGGTCATGAATTATGAGATGCACTTTTTGTAGGAAGCAGTTATTTAGTTATAAACTAAAGTGAAATTATAAACTAAATAACTTTTTAACTAAAACCAACAAGCAAGGGACGATTCAGTCCCTTTACTTTTTTTGTTAAGTAAAACCTTTTGTATTTTGTACAGTTGTAACATTTGTTAACAAATTGATTAATGAATTTTTTCATAGGTTTGTTACCTTCCTGTCTCCTGTACTTGGCAAAGATTTTTCAAATTAAAAAATACATTTGATGTCAAAAATTATATTCCACATTTATTAAGGCAAAGCACGTCTTCTTTAAAAAATATGCAATAGTTATGATTCTACCCATCAAATATCTGAATAGTTTGTCATCCAAATTCCAAAGCACTGAAGCCAGTCCTGTTTGTCCAGCCGTTCATCTGAATTTCTTTATCTGACATTGTGTTGATGCTGGTAATGTAAAATAACAGCAGATTGAAATTAACAGCCTAAGTTAAATGTTTTCACCAAAACATTCATAGACCTAAACATTCCTGTCTGCTAGTCCTGCACCGATTGCAGTTTTCTGGCCGATCACCGATTACCTTTTTTTTCGAAAAGCCAAACTTAACGATTCTGATACCATTTTTTTGTCTGAAATGTTGCTCAATATATCAAGAAAGTTGCTGAATTGGCAACAACAGGGTGACTATTGTTAACTGTACATGTGCAGACGTGACCTGGTCAGTCGGTCTGTCAGTCAAACTTCTCTCACGGGAGAAAAGAAAAGCTCAGCGGTTGATTTTTAGACTTTTGCTGAGGTTGATGACATCGGTGGATAAGATCGGCTCCACATGTAAAAATCAGCCGATCTGCCAAAATTAAGGAAATCGGCACCAATAAATCATCTGGCAGATAAATTGAATTGAATTGAATGCTTTATATTAAAAAAACATCTAATTAATTATTAAAGTGAAGGATGTCTTTCGTAACCCTGATATTGTTCTTCCAGAATCTCTGTGAAGCAGCCAACGCCGGTTCAATGTCTGTATTTGACGTTGTGCCCACAGATATTAATTATTCACAACATAATTCAATGTTAAGCTTTGTGATGCTATTGGCCAGATATTTAATTTTATTAGAACGTCAAACTAAAGTTCCTTCTCAATCTCGTTGTAATCTGTTGATGACAATGACAAATAAATCTTATCTTATCTCCTACTCATCAAAATATCATTAGGAATGTAAAGCACCATTAGAACAAATAAGCAAAGAACAAATGTTCTATTCAATGTGGCTACTTTTCATTGCTTATTATAGTAAATACATTTGAACAGATCAAATTTTATATGCTCAGTTTCATACTGATTCTCTGTATGTTATATGTGTGGGGTTTTGTTGCATGTACTTTTCTTGTTTAATTGGACAAAACAAGAAACTGTTAACTAACTGTAACCTTTTTGATGAAAAACAGTTCAGTTATTATGGGTCAATCTAGGACCTAAATACCTTCAGGTTGCAGATATCTGCATTAATAATATCTAACCTTTGTGAATTATTCATAAATATTCATAAAATGCTTCATTCTAATATAAACTTTATTAGAATATTAACTAAACATTTCCACTTCTTGCGGTTCTGATCCCGTTTGGGCCAGATGATTTATGAAAGTGGACCGAACAACTAATGAAGTTCAATTAACTGAGTAACTAAATTAAAATGGCTCCATTTCATACCTGAAAAATCTGGCTATGAAACAACCACAGCTACAAAGGCACCAAACGGCGAGGGAACAAAACGATCAGCTCTGTTCTCCATCAGCTCTGCCTGCTCCTCTACTGAACTCCTACCGTCGTGCGCCTTGTATAGCTGCAACTAACTGCTGGCAGCTAGTGTAGGATGTTGCTCATGGCCCAGAGCCATGTTCTGATTTGTTTTCTTCTTTCCCGCCGTTTTCAGGAACAATGTGGTCGAATGCGCTTCGTACAGAGCAACCAATAAATCCCATCAAGCAGCAGCAGCTCCCCGCTAGCTAATGTGTTAGAAATAATAAAAAGTGTCGGTTGAAGTGAGCGCAGATACCGGCCGTGAGAGAAGAACCTCACTGCAGCCAACAGGAAGAGGCTGGACTGTCAGTCTCATACCTTATTTGGAAAAGGGACTGTTGCACTCCGGAATGAAGGGGGCGCTATTTCCTATATTATTCACGGTCTCCCGTTTTTATTTTCTTTTGAAATCTGTAATACATCTTCACCTTTAGGAAGGAGTTTCACTCTCAGCATGTATTTGAACTTCTCTTTTTTATTTTCTTCAGCGCAGCTCACAGTTCTTAAATTCTGTAATTTCTGTGTATTTCTAAATAAGCTCCTCTTTTCGGGTCTACTACTGCCTCTAGTGGCGTGGATGTAGTAAAATAACATAATTACGTCACTAAATCAGAATAACACAAAGTTTTTATTATTTACCATGAATTCTGGCATTACTGGCACCATAAAGGCAAATTATCTAATAAAACACCATGTTTTTCATTTTCTTAAGGAAGTAGAGCTAATTAAATGACAAACATGATCTGAAAGTGAGTCCAGTTTCACCTAAAGGCCAACCTGTTGAAACTGTGGTACATTTTAAGTACCTTGTGTCGTTCCTGGACAGTCAGCTCAGCTATGCTGAAAACACTGACTATATTTTTAAGAAATGTTCTCAGAGACTCTATCTTTTAAGGCTTAGCGGTCTTGGAGTTAGCCAATTAGAGCTTGTGTAAAACTATTTTTGAAGTATGTTCACTGAAAAGAAAGCTTTTTTCAATTGAACCGTTCCCTATGAACCAACCATACATGCTTTTAGTTTTAATTCCTGCACACCAAGCAGAAATTCAATTCATATTTCTCATCCTCGATAATTGGTTTTATCCCCACCAATAATCATAAGTTGTTCCATTCCAACAAAATTTGAACTTTTGAAGCCCAGAAATTTCATTGTTTTTTCTGCAAGGTTACAGAGAAAATCTCTGGTTTAAGGATAATTAAATGCGTCTTTTTATTATTTCACACAATGCATCATTTCAATACAATCTGTGGAAAAACAAAGCAAAAGTATTTATTGTGATAATTTGTTACAGTTCATCATTCAGAAACCATCCCATAATTAGTCATTAATGCTTCCTGAACACTCCTGAGAGAAACTATCAACCTGCTGAAAAGAACAAAATAAAAACTTTATTTTCCATTCTCCAATTGTTTATATTCTTAAGCTACACATCCACACAAAAATAAAAACATTAAGATTAAACATTAGTATTAAATATTTTAAAACAAAACACACCAGGGTGCTACGTCTGATTTAGAAACTTTTTCAAAAGTTGAAAAACAAAGAAAAGATAAAATAACTTAACAGCAGTTTTAACTTTCCTTTTACCTTTTAGACAAACATCCCAACATGTTTGGCTTAACTTGACAAGTCAGCTGTTCTCAGACATCTCCCAAAAAGACAAGGGTCCAATTTGAGATGATTATAAAAATTAGTCAGCATGAAAAGTTGGTTTAAAGATTTTACAACTAACAGTGACAATCTCCCTATTAGACCCGATAACAGCCCCACTTTTAAATTTCTCCACTCATATCTTCTCTTTAGACAGGTTTCTCCACTTCTACTCAGTAGGATATTTTAAACTACCTATTTGGGTAAAATGTTTACCTTAAGTCACAGAAGGGAAATTAAAGATTACACAGGCACTTTCACATGAGTTCTCATGTGCCTTTTCAAAGTATGTTTTCTACTAAACGTATTCCCACAGGTTAGACATGAGAAAGGGCTGTCACCTGTGTGACTTTTCATGTGGCTATCAAAATTATATTTTTCAGTGAAGCCTTTTCCACAGGTTATACACATGAAAGGCTTTTCACCTGCATGTGTTCTCATGTGGTAACTCAAACCACTTCTCCATTTGAAACCTTTTCCACAGTCAATACATGAAAAAGGCTTCTCAACTGTGTGAGTTCTCATGTGCCTACTCAAACTATTTCTTCTACTGAAAGATTTTCCACAAGTTATACATAAGAAAGGTTTCTCACCTGTGTGAATTCTCATGTGAATATACAAACTATATTTTTTAGTGAAATCTTTTCTACAAGTTATACATGTGAACGGATTCTCACCAGTATGACTTCTCATGTGAATATACAATCTACTTTTCCATTTAAAACCTTTTCCACAGGTCATACATGAAAAAGGCTTTTCAACTGTGTGAGTTCTCATGTGAATTTTCAAACCATTAGAACTACATAAAAATTTTCTGCATATTATACATGAGAAAGGCTTCTCACTTGTGTGAATTTTTTTGTGGAGACACAAACTATTTTTCCTACTGAAAGATTTTCCACAGGTTATACATGAGAAAGGCTTCTCTCCTGAATGAGCTCTCACATGAGCAGATAAGTTATGTCTTTGACTGAAATTCTTTCCACAGGTCAAACATGAGAAAGGCCTCTCTCCTGTGTGAGATCTTGTGTGTCTTTTCAAATTACTTTGTGCAGAAAAACTCTTTCCACATGGAAAGGGCTTCTCACCTGTGTGAATTCTCATGTGGATGTTCAAATGAGTTATTCTAGTGAAAGATTTTCTACATATAATGCAAAAGAAGGGTTTCTTTCCTTTGTGCGTCCTAGTGTGGCTAGTCAATAGGCAGCTTTCCTGAAAAGATTCTCCACATGTAACACAAGGGAAAGGTTTTTCTCCTGTATGAATCTTCATGTGGCATGTCAATGTAGTTTTACAAATAAAGACTTTTCCACAGCTTTCACAAATGAAATCTGTTTGAGTTAGAGCATCTCCAGGTGGAGTTTGGTCTTGAGAATTAAACTTTTGCTCCTCACAAGAAAGGTTTTTGGCAACTGTATGACTTTTCATATGCCTACTCAAACTACGTTTTAGGCAAAAATCTTTTCCACAGAATTTACATGAGAATGGCTCCTCACCTGTTTGAGATCTTACATGGCCATTCAAACTACTTTTGGAAGTAAAACTTCTCCCACATGTTAGACACAAGAAAGGCTTCTCACCTGTGTGAGTTCTAATATGGATATTCAAACTATTTTTGCGATTAAAGCTCCTCTTACAGGTTATACATGAGAAAGGCTTCTCACCTGTGTGAGTTCGCATGTGAACCATTAAATGCTCTTTGCGGTTAAAATTTCTACCACAAATACTACATTTTTGGCATTTATTTACTTGGTCAATCTTCTTGTCCTTTATCAATTTATCTTCATCATCACATTGACCTCTGCTTTTCTGAGCTCTCTTCTGTTGCTGTTCATTTCTGCTGGAACCTGAAACTTTCTCAGCTTTTATATCCTGATGGTGCTGTGTTTTAGCAACGCTCTGATGCAGGATTTTTTTCCCATTCAGTTCAGGTTGTTGGTACTCTGATTCATCTCCAGAAGCTGTTAGGGTTAAGGTATCATTCTCCTGCTTCACTACTTCCTGGGCAATGTTATCAGCCTCTTTCTTTCCCATCTGCTGAGGTCCTGATCCTTTGCCCTCTTCCTTCAAATGTTCAGGATCTTGTTCTCCTGGTTCCCCTTTGAGCTGAAGAGATCCAGAATCGGCTACCATTATGGTACTAATCTCCTGCTTAAATACCTCCTGGTTGTCATCCTGACTGATGCCTTCAGCCTCAGCCTTTACCATCTGTTGAGATCCCAATTGACAGTCGTCTTCTTTCATTAGATGCAATTCCATTTCCACTGGTCCTTTGATTTCAAGCGATCCAGAAACATTTAGTATTATGGAATCAAACTCATTCTTTGGTAAATTCTGTCTTGTATCCTGACTGATGCCTTCAGCCTCAATCTTTACCAATCGCTGAGATTCTGACAGACAATCATCTTCCTTCTTTTGTTCCAATTCTAATTTTAGCGATTCTTCTTTGATTTCAAGAGATCCAGAAACAGTTACCATTATGATATCAGTCTCCTGCTTTAGTACATCCTGGTTGTCATCTGGACTGATGCCTTCAGCCTCAATCTTTACCAGTTGCTGAGATTCTGATTGACAATCATTTCCCTTCATTTGTTGCAATTCTGGTTCTACTGGTTCTTTGTTTTCAAAAGATCTAGAACCTGTTGTAACTAAGATATCCATATCTTATCTTCTACCTCTACAATCTGCAGAGGTTCTGATCCAAGCACCTCCTCTTTTACTCATTTGTTCCAGGTTTTCTGCTGTCCCTTCAGTTTATAGAGATTCAGTTCCCCTCTGGTCCAGATTAGACATTTTGTTTTGGTCTGATTAGCAAGAACATCTTGCTAATAATAGCAACTCTGAAATAAGAAAAAACAAACAAAAACATGTTAAAAATTCAATCAACAGTGTGTGTGTTTGTACACTTGATTTTAAGCATGGTTATTAACACATTGCTTATAGTGCATACCATAAAATTATGTGAAATGAGGTATTGTTAGGGTGAAAAAATCTTTCATGGGATGGTGCAAATTTCCTTCAATAGACTTTTTTTGAGAACATACACAGCAGAAGGAGCCATGACCCACATGCAGCAGATAAAGAAAGAGGTTGAATCTCCAACAAAGGGGTGTAAAAGCCTAAACTATGAATTTGCAGTATCTGTAAAAGGAAGGGGAAAAGAGAAGAACGGAAGAGAAGCAAGACAAAAAGTTAAGAGTCAAAAGAAGATAAGAATAGAGGATGGAACTAAGGATAAAGGAAAAACATCCTAGAAGTCTGTTTTTACACTCGCAGAAAGAGAGAAAACAATACATATGAGAAACTACAGCAACAAACAACATTAGCATGGCCACCGTTAGCAGCAGGTAAACAGTTTTCCTGGAACTTAAGTAGGTTTTTTTGCCATTAGCACATTTAGCAGCATGTACACTGGAATGAGTGACAGCTCTAAGACACTCCTCCTGGCTGTGATTGGCTGTTTGTGACCAGGAGTCGTGCATTTTGTCAGACAACAGTAGTAGCACTATGAGGTGGTGGAGGATCTTGATCTTCTCAGATTATTTATCTCATATTTTATTGTCACAACATGATGATAGTAAAAGTTAAATACTTCAATTTTAAGCTTGTCCAATTAATACACATAATTCTTTCATATTTGTAAATATTAGCTTTTTCCCATCCACACTGCAAAGCTGTAAAACAAATTGTTTTATTTTAGCTTTCCTCTCCAGATACTCTTGATCATTTGCTAAGATGGGATCAGCATCTTAAATCTAATACATTTAGATTTAATACATCTAAATGTATTAGATTTAGATGTATCTAAATCTAATTACATCTAAGCTTAGCTGTATGTAATAACAGCTTTTTATTCAGGAGAGGACATATCAAGTCTGATCAGAATATCTTGTCTAAAACCGCTGTAGCAGTAAAAATTCCTTATTTTAATTTGTGTTTTTTAATGCATATTTCTTAAGCAGATATATTATTAAGCTCAATTTTAAACAAGGTGTTTTAGCTTTCGCTCTAGAGCAATTTAAAGGCATCTCAATAGCCCTGTATAATCTAAATATGAATTAGAAGATAATTTAAGGAACGTAGCCAAGTATCAGAATAGCTTTGATTAGCAAACCTGGAGGTTCCCTGATGATTTGGGTTTCCCAGCTTTTATCCTGCAGTCTCAACATTTATCGATCTCTTCCTGCTGTAGAATATTTCTCCGGTAGCAGCATTTAGTCGCTCTCTGGTTTTCACACAGGAAAACCGTCTTCTTAGCGAAAATAAACAGAAAGAAACCTAGAAGCTAACGCTGCTAGCCCCCTGCTAGCATCTTCCGCCGGAAGTTCCGTACGAAGAGCTACCCCAGAAACAGACAAGCCGCTTACTTTCCGCCTCTGTTCGTTTTTCTCCAAATTATTTATGTTGACGATGACATAATATTTCTTACTCCCCCAACATTTGAGTTTCATCCTCCTAATCTTGTTTGTGTTATTTCCATGTAACATACTGGGCTAAAAAGAAGAATTTGATCAACAAAATGTTTTTAATTTTGTTTCTTTCATCATTTCAGCTGGTGATGGCCTCAGTTAGCAAAAGGATGTTTTTAAAGCAAGATATAGATTTATTGTGCAACTTCATGGAGAGTGTAAATAAAATAAAAACTAATGTAATACCAATGTGTCATTTTTATTCAAGGCATTTTACTTTTTTATCATTAGTCTTAATTTAAACAGTTGTCACCTCCATGTACAATTGAAAACTCCTAATGGCATAATCTGCAACCTACTTGTTTAACTCGCTGACTGTTGCAGAGTCTTCCTTTATATATATTATTCCAATTAATATTGGAATAATATGAATGAATATGGATTCTGACTGGCTGCCAGCAGCAGTGGCAACTAGCAATCACACTAGAACTGTCATTACTAGTTGGCCGGACATTGCACACAGAAACAAAAGCATTAGTTTTAGGTTATATTTATTAATTTGTGGAAATATTAACCACAAATATTTTGGTCACCACGGGGACCAAATATAATGTTGGAAGAACCTAAAAAATAAAATACAAAAAATATCTGAATCCCTCTCCTTCCCCCAATGTTTGGAGCTGGACGTGGAACTTACAGGATGTAAACTATTTCTAGCGCAGATATCCGTGTGAGACTTCCGGCGGAAGTAACTAACGGTGCGCTAGCAACGTTAGCTTCTCAGGTGTTTTTCCTGTATTTTATCGATTCGATGGTTGATTCGATTGTTTCGGTGTCCTCAGTAACTGTCTTTGGTACAGCGTAGGAAGAGCTCGATCATCAGCTCAGACTGCTGGATACCAACTGGAAAACCCAAATGATAAAAATTAGATTTAACAATTTAATTACTTTTAAGAAATCTATGTCTAATTTCCTCACTTCTATCACCTGAAGAACATTTCAAGACTAATGTTCCAGCAAGATCTAGAGAAACTCATCTATGCGTTTATCTTTAGTCGCATTGATTACTACAACAGTATCTCTACAGGTCTGCCTAAAAAATGTGAGATTTTTATGTGAGAATGTGGCTGTTCTTACTTTTTTTGCCAGTTGTTTGTTGATTCTTGCGTTGTGTGTGAATTGTGAGACAGTTATTTTTTGTTTTTGGGCATGTGCACCGACTGATGGCACCCTTTGAATTTCGTTGTCCTTGTGATAATGACAATAAAGATTTATCTTATCTTATCTAAAATCCGCCAGCTGCAGCTGATCCAGACGCTGCTGCTGGTGTTCTGACTAAAACCAGGAAGATGGAGCACACCACCCTACACTGGCTCCCTGCAACTCACAGAATAGACTTTAAAATACTGATGCTAGTTTATAAATCACTGAACGACTTAGAACCACAATACATTAAAGACCTTCTGTTGTTGTATCAACCTTACAGACCTCCCAGGTCTTCTGGTTCTGGTTCTGGTCAGCATCCAGAATCAAACCTGGGGAAGCAGCATTCAGCATCTATGCACCAGAAATCTTGATCAAACTTCCAGAAAACTGCAAAACACAGAGCTCCTAAAACCCACCTGAGATGCTGTTGAAACTTTACAAATGAAACATCGGGCAACATTTTGATGTGTGTTGGTGATTTTTGATGACGGCAGTCTTCAAAATGTAATGTTTGATGGTTTCACAACTGGTTACTGTATGATGTTTTATGAATTTTTTATGTTTTTGACATAAAGCACTTTGAACTGCCTTGTTGCTGAAATGTGCTATACAAATAAACTTGATTGATTGATTGGTTGATTGATCAGGACTCTGTTCACATCTGGTATGTCTGGTCAGTCATAATAGGGTGATTAATTTTAGCGTTTTGTGTGTTTTTATGGTGCTGTTCCAAATGTAGCCAGCTGTGCATGCTGCAGCTAAAAGCTAATGAATTCAGACTATTAAAACTTAGAGATTGTTTTAACCATCCATAGACCAATAATGTTGAGCTTATCTCTTAAATTAAAACACAGTTCAAACTTCTCGTGAAATAAATCTGGTTTATAATTCATGAATTTGTGATTTATTAATAATACTTGTATTATTCTACCTTTGGCTGGTTTGATCTATTTTATTGACTCTTCATATTTTAATTATTAGGCTGTTTTGGTCTGTATTGTGAATCTTTTACTTTTATCTCTTTTTAAAGAGATTTAAAGGCCATGCATATTGTTTGCATTGAAGAATTGCATAAGCAGGGATCAGAAAGATTTATTGCATAACAATTTTAAAGAATGCAATATTATATTATATAAGCATTTTATTTAAAGGACAAGACATACAGGGCGGCAGTAATGTGTATTCTGTATCATTATCATCATTGTTTCTTTTTCAGGGGCTTTAGAAAAAACAAAATGCTGTACATGTGTATCCAGCTAATTTGGACACACCAGAGCAAATCTGCTACTGAAGACGTTCATGAACCGAGACTATCAGGTTTTTGATCCACAGATCTTAGAGATATACTTGGGATGTGTGTCTGTAAAAGCTCAGTGCCAGACCTTTTAAAATAAAACCAAAATCTCAAAAACAGTTCTGAAAGAAACAGGCAGTCAATGAAGGGAATATGAAAAATAAATTAAACTGATAAGTTAAATTGATCTTTTTATTGTTCCACAAAGGATTATTTAAACATTATATCTTGTCTTTGCTTTTACTGTGCTGTTCTTCGATGGAAAACCTGTTTGTTTTGTTCATTTTGTTCAATAAAGGTTTTTTAAAAAGTAGACGAAGACGACATCCGGCGGAAGTAAAACACAATGCGCTAACAACGTTAGCTTACAAGTTTCTTTGTGTTTATCGTCGGTTAAAAAACGACTTTTGCTTTGTTGGGTTAATATTTCAGTGTCTACAGTAAAATATATTCGGTTAATCATCTGAGAGAATTCATCAGAGATCGACTAACTGCTGCTGCTGGGGAAATATTGATCAATATCGATCGTCAGCTCAGACTGCTGGATACAACTGGAAACTCCAAGTCATCTCGGAACCTCCAGGTATGTTAACTGCACGGCTCTGGATAAAATAAACTGAAATACACAGAATATTATCAGGGAACTAGTTCTCACCGCGGAGGAAGCAGGACATGCCCGGGTTTTGTTTACATCTGGATGGTTTGCTTTATTCGTCACTGTTTGTGTTTTCGGGCTGTTTTGTTAGGAGTTGGAGTTTGGAGTTTATTTCGGTCTTAATGGGATTATTTTTGTTGTTTGGTGATGTAAAACATAGAAGAGAGTTACAGAAGGAGTTTAATCTTGTAATGTCTGCATGATTCGTCAGGACTCTTCTGTGATTCCTGGTATAAACAGCGCAGTGAACAAGTATTTGTTGCTACCCTTTATAATTTCAGCTAATCAATCAAATAATATCGAAAATAACAAGAGTAAGTAAAACGTACAGTTATAAAATTATTTTATAGAGCTTTGGAACGTGACGTCACTGCTCTAGGCGTAGGGATATGAGCGCCATCTTGTATGGCCATAAACACAACTGAGAGAAACGACTGTCTCTCAGATATTTTCAATATAAGTTACTTAAAATTATTTAGCAATGGTTCAAACTTGCTGCGTTATTGGCTGTAATGTCCGATCACACGACCGAAAAGGTAAAAAGATGGAAAACGGACTTTCGTTTCACTGTTTTCCTGCCTGGAAACAACGCGAGGGGGCTAAGCTATCGGAGCTAACGAAAAGGAGACGAATGGCCTGGATATCCGCGGTGAGACGTCCTGATATCACGTTCTCCAACATCCCAAGATATCTAAAAGTTTGCTCCAGACATTTCCATTCTGGTGAGTGTCTAAATTCGCGTTGTTGCTGTTGTGTCATAATGTTTTGCTATGATTTTGTCCGGGTGACTCATGTTCAGTTAAGTTGAGTTCATTTAAGTGGGTCAACCTGGTTTAAGTCGGGCTGATATTTTTTATGTAGCATAGTCCGAGTTTTGACAGTGGATATTTGGGTTATTCCATTTTTACAAAGTAAACTATTGAAGTTTTCTAGTGTTATAATTTACAGTATTAATACTGATGTGTGTTCCGATATGCCCTCTTCAAGGCAAACCGGCCTATGAAATGTATGAGCTCAATCCAGACTGGTTTCCAACGCTGAATCTGGGTCACTGCGAGGGAAAAGCCACAACATCCGACCGACATGCGCGTCAATTAAAGAGGCCATACAGCAGCGCAGTTGAAGGCCAGGCAGCAAAGACCATGGTAGATCAACAAGTTACAGAATCACCAGAAGAGGTAAATAATGAAAACACAGTAGCGGAGGCTGTAGACGAGGAGCGAGTTTGACAGGCTGATGAGGGAAACCCAGGAGAGGAGCTCAGCAAGGCTGCAAACTCTGGAGAGCAACATGAACCAGCAGCAAAAAGGCAACAAATAGAATGTCACTTGTGTGAACAGAGAAGAGAAGAAATAAACCGCCTGTTACAGGAGAACAGGGAGCTCAGGTCACAGCTGAATAAAAAACAGCTGGACACAGATTATCTCAAGGATGACACAAAAAAAGTAAAATATACAGGACTTCCTTGCTTTGTCATTTTGTTATCATTGTTTAACACCGTTAGGCCTTTTCTGCCAGCATCAACAAATCTTTCCCAGTTTCAAATGGTTTTACTTGCATTAATGCATCTCAGACTTGATCTACCTGTTCAGCATCTTTGCCATCTTTTTAATGTGTCTCATAAAACTCTGCCTAATGCCTTTGCTGACACCCTTGATGTGTTATAATCACTCCTTAAGCCCATGGTAAGCTGGCCTGAGAGGCATTGCTTACAAGCTACAAAGCCTCCTCAGTTTTTGGAAACATTTGGAAAACGTGTAGCAATTATTGTTGACTGTTTTGAATTAGGCACAGAAAGACCCTCAAATTTAAAAGCACGAGCGCCAATCCTTCCCCCGATACAAAGGCAGACACACTATCAAATACCTTATTAGTGTAACACCACATGGGTCGATTTCTTTTATTTCTAAGGGATGGGGCGGGCGTGCATCAGACAAGCACATAACAGAAAACTGTGGCCTTCTCTCCAATGTATTACCTGGGGACGTTGTGTTAGCGGACAGAGGCTTTGATATTAAAGAGAGTGTAGGAAAGTTGTGTGCTGAGGTTAAAATGCCGTCGTTCACTAAAGGGAGACGTCAACTGGATGCTAAAGATGTCGAAGACACACGAGCTTTAGCTCACCTCAGAATTCATGTGGAAAGAGTGATCAGTTGCATGAGGAACAAATACAAAATGTTACACAGAACTATACCAATTAAGTTGCTGCTTACATGTGAGGATGAAGAGGTGACACGTCTTGACAAGATTGTGTATGTGTGCTGCAGCTTGGTGAACATGTGTTCTAGTGTGGCTGTGAAACCTCATGCAAATGAAACCTGCACATGTTAATATGAAACTGCAGAGCTGCACTGATATTAATTAAAATGCAGATTGAAAAAAGAGATTTTCTGCACTCATTCTTTTGAAATATTTATACAGTCAGTACTGTTTTATGTAAAATATAGATGGTAAAAAAGAAAATTGCATTTGTTCCATTCATGATTTTGTATTGAAATATGTGTAGAATTGAATAATAACATGGAAGTGGCTGTTTTCTCTCATTTAATAATTTAATGTGGTAAACGTGAAACATTTGATTCAAGCACTTCAAGTTGCATGTAAACAGGTGATGAAATGAATTACATTTTAAGTAAAAATTTTATTAAAATATTTCATCTAATAAATATACATGGAATGAAATAGATTACATTTTTAAATAAACATATTATGTGATTAAAGTAAACGCTTATATAATCAGACAGTTTGCAGTAAATTTCATGTAACAAGTAAACCAGATGAAAGCCCAGCTTTAAATATTTGATGTGTAATTAAACATTTCAGAGTGAACAATAAAGGTGACAAGTAAAAGTTATGAAATAAATCATACTTCAAGTAAATAATTGTTGTATTTAACATATTTCAGGTAAGAAGTGAACATGTAATGAAATAGATCCTGTCCTAGAATTTTATGTAAGTGAACATTACAGGTAACAAATGTGACGACTATGTGAGGTAATACATTTTATAGAAAAATTGCTACACAAAAATAAGTGCAAATATTAGTCTAACAGCATGATTTACATGTGGTTAGACTGCGTCTGCCTTGAAGCTGGAGTATATTTGTGCTCTGAGAAATATCTACCTACAAGCTCTGGAAGGAAAATATTTTTAAAGCTTTGTGCTTTTTGTAGACGTGGTTCCCAGAATTCCTGATCTGGAAAGACACGGAGACGGCCATGTCTTCCTGGGTCCACATGACAAGGTCACAGCGGTTTGATTCTGTCACAAAAATCTCAGTTTGTATCTGTGTGTAGTAAGGATGGTGTTTCTTCAGCTGAAGGTCATTTCCAGACAGCTGAAGGCAAAAGTTTTAGTTGTTTGCATCCACAGCCTGCTGGATGCAGGATGTTCTGTATTTGTAAGGACACTTTATCTCAAGACAGCCATTCCCACAGCAGTCACACCTTGTGAGTCCATCAGCAGATGCTCCCAGTTCAGGGAAGTCAGTGTTTATGATGAAACCACATCATTATAACTTTAACTTTTAGATTTTTGTGACAAGCTCTAATTTTAATGTTTTGTGCATCACCCTCAAGATTCCTATTCCATTTTGTTTGCACTGGAGACACTGTAGGTGTTGCACACCTGTTTTACAACTGTTAGTGCTGGGCTTTCCAAACAGGTGGCAAACACAGCATGCATAGTGGAAGCTGTAACTCGCCCAGCTCGACATTCATACCAGGCAGAAGACTTGTGCTGCAGTCTTGTGTGCTTTTCAATAGCTTCTGCCTGCTCACCAGTCACTATTGCAGCTTCTTTGTATTTTTCACAGCACAGCAAAATAGCTGACAAGTCATTGAACTGTATGTTTTAGTTGTACAGAGACACAAGTGGCTGAGGTAACATAACTGACTGCTCTGCTTTGTGTGTGAATAGTGTGTAATATTTCTCCATTCCTGACAAACCAACAGTCTTACTGTGCTCTAACAGTGTGTCAAGCAGAAGATCCTAATCTTCCAGATATGCAGGTGGGATTTTTCTTTTTTGTGGATGGCTGCTTCTGGCTGGTGTTGAGACTTCAGCATGGATTTTTTTTGTCAAGTATCTTCTTTTGAGAAGCTGAAGTACTGTAGTCAATTTTATGGCCAACTTCTGGGTGAATCTTTGTCAGATTGCCAGGTATGCTGGCTCATCTGTAGCAGTTTTTGTGCCTCCTATCCTCACTGTTGCTTCCACCTTAAAAAGTAGGGCACCTATACGGGTGCAGGTCTCTTCTAGTTTTTTTTTTTTTGTTCAGCCAGAGAAGTTTTACAGAATCTGAGCTGCGTTCTACGTCAGTGTTTTGTTGTGTTGTGTCAGTAGTCAGTTAAAACGTCGTAGCTCTGGAAGAAGAAACTTTGTAACTGCCCCCCCACCCCCAAAGAAATACACACATCATGGGCAAATAAAGTTGCCGAAACTGAAGAAGAGTCTGTTTCGTGAGTGCAACACTATTTGTGTGTTGGGTTTCCATCCATCCGTTTTCTAACACGCTTATCGCGAGAGGTGCTGATGTATCTCCAGCTGTCGCATATTTAGGTTTATATTGTACATATTTCATACTTTATTTGCAGTTTTTCCAACTGGATTTTCTTTCATTGTACATGTCTAAATGACAAATTAATTCTAAGTCTTTCTTTCTTGTTAGACGAGCTGAAAGGAGGTAAAAATGAGGTGGAACTGCCGTAATTTAATTCAAACTTGGAGCTTCGCAAATCAGTTAGTACTTTAATAATAACGCGTTCACACTTTTTAGTACTCATACCAAGCAACATTCTGATTGATTGTAAAATAATGTACAATAAGAATGTATATAAAATTAAGGAGCTCAGTACTTTTGTTCGAACCACAACATATTCGCAATCCGGGGGGTAAAAATGTCCAAATCATGTTCCCAGCCATTCGTAAACTGGACATGTTCCTCCATTGACTTATAATTCTTGAACTGATTCGCCACTGACACCACAGACCAGGTATGCAAATATGTCTGGGAAGGTCAAATGAGGTAAATGATCAGGGTCTCAGCTCCAACTTTTTATTTCAAACAGGTCAATATGTCCAATTTTAGCTATTTTTTCCATGTAGCGTTTTTTGGCTTCTAGGAGAAGCTTTTCGCGATATAGCAAACATTTTTTCAAACTGTTTTTTCAGCATTATGGAAGAGGAGGATACAGCGGTAACACGATAAAAACACCGGAAAAAGTTTGTCTTGGTCTGTGGCCATACAAGATGGCGCCGAGCGACGTAAACATCACATGCAGTGACGTCAGTTCCTAAAGAGTTTTAGGATATTTATACCCTGAAATTCTTTACAGACTTCATCTAATGGGTTTTTACAGAAATATCATTAATGTTCTGCTGTTCTTCCCTCAGGTTTTCCACGGCATCATGTCTGTTACTTCAGAGGTTCCAGTTGATGATCTTCTCATAAACAAAGAGAGACGAATAAAAGAGGAAGAGGAGGAACCAGAACCACGGCCAAATAAAGCAGAAAAAATCCAGCTGTGGGTCGTTCAGGATGACGGACAGCTCATCTTAAAGCGGGAGACCAGCACCTCTACAGCAACTCGTGTTTATGAGGAAATGTGCCACAGTGAACCAGAACTGGAGCAGATGATGGAGACAAAAGAGGAACCAGAACCTGTAGAGATTAAAAAGGAACCAGAAGATCCAGAACCTGTGAGGATTAAAGAGGAAGAGGAGGATTGCAATCAGGTTAAATATCATCTTGTAGTGAAGGAAGAGCCTGAATCCTTTATGGTGACTCCAACTAATGATCAAAATCACAACAGTGAACCAGAACCAGACAAGAACCAGCCTGAAGATGGAAGCAACCAGAACGACTCAGGATCCAGTAGAAATCACGGCGACAACGTGGACAATTCAGAACTACAAGGGCAAGAATCCGATTTTCACCAGTGTAACATTTGTGGTAAACGTTTCACTAAGCCTTACTACTTAACTGCTCACTTGAAAACCCACATGAAGGATAAGCCGTATTGTAAAATATGTGATAAATATTTTACCAGGCGATCGTATTTGACGGTTCACATGAGGAACCACTCAGATGGACCTGTACAGAAACTATTTCCTTGTGAGCTTTGTGAAAAGTCTTTCAAACGGAGTAGTCATTTAGCGTCTCACCTCAGAACTCACACAGGTGAAAAGCAGCTGCCTTGTAATATGTGTGATAAATCTTTTACAAAGAGAAGTAATTTATTATCTCATCTCAGAACTCACACAGGTGAACAACCATATCATTGTGAGCTTTGCGATAGATCTTTTAAACATGGTAGTAATTTATTGCGTCACCTCAGAACTCACACAGGGGAGAAGCCATACCTTTGTGAACTGTGTGACAGATCTTTCACACAGAAAGCCTGTTTAGACGATCACCTGAGAACTCACACCCGGGAGAGACCGTTTAGTTGTGGGTCCTGTGATAAATCTTTCATACATCATAGTGATCTGACCTGCCATATGAGAATTCACACAGGTGAGAAACCATATTCTTGTAAGCAGTGTGATCAAACTTTCAGATGGAGAAAAAGTTTAGTTCTTCACCTTAAAACTCACACAGATGCGACTGATAAAAAGCCTTAGCTAGCTGCTGCTAAACAGTCAGTACTTGCTAACTCTGCTAAAGGTGTCCACCCCATTACTCCTGTTTGTTCGTGAAGGAATTAGCAGCAATATAATAATGTGAGGAAAAGTGAACAAACAGTGAATCTGATTGGATCCATGTATATAGTGTAGAAAATAATGTTAGAACAAAGTGATCTTTGATTCTTTTCCCAGTGGGAACATTTCTGAGCAGCCTTAGAAAGAACCTGGTGGAACTGGTTTTTCATCAGGACTCTGACAGTAGAGCACATCACTCACACTGATATACACTTAATGATTTATCCAATTTTGGAACAGCTTTTCTAAATCAAGGTTAAAATCCCATTTGTTTAGAATTGTGTTTTATTAATACAAACTGGAAAATGGATTTATTTGAGTTTTTATTACAATATTTTGTGATTTTGATGAAGATGTATAATGTTTGTTTTCATTGTGTACAGAATCCTGACCTGCCTTGTCTTTTCTTGCTTCATGTTTATTTGGGACTTAAAATGGAGCTGAATTTCTTTAGAGTAAAAATATTTGTGTCCAATCTGTCTGCTTAATTTTTTCTTTTTTTTCTTCTAGTGAGGAGAAACTATAGCAAAAGTTCTTACAAATATTTTTAAAATCAGTGATTTTGATTGCAAAAAATTACAAAAAGAATTGTAAAATCCAAAAGACACTGATTATAATTTATCACTGCTTTCTGTCTTTCCTTTGTTGCAGTGGTTGGACCAGATTGTAACACAATTAATTACAGATGCACATTAATATGTTATGGATGTATACTTCTTGTATTATGGATTTTTTGCAGAATTTAAAAACCTAATCCAGAGCAGTAATAAACATCCATTTTTAGCTGGACATGACTGTAGTTTGTTAGTTAAATGCTAAAGTCATTCTTAAAGTTGGCTGATTAAATTGGGAGAAAATATATTTTTATACGTGGAGCAAGACTCGTGTCAACTTAGAGAAAAAATGTTTGTATTCGGAGGAGAAACTTTAATTGTGATCAAAATTTCAGTAGATTAGAAATTAAAAGTGTCAAACAAGTTAAAGGAACAATATCAGAAACAAAGAGAAGAAAAGATGGTTTTAAAACATCCATTGAAATGATAAGTGAGGGTTTAGTCAGTTGTTACATTTTTAAATGTATTATTTATCTATTTTTAAATTACATGTTTTGTCGACGTTCCTGGCAGTAATGCACCATTTATTTCTTTGCCAGCCTTCACTACCTGCCACAAGAAGAAGAACGGAAACCTTGCTATGACTTCCAGGCATCCTTCTTGTTACCTTCGGTTATAAAGCGGTTTTTGCCGTGTGACCTGAATATTTCAGCGTCTGCAGTAACAATATCTTCGGTTAATCATCAGAGAGCGACTAACTGCTGCTGTTGGAGGAATATTTAAAAACATTTTCCATTAGGAGGAAGAGATCAGAGATCAGTCTTCAGCTCAGACTGCTGAGGAACAGCTGGAAAACCCAAAGCATCCGTCCTCGATGCAGCCGTCACGGCATCGAGTCCCGACCCTTTGACCTTTGCTGCATGTCTCCCCCCTCACAACCCACTTTCTGAAATAAAGGCCAAATTAATAGTTTTCTTTCTGGTTGTTTTTGATTTATACAGAACCCCGACTCAACGGATAGCTGTATCCAAGATATGATGATGTGTTTATGCAAATAAAACTCAACTATCTGCATAATTCTCATCGATAGTTGTGTGAGTGTCATGGTTTCTTTTCCTGTGTCTCTATGTTGCCCTGTGATTGGCTGCAACATGTCCATGGTTCACTTCACCTCTTGCCTAATGACCAGTGGAGAGAAACAAGCTCCTCTGTAAGGATGACAAGATGAATTCACTTAGACAAACTTTTGTTCACGAACACAGAAACTTTTTAGATGAACTGTACTTTGCTCAGCCATACTTATTGTCTCCCCTTTTTTCTGGAAGTTTTTCAGTCATTCTTTCAAATCTAGGATATTTATGTATAACATAATGAATACCGCATTATGGTATAGAATAAACAGTTATTAATTTTTAAAAATAACTGTTTAAATATATGTATTTAAAAGTTTTATTCAAAATAAAGGAGGTTTTAGTCTATCGTATTTATTACCAAGGTTTCATTTTTGCAGTGAGGGGAGACTGTATTATTATTTTAATTGTATTTTAATTTTTAGGAAAAGCGATTTTGTCAAAACAGCCTTTTCTGTTTGACCTGCTACTGAATGGAACCTCATTCCAGGATCATCAACATTTTAAATAAATATAGCACATTTATGGTACAGGAAAATAAATAGTTTATTATATAATTAGATTTTGCTCTGCTGTCTTATGTGTGTTTATTGTTTATGTCTGTTTGTCTGATAGTTGGTTCATGTATTTTAGCTTTAACGTACTAAGTAGTAAAGTGTTTTTTACTAAGTGTATTGTAATTGTTATTTTGTTCATTTAAATATGTAATTTTACTCTTATTCTTTTAAGGAGACTTGTACCATTTGTCTGGGGACTGCAGATGAACAACAGCCTTCTGGCTAACTGGTATTTTTACAGAAATGTAAATAATATGCACTGTCCCTGTAAAAAAAAAAAAAACTTTTATGTTAGAAATACTGTTGCATGTTTGGCTCATATCCAAAATAAAATAAATCATCGGATGAAAACCCAAATGTTTAGAGCTGGAGGCGGAACTCAAAGGATGTAATCTGTTTCTAGTGCAAATCTCCATGTGAGACTTCCGGCGGAAGTAAACCAGAAGGCGCTAGCAGCGTTAGCTCCCAGGATTCATTTGAATATCTTTGGTTAGAAGATGGTTTTTACTGCGTGAGCTGAAAATGTCAGTGTCTGCATAAACAATACCTTCTTTTCATCATGAGAGAAAATTCATCAGAGTCCAACTGAAATATTGAAGAACATTAATTTGAATGGAAATGCCTGATTTCATGTGAAACGTCTGAGTGTCCTGATGTCATCATTCGGAGGAGGAAATCGATCATCAGCTCAGACTGTCGGATGTTGGCTGGAAAACCCAAATTATTTCGGAACCTCCCGGTACGTTCAGTGTGCGGTTCTGAATGAACAGGGTCAGGGGACTAGTTGACACCGCGGAGGAAGTAGACATGTGTGTGATTTGGTTTGCTTCGTTCATCACTCTTTGTGTTTTTGACCTGAATCTTTTAGCAGTTGTTGTTTGGGGTTTATTCCGGGCTGAATGTCTTTATGTTTGTAGTTTTCTTTGTGTAAAACAAAAACGCAGAGCTGGGCTGCAGCACCAGAAGAATCGGTGTTTGTGACCTTTGACCCTCCGGGTTTCCTGACGTCACTGTGGCTGTAAAATCAGACCGTGGCTGGACGACGTGTAAACATGGAGGACTGACAAAAGATTCGTGTTTCAGGGGGTTTGTCGGCTTTAATAAACACGATTCTAGCTGAGAAAACTTTGAACAGATTCAGATGTGGATTCTGAAGTGTTTTCATCTGGTCTGAATGGGTTTTCTACCTAACATCAGTCTGTTTAGTCACCCAAACAACACGATCCTTGCCTGGGTTTCTGATGACATTTGCAGCAATACCCAGAAGCTCCTGAGACCTAAAATGTTTAATTGAGAGATATCTTGCCTAGGTTTGCAATATTGTTTTTAAAAGCTATTTTATATGTTACAGTCGAGGACATTAGTAAAATATTAATCCTTAAAAGTTTTTCCAGATTATATTAAATGAGCTTTAAACATTTGCCATTAACGTTCTACTGTTCTTCACTCAGGTCTTGCACAGCAACATGTCTGTTACTACTTCAGATGTTCTGGTTGATGATCAGAGACGGATAAAAGAGGAGCAGGAGGAACCAGAACCGGAGCAGGTGACTGAGAAAAAAGAGGAACCAGAACCGCAGCCAATCAAAGTAGAACAAATTCAACTGTTGATCTTTCAGGATGAAGAGCAGCTTTTAGTGAAACAGGAGAGCAGCGCCTCAATGGTGACTGCTGCTGAGGAGGAAATATTCCACAATGACCCGGAACTGGAGCAGAGGATGGAGACGAAGCAGGAACCAGAACCTGTAGAGGTTAAAAAGGAACCAGAAGAATCAGAACCTGTGAAGACTCGAGAGGAAGAGGAGGATCTCCACAGAGATAAGGATGAAGATCATCTTACAGTGAAGCAGGAGCCTGAAATCATTATGGTTTCTCCAACAGACAGGAACCAGCTCCTCTCTGGAATCCAGGCTGAAGGTGAGAACCAAAGAAGCAACCAGAACGACTCAGGATCCAGTAGAGGTAAAGATGTGCAGCCAGAGCAGAAACCTCACGACTCCAGAAATCAGATGGACAATGAGGACAATTCAGAACTAGAAAGGCAAAAATCTGATTTGCCCCTGTGTAGCGTGTGTGGTAAACATTTCACTAAGCCTTACTACTTAACTGCTCACCTTAGAACTCACACGGGGGAGAAGCCACATCCTTGTGACATGTGTGATAAATCTTTTAGCACAAGAAGTAATTTAATACGTCACCTCAGAACACACACTGGTGAAAAACCATTTCCATGTGACATGTGTGATAGATCTTTTAGCACGAGAAGTATTTTAACTTGTCACCAAAGAACTCACACAGATGAAAGACCATTTCATTGTGAGTTGTGTGATAAACTTTTCAGACGCAACAGTCATTTAGCTGATCACCTTAAAACTCACACAGGTGAGAAGCCACATCCTTGCAAACTGTGCGGTAAATCGTTCATACAGAAAGTTAATTTGGCTGATCACCTGAGAACTCACAGAGCCGAGAAACTGTTTAGCTGTGAATGCTGTAATAAAAGTTTTGTACAGCATCGTGCTCTGATCTGCCATATGAGAATTCATACAGGTGAGAAACCGTATTCTTGTGAACTATGTGATAAATCTTTCAGATTGAGAAAAAGTCTAGTTTGTCACCTTAAAACTCACACAGGTGAGACTGGCAGAAAATCATAGCTGCTGCTAAAAGTTTAAATGTCTGCTAGCTCCACCAGAGGACATGTCATGTAGAACCAGTAAATCCAGAAAGCATCATCCCCATCACTGGTCTGTTTACTTGTGAAGGAATTGGCTGTGATGTAATAATGTGAGGAATCGTGAGCAAATGGTGGAGACAGACTGAAGATAACTCTTAGAGCAGAAACTCAGAACTAGTACTAATAAACTTTGCTGACTACACTTAATATCAGAAAATATGAAGAAAATGTACAAAAACTAATCAGGACTGCTGCTGAATGTATTTTCTGCAATCATATTAATGTTTACTCTGATATCTATATATGTATAATCTTTGATTCTTATCTGCAGTTTCATTCATTTTGGAGTAATATCTGGTCCCAAAGCCTTAAAACAACCTGGTGTAACTTGTTACTCCTCTTCTTTCCTAACTTTTCACCGAAGCTAGAAAAGAATAACTCATCAACCCAGTTCTAAAATCCCTGTAGTGCAGAGAACAGACTTTAACATGGCTTAGCACCAAAATGACCCGTCGTCGTATCAACCGTCCATACCGCTCAGGTTTTCTGGGTCAAATTCGCAGAACCAAACATGGAGCAACAGCATTCAGTTTTTATGCTCCACTAATCTGGAACAAACTTCCAGAAAACTGTCAAACTGCTGAGAAACTGAGTTCCTTTAAATCAAATGTAAAAGATTAGATTTGCCTTTGATTTATAACTGGAACATAAATAGATTTTATTTCAGGATTTTACACTACATGTTTGATCATTTTGATATTTGAGAAAATGTAGCGATTGTTGCTTGTTTGTCATGAACTCGTAATAGTCGAACCTCTGTGCCATGTTTGCCGTGTTTACTGAACTGTTTGAACCACATATATGAGAAAACACTGAGGTATACTGCAGTGGGCGGAGTTTCACAGGAGCTCGGCTCAGTGGGTCTGCATGAAAACAAACATCTGAAAACCATTTCAACAGGCGTCAACAATCTGCCTTCTGCAGAAATCTGGGTCATAAAAACTTCTGTCTCCCCAAAGCCTCTGCTTGGAATCCCCCAGTTTCAATGTTGTTTAAAGACAGGGTAGGTTCAATATTCTGCTCTGCAGAATTGGGCTGTACTGACCCTTGCAAAGCATTACTTAATAAATAAGAACGCATAATTTTAGAGAAGCTTTTAATGGTTGACTTAAACCCAAAGTTAGCAATGCAACATCCTGGGACTCCATAAGAGTCACTAAACATTATTTGGCTCAGAATCAAGAGCAAGTTGCAAAATGGAGGATGACTATTAATGGGTTCTGTCTGGGAATCCTAGTTGGATAGGAGAGATGTAGGTCGTCAGAACCCAGAACTTTTTATCCTGTGAGTACTGATCAGGGTAAGACCAGCAAGGTCTGGATCTCAGCACTCATTGTGTTGCCTCTGAGTGTGGAGTCGTTTGGTGAGTGCCTTACAGTATTTATATACTCATGAATCAGTTAAAAATCTTTAGTATGTCTGTATTTATGTATGTAACAGGGAAGGTTTTATGTCTGGTGGACAAAGAGTCATGACCTTGGTGCCACCAATGGTAAAAGCTGCACTGCAAAACCTAATGTGTTTGTGTTAGCATTTGCATTTTTATTATTTCGTAAATGTTAAACTAATCTAATCCCTTTTCATTTTGTAGTCATGGGTCGTTAGTGCTAGCCAACAGTTAAGCCAGTGAAAATGTTAAAACAACCTGAATTGGCCAGTTTGAGTCACCACTGGTTCAGCTCTTCACTGGTTCAGGTTTTACCTTTCTGATCGACGTTTCTGTGTGATGATGGATCATTTTACCTCAGCCCTCCTCGGGGTGTACCCCAGGGCTGTATTCTTGGTTCTCTTTTCTTCTCACTTTATGTTCTGCCACTGGGTTCTAGTGGCCCAGCAGTATCTCCACCTTTGATTTTTTTTTCCTTTGGCCCCTTTAAAAAACATCCACTGTCACAAATTCTGGGGTGAAATTGGAAACCTGCCAAATCAAGCCCCTTCGTTCCACTTGGAGACAGTAATCCACACTTTTATTACTTCATGTCTGGATTATTGTAACTCTCTTTTGATCAGCGTTAGTTTTGTTTGTGTTTAAGTCTTTGAATGGTCTTTGCCCTTGTCATTTGCCTTAACTACTTTACCTCTCTATGGCATCATGTGCTCTTTGATCATCTGCCCAGATAATTTTAGAAATACTGAATACCTTTTAGAAATCCAGAGGAGACGGAGCCTTTTCAGCTCCTAAACTGTGGCATGAGCTGCTGCTAAAGGTGAGGCAGGAACCATCTCTTTCTGTTTTTAAAGCTCATTTAAAACACTTTTTTCCTTTGGTTTATAACCAGGAGTGAAGTAGCATCTGTGTTTTAATGTTGTAGTCTTTACTTGTATTTCTGATGCTTTGATTCCTATTTTTTTGTAGTTGTCTTTTTTATTTTTTGTACATGTCTGTCAGCTGCTGTATTTTATGTGCTTTAGAAATAAAGTGGCATTTATTTTATTGATAGTATTAAAAATATTTTTTGGACAATAATGCTGACGTGTGATGTTTTGTTTTTAGGACTATCCTATGTGTATAATTTTAACTTGTCCCAGTAACTTACTGGTAATATTTATTAGATTACTTTGTCCCTTGGCACTTTACACTAAAACATTAATTGCATTAATGGTCCTGGGTAAACTAACGATTCGGTGGACCTGTTGATGTTCTGCAGCGTTATTTGTCTTTTGAGTGTATGTCAGTGTAGTAATAATTAGAATTTTATTTTCAGGTCTTAGATTTTAATTGTTTATGTCTTCATGTCAGTTATAGCTTTGCTATTCTACTGCCATTGGGTGCCTTTCTGGATATTAATATAATTAATAATTAATAAATAAAGCTGCTAAACATAATTACAGACTCCTCCAGTTTTTTCTGGAAACTTTATAAGTGATGTATTAATTGTTTTTCAGAAATACCTTAGAACTACATCTATCTATCTATCTATCTATCTATCTGGATCCCTGTATTAAATAATTAAAACATTAGTATAAAAAAATATTTTTATGTTTGGATTATAACTCAAATACAGTAAATTAATAGTTGATAAAAATCAAAATGCTTAGAGTCGGAACTCAAAAGATGTGAACTGTTTTGAGTGCAAATCTCCGTGTGGGACTTCCGGCGGAAGTAAACAAGAAGAAGCTAGTAGCGTTAGCTTCCAGGATTCCATCTGTATATGTTCGGCTAGAAAACGGTTATTGCTTTGTGGGCTGAATATTTCAGTGACTACATTAACGGAATCTTCGGTTCATCATCAGAGAGAATTAATCAGACCGACTTCCGGCTGCTGGAGAAAAACTCAACAGCACCGTCCATTAGGAGGAAGAGATGGAAACCCAAATCACCTGGGAACCTCCTGTCTGTTAAGTTTACGGTTCTGAATGAACTAACGCTGAGAAACAGAAAATATGAACAAGGAACTAGTTAATACCGCGGAGGAAGCAGGAAAGGTCCGTGTTATCAGCTCGATGGTTTGTTTTCTTCATTACTGTTTGTGTTTGGAGTTTATTTCCAACTTTATTTATTGAGTAGTTTTCATGGTGTTAAATACAACAGGGACAAAATGGGGGAGTAAAATGTTTTAAATCTATATAATCTATGTAACTTGTCTTTAGTTCAACCTGTTCAGCTCCAGCTTCGTTATGAATGTCTCTGCTGTGATCCACGGTACAAACATCGATTTTACATCGTTAACATTTGTTTTTGCTACACTTTAATCTTCCAGATCATTAACAAAATAAAAACATCTCAGGTCTCTATTCGACTGATGCACATAATGTACTCATAATTTCATTTCCTTTTGGGATTAATGAAGTATTTTTTAATTTTTAATTTAATTTGAATTATTACAATATTGTAATGGACTCAGAATAGAAAGACATGATCTTGTGATCTTTATTGTAGATTGAGATATTGTGATACTTTGTTAGAAAAGACATCCCATTTAAGTAAATGGTTGTAAAGAAACTTTGTGCTTGTCTTCTAACGGCTGACAGTATTACTAGCCTTCCTGTAACAGCGATTTTTCTCTGTTTTAGCAGCAACAGCAGCCTGAAAGACACCAGTTAGCCTCCAAGCTAACTGAGAACAAGAAGAAATGGGTCTCTTCTTAAGGAGGACAAAAAGGACTTCACACAGTAAATACTGGACATTTATTGGACTCTGAACCGCTACCAGCTCTTTCTGTAAGTAAACACGTGGTTCCAGGTCCTCAACCTGCCCACCTGCTGCTTCCTGCTGGACTTTGGATGTTTCCATCCAATGTCATGTCAGTTTGACAATATCAATATCATATGTAGCTTCATGAGAACAACAGTAGGGCTGTTCAGGGGCTGAATGTTTCTGGAAACTTTCCTAAAATTTTCTAGAGAAGTTCAGTTGGGTTGGAAGTTCTTGAAAGTATTCCAAATTAAAATTACAAATATTACATGGAAATTTTGAGTAATTTAAACAATTTTTGATATCCAAAATTTGCTTAAATTGCAAACAAATTTTATTTCATATTTTAATGTATTGATATTGATGATTTACTTAGTCAACCATGGTAATAATTACAACCATCACTTTAAATGACAAATCTCACATTACTGTTTTCTCTTGATAAAAACATTTTATAGAAATGTAAACAATCTTCTGTTCTTCCTCTCAGATCCTCCAACGCATCATGTCTGTCACTACATGGGAGGTTCTGGAGGACAACTTTCTCATAACCAAAGAGAGAAACCTAATTATTGATTACAATACTCCAAACATTGCACAGATAAAAGGGGAAGAGGAGGAACCAGAACCTCAGCAGATTTTTGAGAAAAAGGAGGAATCAAAGCCGGAACCAATCAAAGAAGAACTGGTTGACCTGAGGATCTCCCAGGATGAAGGGCGGGTTTTAGTGAAGCAGGAGACCAACACCTCTATGGTGTCTCCTGCTGATGAGGAAATATTCCACTATGAACCGGAACTGCAGCAGATGATGGAGACAAAGGAGGAACCAGAACCTGTACAGGTGAAAGAGGAACCAGAAGAACCAGAACCTGTGAAGATTAAAGAGGAGGAGGAGGATCAGCATGGAGGTCAGCTGGTGGAGAAGCAGGAGGTTGACATCTGTATGGTGACTCCTGCTGAGGAGCTAAAGGACAACAGAGAACCAAACAAGGACCAACTTCTTTTTGAGAACTGCCTTAAAGCCGAGGACCAGCATCAGCCAGGAAGCAACCTGGGTGGAAACAACTCAAAACTAAAAGCACCTAAACTAAACATACCATCCTGTGAAGTATGTGGCAAATGTTTCACCACATACAAGTACCTGAGTGATCACGTAAGAACTCACACAGGTGAGAAACCATATCCTTGTGAACTGTGTGATAAATGCTTTGCTGATTGTAGTGCCAGGGCCAAACATATGAAAACCCACACAGGTAGGAAGCCTTATCACTGTCAAGTGTGTGGAAAATCATTCAGCCACTGTAGTAACTTAGCCAGACATATGAGAACACACACAGGGGAGAAGCCATATTCTTGTGAAGCGTGTGGTAAATCTTTTCGTCACTGTAATACAATGGCTCGACATATGAGAACCCACACAGGTGAAAAACCGTATACTTGTGAAGTGTGTGATAAATCCTTCATACAGCCCAGTGATTTGGCCCGTCACCTTAGAAGTCACACAGGTGAGAAGTCTTTCTCCTGTCTGACCTGCGGAAAAGGTTTCACAAGGCAATCCTCCTTGGCTGTGCACATGAGAACCCACACAGGGGAGAAACCCTACTCTTGTAAAATGTGTGGAAAGTCTTTTAGATATAGCAGCCATTTGAGTCGTCATGAGAACTCACACAGGTGAGAAGCTGTATTTATGTGCGGATATGGAAAGCAGTTTTGGATGTAAATCACATGCTTTTCATCTTCTGCTGATGAACAGTAAAGAGATTATTTATAGATGATGCTATAAAAATGTCATTTTCAGAGAGGATCATTTGCATACATCGCTAACATCTATTAGTTTCGATGTTGGCGTAACGGACAGTTGACGATTATTTCAATAATTGATTAATCCTGATTAATCTGATTAATTGAATAACTGTAAAGAGTACATTTACAACATCAGAAAATAATACTACACTATGTTATTTAACATTAGCAGTTACAGGAAGCATTACCTTTTCTGCTCTTTTACTGACAGTTTTAAATCACATATTTTTATAAATGAGGACTGAATTCTCCCATACTTATTGGTTTTGTCCCTAAGTAATGAAGTTGAAATATCATTGCATTAATTATGTGTCTTACTGGAATGAACACTGTGGCTATTAAAAATGCTGCAGTGGTATTAAGTATTTTTCTTAGTATTGATGTTGAGTTTGAAGCTTTAATATCTTGTCGACTTCACATCTGCCATTTAGTTTGTGTCTCTGCGTACGTAATAAAAGCAAAATGAAATTCAAAAAGTAAAGCAGTTCTAGATGTTTAATAAATAAACATGAACAAATGCTTTGTGGCTCATTTTATCCTTGAGTTTTTCAATGAGAGCCATCATCCAGTAATGAAATAAGCCAAACCTCAGATGGAATATTAAATAAATATTTAAATTTTTCTGTATGATTTTTACATGTAAATATCTCAATGTTTTAAATCATTTCCACATACTTTTATTTTGTATACAGAAATCATTGGTATTTAATGTATATTCTGCATCTGTTTCTATATATTATAAACCTGTTTATTGATGATTAAAATATATAAACACCTGTTTATTGTTGAACTGTGGCACTTTTGACCCTCATTAATAAAGTCTTGTCTTTTCTGCTGTCTTTATATTTCCCTTTAAATCAGACAGACTTTCTACAAATGTTATTTCACTAAGACCTGAAACAAAGTTATTTAAAAAATCATTACATGGTGAAGGAGAAGTTAGTATATTCCCCACACATGGATTCAAGTCTTTACTTGAATCCATCATAATTTACCCTTCATCATAAATTAACATGACTTGTGAAACAGGAACTTCAAAATACATAAAGAATAAAAAACCTTTATTCTAACATCTATATTATTCATTAATTTGATGTTTCAGATGTAGAGTTGTCCTGCTTATAATGCCTGGAATATTTAACATGTTGACTTTTTCTACATGAATTGATTCTGTTTACTTATTTAAAATGTCCTGCAGTATAGAACATGTTTTTTTGATTGACCAAAGACTAATTCTTTATCATTTTCTTTGTAATTCACATTTGTCACATTTTTACTGTTTGAATGTCTTTACAGAAGCGATTATTATAGCATTCGGTTTTTATTCTCCTCTAATATGGAACAAACTTCCAGAAAACTGCAAAACTGAGTTCCTTTAAATCACGGCTAAAAACCCAGTTTGTTTAGCTTCCTTTGGTTAATAATAAAAGGGAAATTGATTAATTTTAGTCTGGATTACAACTTTTCTTTACTTTAAAAACTTTATTGTGCCAATGTAATATAAACATTGTTTTTTGCTTGTTTATTGTTATGTTTTATCACTTTGAACTTCCTTGTTGCTGAAAACGCCACAGAAACAAACAAACACTCCTGGCCGATAGGTGGCAGTAATGAACCAACAGGAACGGTAGGGATCAGAAGGGTTTAAAACAAAACAGTTGGTACTAATCAGCTCTTCAGGAACTCGGTTTATCCACCATGTCTCCTCTTTGACTCTGGTTTTATTTGCCTCCTTCATTTACGGTCATTTCCTCCGTTTTAGCTGCAACAGCCTGAAAGAGACCAGTTAGCCTCCATGCTAACCGAGAAGCGAAGGAAAGCAGCTTCCTCTGGAGAACAGCTCTAAACGGTCTCAGGCGAAGAGTGTTGGACATTTATTGGACGCTTCTCTGTTCCCAGCTGTTTTTCAGAAGAATAAAAACAAGTTAATAAGGTAAGAGAATCATCTTTAATCGGTTATGACCGTAAATATTTACTATTTACCGGAATGATCGTCTCCGCTTGTCCAACATCCTGAGAGGGAAGCAGCGGACAGAGTGAGATTAGCTGGAGGTTAAATAATTTGATGCATAAGCACAAAAAATGAAGAGAAGATGCCTCATAGAAACAATACGTCAGCGCCGCCACCATCTTGTGAGTGGCAACGTTTCTTCAGGTAGCAACACAAGTCGGCTGGAAAACTACATTTCCACTGAGACCAGCTAATTTTGTAAATCAACAGAACAATATACATGCCAATAATTAGAGTCAGTCCACCATAAAACAATGTCCAATATAGAACATAGAAATATCTTTTATTGTTATTTTCCTTTTTTATTCTAAAGCAGCCTTGTTACGGTACTGTTTGGAAAATTATTTATGGTACATATTTCTGTTTTACCGCTATGTGTTTCATTAAAGTTCAGTCTTTCTGTGTCAATATTTTACATTTACATTTCATTCAGAGTTGGTGGGTGCAGCTCAGTTTGGATGTGCTCAATAGTCCACACCTTATAACTTCTCTGTCTAGTTTTGTTTTTAGATCTCATTAAATGTGTTTTACAGCGATGTTTTACTCTTTATGTCCTCAGGCCTTCCACAGCATCATGTCCATCACTACATGGGAGGTTCTGGCTGATAATCTTCTAATAACGAAAGAAAGGAACTCAATAGTTGATCACAAGATTTCAAATCCTGTAGAAATAAAACAGGAACCGGGAGAAACGGATCCACAACAGATCACTGAGACGAAAGAGGAACCAGAACCTCTGTCAATTAAAGAAGAACCGACTGAACTGGGGATCTTTCAGGATGATGGGCAGCTTTTACCGAAGCAGGAGAGCAACACCTCTATGGTGATTCCTGCTGATGAGAAAATATTCCATAATGAGAAAGAACTGGAGCAGCTGATGGAGACAAAGGAGGAACCAGAACTTATACAGATTAAAGAGGAGCAGGAAGATTTCTGCAGTGATCAGGATGGGAAGCAGATTGTACTAAAACAGGAACCTGTTGAGCTAATGGACAGCAGTGAACCAGAACCAAACAAGAACCAGAACCTCTCTGGGATCCATCCTGAAGATGCGAACCGTCACGAACAAGGAAGCAAACAGGAAGACTCAGGATCCAGTAAAGATATCGATCTGGAGCTTCTGGACTTTCGAAATCACAGGGACAATGTGGACAGTTCAGAACCAGAACGTCATAAAAATGTTCCTTTTTGTGAAATATGTGGCAAATCCTTCACAAGACGTAAATACTTGATGTCTCACATGCAAACTCATACAGGAGAGAAGCCATATCCCTGTACACTCTGTGATAAATCATACAAGCGGAGTAGCGAGTTAGCACGTCACATAAAGGTTCACACAGGTGACAAACCCTACCCTTGTGAATTGTGCAGTAAATCTTTCAGACAGAGCAGTGAGTTGGCGGGTCACATGAGAACCCATACAGGTGAGAAGCTGCATATGTGTAAGGTGTGTGGTAAATCTTTCAGTGGCAGCAGTAGCATGGCTCGGCACATGAGAACTCACACTGGAGAGAAACCATTTGCTTGCAAAGTGTGTGGTAAGTCTTTTGCTTTTATTAGTCGTTTGAATGTTCACACAAGAATCCACACAGGAGAAAGACCATATTCTTGTGAAGTCTGTGGGAAGTCCTTCGGGAAAAACTGTCATTTAACTATTCATATGAGAACGCACACAGGCGAGAAGCCATATTCCTGTGAAGTTTGCGGTAAATCGTTTAGTGAATGTAGCAGAGTGGCCAGACATATGAGGAGTCATACACATGAGAAGCCGTATGCTTGCAAAGTTTGTGGTAACTCCTTCCGGTACGGCAGCAATTTGACTGAACACATGATAACTCATACAGGCGAAACGCCCTACTCCTGTAAGGTGTGTGGTAAATCCTTTACTGAATGTGGTAGCATGGGCAGACATATGAGAACTCACAAAGCAGAGGAGAGATATTTTTCACCTGAAGCAGAATAGTCAACACATGGGCACGTGCTTTTGAGACTGTCATAGTTGCACATCTTTCATACACTGTGCAGACCGCAGTTTGACCCGGGCCTGAAAGGCCACAATGTAAGATGGTTGACACACCATCAATACATCCCTCTGGAAGTGTGCACACACCTGTAAACGTTTAGCTCTGAGGTTTAATGTAGATTTGAAAGCAAATGGAGTTTGTTGTAACGTGACAGAGCAAAGATTGCAAAAGTGAAAGAAGTCCAGAACAGAGTGACTGATCAATCCTCCATTGTCAATCTGATCTGAGAAATGACTTCATTGACAGTCTGATGCAGATAATAATACAATGTTGATGGTGGAGCAAAACAATTTCCCATTTTTAAAGGACCGACTGCAGTTGGACCATCTGCTTGAGCCTCATAAAATGGCATTTCACCAAGTGTGGGTAAAAATATTCTATTTTTGCTTATGTGTCACACTTAACTTTTTCAGATTATCAAAATTATTTTAAAACTGGATTAACATACTGTATACAAATAACATATTTAAATGATGATTTCATTAATTAATAAAACTATCCAAACCAACCTGGCTCTATGTGAAAATCTAATTGCTCCATAGCTAGTTATGGTGCCGCCGTTGGCAGCAACAACCTCCACAGAGTCTTTAAAATCACCAGAGAGATTGAGGTCGACTCTCCTTTAATTCAGATATGTTGCAGAGTTTTCCTGGGTGAATTGTGTAAATATGGCCTATTACTGTATTTGAGTTGGATTCATGTCCATGGTTTGGCTAATCCCCTCAAAAACTTCACCTGACATTGCTACTTTGGATCATTGTTCTGCTGCAGAACCAAAGTGTAACTGAGCTTAAGGTCCGGTTCAGATGGCTGGACATGATCCTTTAGGATTTTCTGTTACAGAGGAAAATCCATTACGCCTAGACCATCACTCCACCACAGCTATGTTTGACTGTAGGTTGGTTACATTTTTGTGATATTGTTAGTTGTATGACAGATGTAACAAGATGAACATCTTCCAAGACGATCCACATCTATCTCATCAGTCCAGAGAAACTTTTCTAAAAAGCCTTTGAGATGATCGAAACGTTTTTTGGTAACTGTGCAACAGGTTTTTGGCTCTGCACATCCAGCAGCTTTTAGATGGGCCTCCTTTTAAGCTAACCCAAATAAACTGGGTCATTAGCAGGATTTTGTCGAACTATTCTGTATAATGAAAAAGTAACTCAGTCTCTTGATGCTTATGTCACTGATAAGTTAGATAAAAATCACATCACTTTCATGATTCAACAAAGAACAGATCAAATAAGTTGCACTTGAACATTAATTCATCTGTTGTAGCTTTGATCTGCTGAAATGATCTCGTTTAAAGGGTTGGATTCCTTTCATCACCAAATATCAGACCATAAAAATAAAGTCACGTCTGTAATTTCATGTCATTTATGCAACTATTTTTGTTTCTTTGCATAAACAGACATGCACACAACAATAAACTGTTGATTCCTGAAATTTTAGCAGTTTCTTCTGTGACTAAGATATAAGATAATATTTAGTCCCATCACTAAAACTAGAACATAATTATAACAGGCTCTGACTTACTATTCTGTCTGGCTGTTGCATTGTGTTTAGCAAATTCCTCTAAACCTGTACCTGTCACTTTTGAGAAGAAAAAAAAATATTTAGGACGTTATTTAGGAAGGTGACAATATATTAGTTTCAGATATAGATGATGTCTCACTTCCCATTTCTGTAAAAATATCAAATAAAATATCTCTGATGTTGCTCTGTGATGCTTCCAGTTACATTTAGTTTGAACTGCTGTGGCAGCTGTTGAGCACTAAATATTATTTACTTAACAAATACGCTGAAAATGTTCCCAACAGATGTTGGAGAATCAGAGGATCAAAGTATCTGAATTGTATCAGTTGGGGGGAAAAGGAGCTGGGAAAAGTTCAGTAGGATAAATAATGATAAATATGGAGAACGATACTACAGTAATGAGATGTTTCAAGAGGCAAAGAGAGTCTCTGAAGGAGGAATGACTGAGGAAATCCAGACATGGAGACTGATGAAGCCAGAACAAAGGCAGAGCTGGACAACTGGTTCATTGAGAGTTCTGGAGAACGCTGCTGCTGGAGCCCATCAGGTCCCGAGTTTGGAAGAGAGGAATTCGGATACGCATTTAACTTGGGGCTGGACTCGGGACGTGGACGTTGAAAGAGCCTGAGCAATTACAACAGGAACCAGAGTAGGTGCATTTTCCAGGGACATCACAAATAAATTAATTATTAGCTTTTTATTGAAACTAGATGTAATTGGAAATATAGATTTTTTTTTTTTTTTTAAACGGCTCTTATGTTTCGTTGAGCTTTAATGTTTTTGTGATCTAAAATTTAAGGATTATTGTTCATTTGACACTTTTCAGTTATTTCTTGGCTCATGCTGCGACTATCTCTCCCGTCCACATGTCATATTATAAAATGTGTTGACCAATGCACAACGAAATAGGAAGGAGGAAGTCCGGTACGTCTCTGCTCCCATTAGGAAAGTCATTTTTCTCAGACCACCAATCCATGTTCTGCAGTCATCAACATCCTGGAATCAGCTGGGATCCTAAACACTCACATTTACATATTAGCCACACACACCCCTCAAGACCAGAACCAGAAGACCTGAGAGGCCTGGAAGGTTAATACAACAGCAGATCTTTAATGTATTGTGGTACTAAGCCGTTCAGTTATTTATAAACCTACAACAGTCTCTTAAAGTCTATTCTCTGAACTCCAGTGTAACCAGTGAACTGGGTGACGCGCTTTATCTTAAAGAAATGAATCTTTGCTTCATCTCTTCTTTTGAAGTTCCATGCAGAAGGTAAATAAAAAATATGATCAATCTCAAGAACTTGTGTTAAGATGTAGCTAACCCTGGGGTGGTGCAGAGGCAAAGCATGACCCACATATGGAAACCTTCGTCCTCATGGTGGTAGTCGCAGGTTCGATTCCCGGCCTGGTGACATTTGCTGCATGTCTTTCCTGTCAGACTACTTTCAAATTAGAGACACTGAAAATGTAACTAACCCCAAAATCAATCTTTTTTATTTCTGCTGATAAGCTACCTAAGTAAGTTATTTAGAGTTCTATTTTTGTCTTTCTGTGCAAAGTTTTTGATATTTTCGTGTAAATTTGTTTAATTCTGCATTATTTTTTCTAAAGCTGTCTCAGTGCTGGCCTTTGGTCGAATGGTGGCTCAGTAGTTGGATTCTCTACTACAAAAACAACTATTGAGATAGTTTTACTTAATTTAACACATAATATTTCTGTACATATTACAAAAATGTTTTGAATAACTAAAAAAGTTAGTTTTGATATTTGTTCTGTATTTCAAAGAATCCCGATGTAATATGTTAAAATACAATTTCAGAAAGTTATTGACTGAGGTCCATTTGGTTTGTGTTTTATGCATTTTAGTTTTCTACAAGCAGCAAGAATCCAGGTTTTAACTAACAATACACTACTTGCCTAATGTCACAAATATTAAAGTTCTGCAATTACAGTCTGATCTAGAAATCAGAATATGTGATCAGATGAGGGCTTTTCTGATTAAAAAGTACATTTTGAAAAGAACCTTTAAATAGGTACTGAATGTAGTTTTCAGTAATCCCACATTTTTATATTCAAGAGATTTCCTCGTAATATTTTAAAATTAAATGTATTTTCATTGACTCGAAGCAGAAAATTATCACAACAAAAATGAAGGCACAAAGATGTTAATATCCAAAGGTTTACTATTGATAGAGTTACTGAAATAAAACAACATTTTAATCGTTTTCTCATGTATTAAATTTTGAACGTAAACAATTTCATTAGAATTGAGTATTTGTCAGTAAAACAGTGACCCCTGCTGGGCAGGATGGGTATTAACGGGCCCCCTCGCCTCCCGCCCCCACAAAGCTGAACCGGAAGTGATTCTCGATTAGCTTGTGTTTGCCTCGTTGCTAACAGAGTTTCCCTCCGATGGCAAACAGAACCGTTAAAGATGCAAACAGCATCCACGGAACCAACCCGCAGTACCTGGTGGAGAAAATCATCCGGACCCGAATCTATGAGTCCAAATACTGGAAGGAGGAATGTTTCGGTCTGACCGGTCAGTGAGTTAGCATGTTAGCTCCCTGAAGGCTAACCTCAACGAGATTTCATTTAACCCCTGCAGGGCTGCTTGACGGTGGTAATTATGGTTAAAATACAGGTTTACTCAACCCATTACATTTTTATTAACGTTTTCTGTAAAATAGTTGTTTTTAATTTAAGTTAATATGGTACTAAATTTCCTTTTCTGTTGAGAAACATTCCAATTCTATACATTTAGTGGATTTGATGTAAACCAGCCTTCTTCTAAATTATGAGCTTTTTCAACTAAAATGAGAAACAATAATAATCAGAAAATGATAGAAAACAGGCAGCAAAAGTAAAAGGACAAACTAATTAGCGGTGGATAGAAGAGCCAGAAAGTATCTAAGCAAGAGCAGCAATACTTCATCAGTTTTATTCAAGTAAAGGTGGAAACGGTACCGTCCAAGAAATGTCACATTTTTCAACTTGAAAGTTAAACCAATACTTACAGTTGGTACTGTATGTTATAAAAGGATAAAATATGAGCATTTATATTTACTGTTTGTTGCTTCTTCACTTGACGTTCAAAAGGTTCAGCAGATAGAAAATAATATTAAGTCAAGGACAATTTAACAAGATAAGTTAAACTGCTTTATAAGATGAAAACATAAAACAACAAGCAAGAAACTTTACATTATAATAAATATCAGATAAAACTTTATTCTTGATTTAGGTGGAATTTTTCCTTTATCTAGTAAAATAGTCAGAATGTCAGCAGTTTGTACACAGAAATAAACTTTGTGCAACAGGGTTAGCTTTCTTTATTTAGTTAAGAACAATTATTGTACTGATTCTGCTGAAAAAAGCAACACTTGATTTATGGACTCAGTTAATTATCTTGATACTAAATAAACTAAACATGAACTAACAGCGTTTCTTGTTGTTTTGCATCATATTTATTTATTCTGCAATGTTTTCATTGCTAAAGATGTGATCAGTACTGAACCCATGTTTTTGTTTTTCTCTCCCAGTTTGATGTTTCATGGGTTCATCTCTGACTTCATGTTTGGTCCCTCAGTCTCTCCTCCAGCGGATGGTTTTGGTTTAAATAAATTCAGTTTGATGTCTGTGTGTTTGCAGCGGAGCTGGTGGTGGACAAAGCCATGGAGCTGAAGTTTGTGGGAGGAGTTTATGGCGGGAACATCAAGCCGACTCCGTTCCTCTGCCTCACGCTGAAGATGCTCCAGATCCAGCCGGAGAAAGACATCATCGTGGAGTTCATCAAAAACGAGGATTTTAAGTGAGATTCCTCCAGGTTTCAGGCTTTTCAAGAGAAGCTGCAGGTCGACCGGACCCGCCGCGGGTCGGCCGGACCCGCCGCGGGTCCATGAAGCTCAGAGGAAACGTTTCCTGTCTGTTTCCTCAGATATGTCCGTCTGCTGGGAGCCATGTACATGAGGCTGACCGGCACCGCCGTGGACTGCTACAAGTACCTGGAGCCGCTCTACAACGACTACAGGAAGATCAAGAGTCAGAACCGGAACGGAGGTGAGCTGGTGGAGATCCACTGGGACCGGAACCGAGAGGAATTCTGGGAAAAGACGGGAAGCCCAAAAGATTCTTTAGATTGACACACATCTGGTTTCTTTTACACATGAATTATGTCAGTGATGTAATGTAGAGATGCACTGATCCGCCTTTTCACTGCTGACATCTGAGGATCAGAACCAGCCGATCTGATGCTGAAAAACAGCTAATTAACTTAAAACATTTCTGTTTTAAACAGAGTCATAAAAATGTTTTGGATTACAAATTTATCTGATAACTTTAATTTATTCAGTGCAGTTAAGATTATAACTGTAAAATAAATAATAAAGAAAATGAAACTGACTAAAACAATAAGTTGATTATCTTGGTCAAATGTAAAAATACAAAAATAAACCTTCAGTCAAATGGTTCAGAAAGTGCAATTAGGAATTCTAAGTATAATGTAAAATAATAAAGCATAGAAATAGATTAAATAGATCTGCCCTCAGCCATAACATCAGGACCGATACAGATATTAATATCTGATCGGTGCGTCTCTGACGCAGCGATTACTTCCTGGTTTATGTCTGAATGTTTTGTAGCTGAAGCAGCAAAGAGACGAGTTGGAGAAAAAACTCAGAGATCATTTAGAAGAAAATCTGAACTGAAACTTTGTGCCAGTGGAGCAGGTTGAGTTCAAACGTGTCAAAACATTTCATCTCTCTGGATTTTCATCCAAAAGCTACAGGTTATTAATAGAAGCTGAGTCTTTACTGGTTTTACTGGAGTGGTGCTGGGTTCATCCTCTAACCTGAAACCTGTTTAGTTTTGGACCTGGGACAGAACCAGACTCATTCTTAGTCTGTGTGTGTGTGTGTGTGTGTGTGTGTGTTCCTCCTCCAGAGTTTGAGCTGATGCACGTTGACGAGTTCATCGATGAGCTGCTTCATGCAGAGAGAGTGTGTGACATCATCCTGCCGCGGCTTCAGGTCTGTTTGTCCGTCCAGCCGTTTGGTCCGGTCCGGTCCAAGTCGGTTCAAACAGGAAGTTCTTTCCAGTTGCTTCCTGTTGTGTGTTTGAACCTTCTTCTTCTTCACGCTCTGGTCCGAGTCAAGGTGACTCCATTTTGTTCTGTGTGCTGCAGAAGAGACAGGTTCTGGAGGAAGCCGAGATGCTGGACCCGCGGGTCAGCGCTCTGGAGGAAGACCTGGACGAGGTGGAGAGCAGCGAGGAAGAGGACGAGGAAGAGGAGAAGGTCACATGATTCTGCCCTTTAAAGACGTTTAACCTTGAAGTTTCTCCTTTCTTTCAACATTTAACATTTTTCTCTTCCTCTCTGGTCTGCAGTTCGAGAGGCTGCCGAGCCCGGAGCCCCACAGGCGCGGTCACCGTGACAACGACCGGCCTCGGCGCTCGCCATCGCCTCGCTACAGACGCAGCCGCTCTCCTCGCCGGTTCGTTGTCGCCCGTTTATCGATCAGAGCCGATCTGTTGCCGCAGCGACGCTAACCTGACCGTTTGCCTTTCAGGAGGAGCCGATCGCCCAAGAGACGAAGGTTCGACCCCCGACTCCCTTGACCCGACGGCGGTTTGGGTTCTGCTCGGACTCTAAACGTGTTTTGTTTCGTCCCAACAGCCCGTCGCCTCGCAGAGAGCGCCACCGCAGCAAGAGCCCGCGGCGGCACCGCAGCCGCTCCAGGGACCGGCGGCACCGCTCCAAATCGCCCGGTAGGTTCTGCTCTTTCTGCTCTCTGATGGTCCAGGCACAGCATTACAGTCGGGTAAAGGTCTGGTCTTTGACTAGGCCACTGCAGCTCCATTCTGTTGCAGAATAGCTGCTGTGTGGACAGATTGACTCACATTTAAGTTTGGCTGCAACTTTTAGCAAAAATAGTCGACAAATTTCTCAGCAGGAAGTCATCAGGACAGAAACGCTCTCTGTTCTGTCCCGGTTCTGTCCCGGTTCTGATGCCTCTCAGGTTAAATTTATCCAAATCTGATCCGTCCTTCAGTTTTAGCTCCATCGGACCGGACCAGGACCATGACCAGAACCAGATCCGTTCCTCCTTACATCTGGTCTAGATAATAATCCTGCTGTGGAAAATGTTGGTTAAACATCCAACAGTTTTAACCTGATGCATCAAATTAATAATGAAATGTATTTTAAAGATCTTAATTTATTACATAATTAAATTCAGCCAATCAGCTGCAGATCTGTCATCTTTCCTGCAGTATTTTTGATTTATAAGAGGAGAAAATAAATGTATGATGTGCTGCACTAAATGACTAGGAAATGACAACATGTTGATTTAATTTTCTTTTTTAAATAAAATAAAACCCAAAATGTCCACATTTATTTTAGATAAATATGATTTAATTTCCTTGATTCATGCATCTCAGGATGTTTTTTCTGCTGCAGTTGAATCTTTCACTTTGTTTTGTTTTAACAGTTTAAACCTGCAGCTTCAGTTTGAGTTCAGATATTAAAGCAGCAGATGTTTTCTCCTGCTGCATGATGGGAAATAAATGAGAGCTGTTGGTTTGTTCATCAGGTCACCACAGAAGCCACAGACATCGGAGCCACTCCAAAACCCCGGAGCGGTGAGTCCGGATCGCTTCCGTCTCCAGCAGATTTAATCTGAATCAAGTTTAGCAACAGAAATAATTTTCAGTTGGCAGCAGAAACTCCTGGTCCCACTGGTTCCCATTAAACCAGTGGGTTTAAACTGCTGTTCCAGTTTAAAACATTAGCAGTATTATTTCATATTTCATATTAGAATTAAAGCATTTAAAACACCTAAGCGGTTAAATGTTAGTTACGTTTCCTGTGTTTGTGTAGATTTATGCCTCAGTTTATCTCATAAACTGTATTTTTACCACTTTGTTTTTAGGCTCGTTCAGGTTTTTCCATTAAAATCAGTAAAATCCTGATTTCTGTTCCTGGTTCTGTTGGACTGAAGGTTCTGTTTGCTTTATCCTCAGAAGCTCCAAAAAGAGCCACAAGAAGAGCCGGAGAGGAAACGACTGACCTCAGTCCCTCCCAACGTTTTTTACTTTCTCATCCACCCAAACTCTTTTTTTCAATCTTCCACTTGACATTTTTATTTTTTATTTTTATTCCAGCAGTTTCAGGTTCTGATAATCTGGACCTCTGATGGTTCTGGAAACCAAATAAAACAATATTCTCCAGATGCTTTAAGCGCCTCAGATAAAACTGTAAATAGTGAAATGTTTTTTTTGTTGTTTGTTTCTGAACAATGAAAACATCCCAGAAATAAAAACCTTGATATAAGATGATTTTTTTATGCTTTGAGTAAATTAATGGGAACTTTTCAGGTGAAATAAAACAAATATTGGAAAAGATGATGGATGTAATACGGTTAGTGTCGCCTTTTGCAATTTTTTAGGAAGCTGAAGTCGTTTTTAAAGATGGATCTCAATTTTTACAAATGTTGGTAAACAATCTAATTAAGTTGAATTTGATCCTGTTTGTGTTTTAATTTATGAATACAGCATTCCATTGAATGAATTTCTGTTGGGATAAATATGTTCTGTAAACTTTGCTGATTTTATTTTATTGCAAGTGATCAACCGAAGATTCTTTTAGGTTTTTATTTGTGCAGTTTTATTGAAATGTTATTTTTAACCGATGAGTTAATTAAGTTTATTCTCAGGTAAATGAACTGAAGTAATTCTGTTCTTGGTCACATGAAGGAAAATGCATCTGAGATGATGAAGCTTCAGCTTTAAAACATTTAACTAACGTGAAAAAATTCAGTTTTTGTCCCTCGACTCAGAAAGTGAAACGTCTCGTCCACAGATCCATCAGTGTGAAACGTTTCCAGCCTCAATTTCTACTAAATCTGAGAACCAGAGAATCAAACCCCAAACTTTGTGTCAGAATATTTGAATATGACACTAAAACAATAAAAAAGGAGCTCTTAAACAGAAATGTCAGGTCACTGAGACATCGGTTGGGGCTCCTTTTGCATTCTCTCTGCATCAATGCAGCGTGACACGGACATCAGCCTGGGGTTCTGGCTGATGTGAACTATTTGAAAAAAAAGTGAACTATTTGAAAGTAGTGGGGATTTTGGGTGGTAAAAGTTAAACATTTTAACAAACAGACACTACACCATTTCTGCTCAAGCAAACCAAAAGGTTTTGAACAGAACAACTTTGTCAAATGATGAGACCATGAATCTTTAATCTATGTAGCAAATATATTGATGCTGCTGTAGGCAGAAAATAAAAGAAGTTTTGTGGAGAATAATATTTTGTATGAGTTTAAGAATATTGTTTGCCAAAATCATACGGTGTAACTACACTTGTCTTTTATAAGTTGCAGTAATTGAATCTTTTGAGGCAATTGGTTTGCATAAATTAAAGTAAATACGACCCATTTTCCTGCTCCACATACTTAGTTAGCAATTTGCCAGTTAGCTTCCCAGTCTGAACTTCTGGGCAATGTCTTGATTCAGTCAGATCTTCTCTCCTGTATCTCCTGAACTCTGATATTCTCCTACATCCACTCTGAATGTTTTGCTTGCTGGTCTTCATCATGCTCTGAATGGAGTATCTGGTTTCTCTTACTTTAACCTGCCCAACTTGCACCTGATTCCCTTTTGATTCCCTCCCAGTGAGGCGGTGAAGCAAACCGTTAGTCAAACTGTTGATCTGCCTGGTGGCCGTTTCAGAAGATGAGGAGACATGGTGACTGAGTTTTAGACACCAGTAGCTCATGCAGCTTTTTACTCGATGGCAGTCCTAAAAGTACATACCTTTAAAATATGAATAAATATGTACAATTCCATAATTATTTGATCCAGCGGTTATAGAAGTTTAGTGATAATGCAATTCAGGGATTGTGGTTTCTTAATGTAAGTGTTTCTGCTACTGGACAAAAAACAGGGTTAAAAGGATTTAGAAAGAAAAGTACGAAGATGATAGTTGTTTTTACTGAGACTAAGGCTGTGACTAGTTATCAGGACAGAATGAGACCAAGGAGGGAACCAGTCATCTGCTCCAACAATTTATTAGCCTTTAGGAAATATTTTTGGACACAAAGAGCAGGAACATCACAACATGTATTTTACATCCTTATATCTGATTTAAAACTATTTTTGATGCCATGCTGTAAACCGCAAAGTTGTGCATGAATGTAAAAGTCAATTATTTTTTCACCCATAGAAAAGTGTAATGTGTTTATTATGAGCAGGATTAACCAAGCTGAAGGAAAATAAAGAAAATAAATATTCATTGATACAGAACCGAATCAGCAAATATGAACTTATGAAACTATTGAAACCTTCAAGAATTTGATGTTGTGTAAGATATTTAAGAAAATAATACTGAATCTGCGCTCATGAATTTCTTTATTTGGTTGTTATCTCTAAAATATATTTACGTTTAATGACATCTCACCTCTTTCCCACAGTTTTTCACTTAGTTCCACTACTGCAGTGGATTTTATAGTCGATGTTTAAAGCCAACAGAGTCTGAAGCGATGGAGGAAATTTACGTCAATATGGAACCTGTTGGACAAACTGCATCTAAACTCACAGGTAAGAACGAAGTTACAGAGAAATTTAGTGTGTATTGAATTCAATTTAGATAAGGTTGAGGTTTTTTGTTAAGGTTGAGGTTTTTGTTAAGGTTGAGGTTTTTGTTAAGGTTGAGGTTTTTGTTAAGGTTGAGGTTTTTGTTAAGGTTGAGGTTTTTGTTAAGGTTGAGGTTTTTGCTAAGGTTGAGGTTTTTGCTAAGGTTGAGGGTTTTTGTTAAGGTTGAGGTTTTTTGTTAAGGTTGAGGTTTTTGCTAAGGTTGAGGTTTTTGTTAAGGTTGAGGTTTTTTGTTAAGGTTGAGGTTTTTGTTAAGGTTGAGGTTTTTTGTTAAGGTTGAGGTTTTTTGTTAAGGTTGAGGTTTTTGTTAAGGTTGAGGTTTTTGTTAAGGTTGAGGTTTTTTGTTAAGGTTGAGGTTTTTGCTAAGGTTGAGGTTTTTTGTTAAGGTTGAGGTTTTTGTTAAGGTTGAGGTTTTTTGTTAAGGTTGAGGTTTTTGCTAAGGTTGAGGTTTTTGTTAAGGTTGAGGTTTTTGTTAAGGTTGAGGTTTTTGCTAAGGTTGAGGTTTTTTGTTAAGGTTGAGGTTTTTGTTAAGGTTGAGGTTTTTGCTAAGGTTGAGGTTTTTTGTTAAGGTTGAGGTTTTTGCTAAGGTTGAGGGTTTTTGTTAAGGTTGAGGTTTTTGTTAAGGTTGAGGTTTTTGTTAAGGTTGAGGTTTTTGTTAAGGTTGAGGTTTTTTGTTAAGGTTGAGGTTTTTGTTAAGGTTGAGGTTTTTGTTAAGGTTGAGGTTTTTGCTAAGGTTGAGGTTTTTGTTAAGGTTGAGGTTTTTGTTAAGGTTGAGGTTTTTGTTAAGGTTGAGGTTTTTGTTAAGGTTGAGGTTTTTGCTAAGGTTGAGGTTTTTGTTAAGGTTGAGGTTTTTGTTAAGGTTGAGGTTTTTTGTTAAGATTGAGGTTTTTGTTAAGGTTGAGGTTTTTGTTAAGGTTGAGGTTTTTGCTAAGGTTGAGGTTTTTTGTTAAGGTTGAGGTTTTTGCTAAGGTTGAGGTTTTTGTTAAGGTTGAGGTTTTTGCTAAGGTTGAGGTTTTTGTTAAGGTTGAGGTTTTTTGTTAAGGTTGAGGTTTTTGCTAAGGTTGAGGTTTTTGTTAAGGTTGAGGTTTTTGTTAAGGTTGAGGTTTTTTGCTAAGGTTGAGGTTTTTGTTAAGGTTGGAGCAGCTCCAAAGAGGCTCTGCCTCGGTGCAGCTGTATCTTTGGGAATCCTGAATGTTTGACTTTTGGCTGAACTCATCGCCCTCAGTGAACACAGTGAGTCTTATTCTAGTCATCTTAAACATGTAAAAAGAATCAATTTCAACTGTTATAAAAAAAATGTCATCGTTCCCCTTCTGAAATCAAACTGATCAAATAGCGAGGGTTTAAAAAGAATAAAACTTGGTGACTCAAAGTGTTGCAGAGGTGAAACTTACACTAAGTTACATGAGTTTGATTCATTTTCAGCAATAGTTGCATTATCAGCCGTTTAGGTTAGCGTGTCTTTAATATCTTCTCTTTTTCAAACTATTTACCCAACGATTCACTGTTCAGTGTTACCTCAGTTTAAATTCTACAGGAATAACCAAAATCATGAAACTATTTCCTAAGTCTTAAGTGAAAATACGATGCAACTTCTTTTTGCAAACATTGTTTGTTGATTTTTCTCCAGCTAACTCCTCCTTTCTAACATCCGCAAACCAAAGTAAACTACCGGCTCGCTGCCGTTCTGATACTCTTCCATCCCGGCGAGCTGTCTCCGCTTCAAGCCGCCTTTCGACTCCGTTAACTGGAAGAAAACTGGGAGACGAACCGGTTTACTGGGAGAAACAGCCGAGTCTGGTCCAGACTTCCGGACAGCTGAGAGGAGGCGCTGCTGCCACCTGCTGGTGACTCCGAGGAACAGCTTCATATCAAAACCTCTTACTGTCAATAAAACATCTAATATAGAAAAATAGACGTTTTTCAAAAGAGTGAGCTGACTGATGATGTCATCAGCCTCTGTGACATCATCAGTCACAGAGGCTGATGACATCATCAGTCACAGAGGCTCTATATGACTGGCAGGCAGAACTTCTCCTTCACTCTGCATCTCAAATCGGTTGGATCAGGTCGGCATTGTGACGAATCGCTTCGTACGATTAGGACAACTTTGAAAGAGAAACAAATTCTCAGGAATTTCTAGTATTTCTAAGGATCAGTTCAGAAATACTACATCATGTTCTTCCACATTGATTTTGGACTTGGATATATAATTACTACTGCAGTGAAGAAGTTCAGCAGCCGGTACGCAGCTGATGCTGATTTGGAGCAGAACAGCAGTGAAACGGCCGTCGAAACGAAAGAAGACTGCTTGGCTTTCACTGTTCCTGCTGACTCTTCTGTTGAAGAGCATAATATGAGTAAGAGCAGCGAACCGATCCCTTCCACCTTTGGGAACAGAAACGGATGTTCTGGATTTGAAGAACATCCTGAAGATGAAGTTTGTGCTAAAGAAATGAACACAATGAAGAACGAACATGGCACTGCGGACAGCAGCTGCAACGTGGGAACGACGGGAGATTTAATGGAAACCAGTAACTGTGAAGCAGCGAGTGTTTTGGTCAGCTCAGATCTGGCTGAGGAAGATTTGGCAGATCGTTGCTACCAAGACGACAGTCAAACAATTCCTTCTTCAGTCAACATTTGCAAGTTTTCCAACAACAGCTGGATGAATGCCGCCATGCGCAGCATCCTGAACCTCAGGAAAGCCAGAAAGTTTGTGGATGAGTATCCTGAGAAGATCTCTGGAGCTTTTTCAGCAACTCCATCACGCGCCAGTTTTCTCCATACAGACATGGAAAATCTAGGGAAACTTTTTACCCCAGAGGAAATCAAAGCAGTTCTGACAGAGATTAGTGAGAATGAACCAAATATGGGCTCAGGAAACAGGAACAAGTTAAAAGACTTTCTGAGGATTATGTTAGACCGGTTGAACCAGAGAGGGATTGAAACCGCGTGCATCTTATACAGTAATAACAGCTGTGAAGAAAGTGCTGAAATGCCAGCCATCTTGAATTTTGGTCCCATCATCACCCTGCCGGTCACAAATCCTGTGGACACCACCGCTTCTCTCCTGAACAACTGGATTTATTTGGCTTCCGGAAAGGATTGTTCTCTGTCCTCATCCAGCTCAGCGACAAACGTCTTCCTCCATGACACTGACGTGATAACCTTGCATCTGCCATGGTTCGGCGGTTGGGCGGACTCACCACACACCGTGATTCCTAGTACAACCATTAGCATCCCCATAAAAACTGGAACTCAGTTGTACCGTCTATCGTCAGTCATTTGTCTGGACAAGCTGAGTTCTCAGGCTGACGGCTTTTACACCTATCTGGTGTATGAAGACCTGCTGCTTAAGGCTGAAAATGACAAGGTCACAACCCCAGAAGCAAACAGTGTGTTCGACATTTGGCAGAACGGGTTCATGTACATCTATGAGAAGTTTTCAGAAGGTCAGGACGGACTCAGAGATGAGCTCACAGGTAGCTCTCAGGAGAGGAGCTGTGGCCCTGAAAACGCAGCTGATATGTGGACGATGAATAGATATTGTGGCGGGTCGACACCTTCGAGTCAACCAGACAATCTGTTGGAAAAAAACTCCACAGCGAGCAGTGAGAGCACCGGCGCTGAGGCTGAAGACACAGTCAGGGAAAGCACAGCCAGTACGCCGAGTCCCCATGCACTGAACCAGGAACATCCAACAAACGGTGATCTTGATCCAGTCATTTACGTTTGCCAGTATTTCAACCACAGATGGGCAAATGTCACGATGCACAGCATTATGAACCTGAAAGTTATCAAGAAGTACATGGCTCAGTATCTGGCTCAGCAGGCCTATGAAGCATCATCAAGATATCCATCTGGTGCCTCCAGGTACGACCCAGAGCAAGAAGATTTCCCAAGGACCCGAAAGTCATGCAGTGTTCAGCAGTTTGACATCACAAAGTGCATGAAGTTTGTGAACAAAAAGACTGAATTTGCAGCATTAAATACCTTTATGCCAGGTCAGAAGGTTGAGATCTCTTTTTTATTGGATGCTGTTTTGGTCTGGTTAAAACTGAATGCTGTCAAAGTAACCTGCAAAATGCAGCAGTTTATGACATGTGCAGCCTGTGAGATAGATGAACTGGTCTCTACAAAGATAGGTGTCCTGATTAATTTGAAAAACACAAGACCAAATGACACCACAGCATCTCTCTTTGAACGCCATCTTCAGCAAGCGAGTTCTCTGGAGAAATGCTGCAGCTCTTGTAGAATAGAGAACATCTGCATCCTCGACACAACAGATGTGATCTGCATGTACCTGCATCGACAGCTCAGTGATGAAGACGGCGGACTGCTTCTGACTCCCAGTGCAACCATTGAAGCTCCGTTAGAAATGGGAACCCAATTGTTCTGTCTATCCTCGGTCATCTGCTGTGAAATCCAAAATTCCCAGATGTACAAGTTTTATACATACGTGATATGTGGACAAGCGGTATATAAAATTGAAGATGAAATGGTAACTGATGCAGATGAGGGCTGTGTAGAAGACATGAAGAGAAGAGGATTCATCTACTTCTACGATAAGTACGCAGAAGGAGAGGAGAGATTTAGCTTTCAGGAAAACAATTTCAAGTCTGGAACTGAACAAACTGTGCCAACGGTGGTGAACTATAGATACAAAACTGTGGATGAAAGAGAAATTTACCGCCAAAATAAAAACAGGTTAGTCAACCTTTGTGCAAATCTGTGCATAATTTATTTCTTATTTCGGATGTTTTGTTATTTTTTGTTGCCTTTATTTACTTCTACTACATACTTTGACTTTTCGTTTAGTTTTTCTGATTGGATGGCCTTTGGTTTAGCCACCGTTCGCATTATTACGCTGGTCATACCAGGTTCACCAAAAAAAAAAAAAAGGTGAAAAGGTGAGCCCAAATGAAATCGCACAAGGTCTCGGGAGGAACGCAGAGGGTCGGGGTCTCGGCAGGGGCGCCGGCTGGAACGCTGGCTGAAACGGCCTTGGGGGCGCTGGCTGGAACGCTGGCTGAAACGGCCTCGGGTGCGCCGGCTGGAACGCCGGCTGAAACGGCCTGGGTGCGCCGGCTGGAACGCCGGCTGATTCGGCCTCGGGTGCGCCGGATGGAACGCCGGCTGGTTCGGCCTCGGGGGCGCCAGCTGGAACGCCGGCTGGTTCGGCCTCGGGTGTGCCAGCTGGAACGCCGGCTGAAACGGCCTCGAGTGCGCCAGATGGAACGCCGGCTGGAGTTGCTGGTCCCGGAGATGCTGGAGCTGGGCTGGTGGAGCGGAAGGATGGAATGTCCGGCTTTGGAGGCAGAGGGTCACGATTCATGACAGCCAGAGCTGTCAAGCGTTCCCACTCCGCCTCCTGCCATAACTCCACCAACCCCAGGTGCGGAAGGCGCGGAATCCAGTCTTCCAATACCAGAACCATGCGCGTGGCAAAACCCAGTCGTCGGCAGGCGGAGTAGGGTTTCGCCATCGCCTCCACATAATCCTCGATCGTTGAGGTAAGATCGTTTAAACCCTCTGGGTCCATGATGTGAAATAGCATGCCTCACCGTATTTCCTTTGGTCGGGTCCTTCTGTCATGAGTTGGTGTGGTGGATGTGGTGAGGCAGACGCTGTAGACCCAGGTAAGATTAATAGTAGATTTTAATAATGCAACACACAGTCCAAAACAGTCCCAAAGCCGGGCAGCACGGCCGAGCTAAAGCCAGGGCTCGACGCCGGTAGCAACCGGTAAACGAGGGACGAAAAATAGACTGGGCACACAGGAACGGAACGACAAACGCCAAGGGCGGCAAGTAACGACAAGGACCCGACAAAGACGCAGACACACTGGTGGCATTAAATACACTGGGGGTAATCATGGAATAAGAAACACCTGGGAACAATCAAGGGGAAGACAGGACAACACAAAGACTCGGGGACACAGAAAACTCTAATTAAATACACAGACAACACAGAACATGACAGCAGGAGACTTAAAGTGGGTCTCCTGCCCCTTTAAGTGGGCCCCTGTAAGTGGGTCTCCTGCCCCTTGTGGTGTGAACAACTTCTGTCATGAGTTGTTGACGCCACAATTCGTGACAGAAGGACCCAGCCAAGAGTGATTACGATGAGAAAGGCAATAACAACAACATGGACCCTACATGCTGAAGGGAATTAACAGAAACAATCAAGGACTATGTAGCGACTGTAGCGAAACCATGTTTCACGTACAGACGCCTTGGGGTCGCCATCAGGTTACTCCTGGTGCTGGAGGACTGGTCCGCCCAACTTCCGTCCCTGGGGTTGGGGAGCTGCAGCGAGAGGCAGAGTGGGAACGCCAGAGAGCCTTTGCCGTAATGGCTGGTGACCCTCTGCCTCCTAAGCAGCACTTCCGCTCCACCACATTAGCTCCATCATCTTTGGGACCAGCACCACCTCCAGCCCCAGCTCCTGTGTCTCCGGGGCTGGCCCCCTCCTGCTCCAGCTCCTGCACCCGCCACACCTCCAGTCAATGCCGCAGCATTGACTGGAGGTTACAGCCTCTCCGCCTCCAGCCTCTTCGCCTCCAGCTGCCGCTGTCTCCGCATCTCCTGCCCCTGTAAGTTGGCCCCCGTAAGTGGGTCTCCTGCCCCTGTAAGTGGGTCTCCTGCCCTTGTAAGTGGGTTTCCTGCCCCCGTAAGTGGGTCTCCTGCCCCTGTAAGTGGGTTTCCTGCTCAAGTAAGTGGGTTTCCTGCCCCTGTAAGTGGGCCCCTTTAAGTGGACAGGAGACCCCCTTTAAGTCTCCTGTCCAGGAGTAGCTTTTGCCTCACTGCTGTGAGCACAGATGCTCAGTGGTGAGGCAGACACTGAGGACCCAGGTTGGTGTGCGAAAATGATGATTTTAATGAAAATTCCAGGTATACAAAGTCCAAAACCCAGGCAGCACAGCTGAGCGGAAGGCTAAGGGTTCAACACTGGTAGCACTGGTACATGAATGGACAGCAAAACCCAAAACACACAGACTGGAAGTCTGTGTGGTTTTTTTTATAGTTGTAGAAAAATGTAGTTATGTACATGTATTTCGATTATGCAACTTTGACTAAAAATATTACTTTAGATTACAAGAACAAATATTTCTATAGAGATTAATAATTATTTTCATAAGTACATACTAACATGGGTTTTTTTACTGTAAAATTGGATAAAAGCGTCTAAGACAGTACTGTAAAGGGTTATTTAATTTTTTTTAAAATTTGGCTCTATTGGAAACCTTGCAGGATGATTGTTCAAAAATATATGCTGAAATTCAATTTGTGACGCAAAGTTCATGTAGGAGCTCATGGTGCTGAACAGGAACAGAACTGGAGAATTTAGCTGTATTTGAAATAGTTTATTGATGAAAAAGCAACAGTTGTTCAGAAACATATTTTGATTTTTCAAAATCTTGATTGTTCAGTTTTCCTGTGATCTTATTGAATCTGTTAATGTTCAATCTGTTTCATTCCTTAAGTTCCTCATAGATCTAATTAGCATCGTACCTAAATTTACTCTCATAGGTGCAAAGTTAAAATTTGTTATCTAAGTAATTTCACATCCATCTGACAGCAAAAACACCAGTAATTAAATTTATGCACAATTAGATATAAATTCAGGGATTAAGGGGTTAGAACTAGAATATTATTCCGACGGTCAGAAGGATCATTGGATCTGATCTTTGAAAGTCTGGCTTTCACACAGTCTGGACACCTTCCAGGTTTTCCAGAAACTCTTGGATCTCTGGGCACATTCTGGACCGTCCGCGGTCTCGGATCTTTTCCAGTGCCTGAATGCTGTTCATCCGGGAGAAAGACTCGTGGTTAATGGCTGCAGCCTTCATGTGATACTCAATCGACCTGTTCCTTTCCTGCCGGTCAAAGTGGAGGTACTTGGCGTAGTAGTTGTAAACACACTGTTGGTCTGCAGGATCCAAAGATTTCTGCAGCAACTCCTTGTAGATCTGATCTGGTTTCATCAGCCCACGACCGGACTTGGCCCACACACTTGCAAAGTCCAACTTCTTTGGTAAACAAGAAGGGTAGCAAGAGATGACATCCTCCAACAAGCCGATTGCTCGGTCAAAGGTTCTTTGGCTTGGGCGACCATCTCTGGAAAAAACGATCTTCCATTTGTAGACAAGAGCGGCACATCTCTTCAGATACCGGGAATCTGGATCCTTCGTCAGGGCCCTTTCTGCCACGTCGATCGCATCGTCGTAGGATTCAATTTGTCTGTAGATCCTCAGGAGCGGTTTGATGCCACTGTGGCTGCTGACAGGGTTCAGTAAAATCTTCTCGGACAACTCCTGTGCTTCCTCTTTAACTCGCTCGCCTCTCTTGGCTCGTTGTTTCAGGTCCACAGCAGCAAGGTACAAGTTTTCTGGATCTTCTTCTCTGGCTACCCTTAGGTCCTCCCAGATGTCAGGCTCTGGTTCCACCCAGCTGTGCTTGAAGGTGCTCAGCAGCCCGATCATACGGCTGCTCCGCCACTCCACGGTGTCCGGCTGCATCCGGATGGCTCTCTGGAAGAGCTCTAAAGCCTGCTGCTCCTTCTCTTTATCAAACTTCATCAGGGTCCAGGCCTTTTCAGCTATAACCTCTGGGTAGAGATCTCCCTTCTTCTTCTTCATCAGACCGTCGACCTTTGACAGGTAGTCTTCACTCTTCTCATCTTCTCCCAGGTGATGGTGCAGCCAGGCCAGATTCCCAAAGTTCACCATCAACCAGGGACCTTCATCAGCGTTTTTCTGCCTCTGGAAGGTCTCAGCGGCCCGGTTGAAGAGGTTCAGGGCGTCTTCAGAGGAGCCCAGCTGGTACTGGATGAAGCCCAGCAGGTTGTAGGCGTGACCCAGCCAGAAGTTCCCCTCCTCAGTGCCGATGTCCTCCAGCTTATCCCTGATACGGGACAGTTTGTCCCTGCTGGGGGTCAGATCCCAGGTGAAGTGGCTCTCCAAGGCCTTCAGTCTGGACTGCAAACTCTGAGGAGAACTGATAAAAGTCATAAAAACAAATATTAATGAAGTTAAAGACAGCCCTACACAGTGTGAATTAAAAATTAAACAAGTATTGTTCGTGCTTTCCGCTAATTTTTTAAAATATTATTATTTTACACAATAACTAAACTACAAATAAATGACTACATCTAAAAGTTTCCTGCAGTAGGCATCTCTGCTGTTCTGTGAAGATATATTAACTATTTTCCAACATAAGGAGGTTTATGTGTAAACAGAGTAAAGAAACCCCCTGATAAAACCTCTGGCCTCGCACTGTTTAGTTACGCCCCTGGCATCACATGGTTTTGGTTATAATCTTCTAAGACAATGTATTTCTAAATGTGGCAGTATGCCCTGTGGGCCCTGAACGCACCACACAAGTGCCTGACTTTAATTGGTTGTAGCGCTGCCTGCATATAAAGGGCCCTCCCTCACCTGGTAGACAACACGTTCTCCTTCCGGTTCAGACTTCACTGTTCACTGGCGCTATACGACTGACGCGCTTAAGTCATTAATTGCTGTTCAAGCCTTCTTCTGGTAAGAAGCTTCTCACACCTTTAATATCTGTAAGTTTAGCTTTAGCTCAGCTTTACTTGTAATATCTAGGTGACTTGTACCAGCTGACTGCTTCTTCTCCCTGCCAGAGGCATAACGCATCAAGCTCAGTGGTAAGCGAAAGCTCATTTTACGTATGCTTCCAGATTCTATTTTTGACATGTATGTTTGATAGACGCTGCTGTTTGTCCTTGGCCGGCTGCTTGCCCGTACTCTGTTGTCCCTGGTTGACGGTCCGTCCGCCTGTGACCTGGTTATTCGTCGTCGGCTGACGGCGGCCTGCCCGTCGCCCTGGTTGTCGGCTTCATACCCGCTGTCCTGGTCGGCGTAAGCTGGCTTTTGACTCTCGTCCAGTGTGGCTGATTCAGGCTGGTTTATGACCAGCTCGTTCTGATCCCTCTGGTGCCGCTCTGGCTGGCGTTTGCTGTGGCGCGGCGGTTCGTCTCAGGACGGACTCCTAACTTGGACTGCTATTGCTTGATTTGTGAGGACTGAACTGTATAACCAAGAAATGTATGTAATTTGAATGTCTTTTCTTTTGTTGACAGGAACGGCCAGCTCGTGGTGTCGGTGGTGGACTTTCCGGGTGGTGGTATTTTCTTTGGTTTGGTGCACGATTTTCTTTTATTTGGTTTGCTGTGTTTCCTTTGTAGGTCCCTGCCAGCTTCGAGTTGAGCCGTAAATGTCATTTTAATGTGTGAGTGATTTTAAACTAATATATTTCTGACTAGAAAATTGAAATAATAAACTGATTGGACTGAGTGGAATTGTCTCGTGCCTCATATGTAGCGGGCCTGTGCGCCTTAAAGGTAACTTTATAGTATTATTAAATTAGTTATCTTAAAATTCAAGTTGCCAATCGGGATAGCATAGGTACCGTCACATTTGGCGCTGGGAGCAGGATCTTTTTTTTACAATCTTGAGGCTGAGACTTTTCCATTACTTCATTGTATTTGCTATTTAATGGTCAAGCAGTAGTTTTTATTTATTTTTTTGGTTCTAAGGACAAACAGCAGCGGTTAATTTATTTTCTTGAGCTGGTTATTTGTAGTAATGGAGGAAGAACTACTGGAATTGAAGACCCTGATTGCTCAATTAAAGGCTGACAATGAGAAGCTGCGTGCAGAGCGTTCGCCTTCCACATCTAGCTCCAGTGCTGGGCCATCTTCAGCTTCTGCACTCCCTGCTGCCCAAGTAACAGACAGGTTAGTGTTTGTCCCACGTGATCGTAAGTGTCCTATGTTTAGGGGACGGATGGGGATTAGTGCGAGCGAGTGGGTTGAGGAAGCACAGGCGTGTATGCGGGCACGAAATTTGTCAGCAGCAGATCAGGCCTTCTTTTTGTACGACCATTTAGAGGGAGAGGCTAGGGATGAAATCAAATATCGCTCTAGTCAGGAACGAGGGGATCCAGCTAAAATTATTTCTATCCTTGAGGAACTCTATGGATGTAATGAGTCACATGTTGCATTACAGGAGGCCTTTTTCTCCAGAAAGCAATTAGAAGGGGAAACATTGCAAGAGTTCTCCCTTGCTTTGAGCCTCATGGAGAAAGTAAAAGCACAGGCTCCTAGGGATATGCCTAATACTGAAGTTCTCCTGCGTGACCAGTTCATAGAATATGTCCTTGATGGTGCGCTCAGTCGTGCGCTAAAACAGTATGTTCGTCTGAAACCGGCAGCAACACTGCTTGATGTCAGAGGTGAGGCAATGAGGTGGGAATTAGAGGGGTTGCCAGCTAGTATGCGAGGCAGGAGTAATTCTCTGCCTTTAGCGTCCAGTTTTCAGTTTGCTGTGCGTGGTGGGGCACCATCTATTGTTGGCCCCACTCAGAGAGAGGTTAATGAGTTAAAAGAGCTTTTAAAACAGCAACAGGAGCAACTTAATCAGCTTACTCAAAGCATTTCCCTCCTTCAAACTGCACAAGGGCATAGCCGCTCTCCACGTCGCGGTCCTATTATATGTCGACGGTGCCAACAGCCCGGACATATTGCTAGGGAGTGTGGGGGGCCCCGCGTTGCCTTCCGTCAGCAATCTCTCTCAGGGTCACGTCAGGGAAGCCAGCTTCCGGAAAACTAGCGCCCACCGCGTTGCAGAGCCACAGCTCGGGTGGGGCATTCATAGGCTCAACTAATGGTTTGTATTCAGCAGATGCGCCTAAATTAATTGCTTCTTGCCCACACATTGAAGTGGACATGGCTGGGGTAAAGGTACCGTGCCTGGTTGACACTGGTTCAATGGTGTCCACTATTACAGAGAGCTTTTTTATTGAATTCTTTGAGCCCTGGGGCGAAGAGCGTTTGAGAGCTTGCCACTGGCTACAGCTAAAAGCAGCCAATGGTCTCCCTATTCCTTACATCGGCTATTTGGAAGTATCTATTGAACTGTGTGGCAAGTTGGTGCCCCACTGTGGGGTGTTGGTGGTGAGAAACCCTCCAGATAGTGGTTCAGCTTCTGTTCCTGGTGTGTTGGGGATGAACGTCATAAATAAGTGTTACCAAGAGCTATTTGGACAGCATGGTCATGCTTTGTTTAATACGACTCCGGTTGTGGCATCTCCCAAACCCTTGGTTAATGCTTTACAGAAATGTCATGCAGCTGAAATGCAGCAGACTCCTAAGCAGCTTAGTAAGGTTAGGGTGCGTGGTGGGAGGGCCTGCCGCATTCCAGGAGGTGTAATGAAGATTGTGCCTACCACCTGCTGTGAGAAATACGCAGGCACTACTGTCTTGTTTGAACCATCGGAATCTGGCTTACCAGCTGGTTTGTTAGCATCCCCTGCGCTAGTTCAGGTTGTCCGGGGCACTGCTTATGTTCCAGTGGTAAATGTGGGCCACACTGATGTGTTGCTTTACCCTCGTACCACTGTGGGAACTTTAAATAGTGTTAGTGTGGTGAGTCTTCCAGCGGGCGTAACTGAAGTCCCATTATTTGTAAATGTGTCTTCCCAAACAGCTGCTGCTCCTGCCGCAGATGGGATCGAGGCAATTGATTTATCATCTTTGCCTGCGGAGGATCAGGGTCGGGTGAGAGCACTTTTGGGTAAATACACTTCCGTGTTTGCCACTAATGATCAGGACTTGGGTTGCACTAACCTGATCAGTCATGACATTCCCCTTCTTGATGACGCTCCCGTTCGGCAGCGTTACCGTCGAATTCCTCCATCAGAGTATGAACTTGTGAAGGACCACATAAATCAGCTTTTGGCAGCAAATGTCATTAGGGAAAGCTCCAGCCCCTATGCATCACCAATTGTGCTTGTGCGCAAAAAGGATGGCAGCATCAGGCTTTGTGTTGATTATCGTCAACTTAACATCAAGACACGGAAGGATGCTTTTCCACTCCCTCGCATTGAGGAGTCCCTTGATGCTTTGACAGGGGCCCAGTGGTTTTCCACTATGGACTTGGCTAGTGGTTATAATCAGGTTCCTGTCACAGCAAGTGATCGCCATAAAACCGCTTTTTGTACACCTTTCGGGCTTTTTGAGTGGAATCGCATGCCTTTCGGCCTATGCAATGCCCCGAGCACGTTCCAACGCTTAATGCAGCGCATTTTTGGTGACCAGCAATGCCAATCCCTTTTACTGTATTTAGATGACATTGTTGTGTTTTCATCCTCTATACAGCAACATCTTGAGAGGCTGGATGTGGTGTTGGGACGGCTGCAGAAGGAGGGCCTTAAAGCCAAACTGAGCAAATGCCACTTTTTCCAGAAGGAGGTGCACTACCTGGGTCATGTAATTTCTGACCAGGGAGTGGCCACTGACCCTGCTAAAATCGAGGTGGTAGCAAATTGGCCTGTGCCCACCACAGCCACTGAGTTGCGTTCCTTTTTGGGATTCGCTAGCTACTACCGTAGGTTTGTAGAAGGTTTTGCTAAGATGGCTGCCCCCTTGCATCGTAGAGCAGCAGAGCTAACTAGTAAAAGGCCTAAAAGGAAGGCTACTCAGAGTATTGTTGGAGCCTGGACGGAGGAGTGTCAGCAGAGTTTTGAGGCTCTTAAAGCCAAGCTCACTTCTACTCCAGTCCTTGCTTATGCAGATTTTTCCCTCCCTTTCATTTTAGAGGTGGACGCAAGTCACAGTGGGTTGGGAGCAGTTTTGTCACAAGAGCAAGATGGTAAGATAAGACCCATTGCTTTTGCTAGCCGTGGGTTAAGACCTAGCGAGCGAAATATGTCAAATTACAGCTCAATGAAATTGGAGCTGTTGGGCCTGAAATGGGCAATGACAGAAAAATTTAGAGATTACCTTTTGGGCCACAGGTGTATTGTCTATACAGACAACAATCCTCTGAGCCATTTGGACTCGGCCAAGCTTGGAGCAGTAGAGCAGCGCTGGGCAGCCCAGCTTGCTTCCTTTAACTTTGAGTTAAAATACAGGCCTGCTAAGTCCAATCAAAATGCTGATGCTTTGTCTCGCCGGCCTTGGCCGGCTCCCCCGGAAGTGACTTCTTTGGGTGCAGGTACTCTTGTGCCTCAGCCACTACAGCAAGCTGTGAAAAGTGAGCAAATACAGATCTTCCAGTCTTCTGTGACTGTCTTTCCCTCTTTTGACCCTGGTGATCTCCGTGTTCTCCAGCAGGCTGATCCAGCTCTTCAAGAGGTTCTTTCCTTCTGGCAGAGAAAAGAGCGGCCAAACCGTACTGAGCGGCAAGGGCTTTCACAATCTGCTCTTGCATTGCTCAGCCAGTGGGATCGCCTGACTGAGTTGGATGGCCTAATATATCGGCAGGTGTTTCGTTCCGATGGTGGTGGGGCAGTGTACCAACTTCTCCTGCCAAAGGCCCTGATAAAGGACGTACTGACTCAGGTCCATCAGGAACATGGACACCAGGGAGTGGATCGGACTTTAGCGTTGCTACGGTCTCGCTGTTATTGGCCCGGTATGTCACAAGAGGTAGCAGACTGGTGTAAAATCTGCGAGCGGTGCCAGGTTGCCAAAGATAGCCAGCCACCTGCTCGTGGTTTCTTGGGCCATTTGCTTGCATCGAAACCAAATGAAATTCTGGCAATGGATTTTACTTTGTTAGAGCCAACTCCATCTGGGCTAGAGAATGTACTGGTAATGACCGATGTTTTTTCCAAGTATACCTTGGCTGTCCCAACCAGGGATCAGCGCGCTTCCACTGTAGCGCAGGTCCTGGTCACGGAATGGTTTGCAAAATTTGGAGTACCAGCACGCATCCATTCAGACCAGGGCCGCAGCTTTGAAAGCAATTTGATCCAACAGCTTTGCAGTCTATACGGTATCATTAAATCTCGTACCACGCCTTACCATCCAGCTGGTAACGGTCAATGTGAACGTTTTAACAGGACGCTTCACAACCTGTTGAGAACTTTGCCCACGTCCCGGAAACGAAACTGGACTGTTTGTTTGCCCCAGTTGCTTTATGCATATAACACCACTCCTCATCAATCAACTGGTGAGTCACCATTTTTCCTGATATTTGGTCAAGAACCACGTCTTCCAGTTGATTTCTTGTTGGGAAGAGTTCAAAATCCAGTTGCTGGAACTGTTCATGAGTGGGTCAAAGAACATCAGACCCGCCTGCAAATAGCATTTGAGGGTGCTAGAGAAAAACTGAGGACTTCTGCAGGACGCAGAAAAGCTAATCATGATAAAAACATCAGAGAAGCTCCTCTTAAGGAGGGCCAGCTTGTGTTGATCCGAAATCTGGGGAGTAAAGGTCGTCAGAAAACTCAGGATTTGTGGAGTTCAGTGAAACACATAGTTGTTCAAGTCCCAAGAGAGGGTGGGGTAGTGTATTCAGTGGCACCAGTTCATGACCAGACCAGGGTAAGAAGGGTACATCGCTCTTTGCTGAAGGTTTTAATTGGTGCTGATGCACCTATTCCAGTTTCTGTTGAAGTTGCATCTCCTGAACATTATTCCATTTCAGATGGTGAGCTGTCATTTGAGGGTGATTTGTTCTTGAGGCCATGGCCTGAGGAGCAAGTAACATCTGCACCACCTGCTGCTGTGGTTTCTGATGCGGTTCCTAGGGCTTCAGGATCTGCTGTGGCTCCTAGCGTGGCCACAAATCAACCTACCTCATTACCAGTTGTACCAGCTGCAGAGTCTGGTCCCAGCGGGGTGTCGGTGCGTAAATCTGTACGATCAACTGCTGGCCAGCATCATAATCTCCATCATCTTCCAAGGCCAGCAGTAAGAGAAACGCCTTCATCCAGTACCATGTCTGCGGTATTTCGACCTTGGTGTTAAGTTGGATCATCGTCGGGACGTCGATGCAGTTTGGGGGGGTGGAATGTGGCAGTATGCCCTGTGGGCCCTGAACGCACCACACAAGTGCCTGACTTTAATTGGTTGTAGCGCTGCCTGCATATAAAGGGCCCTCCCTCACCTGGTAGACAACACGTTCTCCTTCCGGTTCAGACTTCACTGTTCACTGGCGCTATACGACTGACGCGCTTAAGTCATTAATTGCTGTTCAAGCCTTCTTCTGGTAAGAAGCTTCTCACACCTTTAATATCTGTAAGTTTAGCTTTAGCTCAGCTTTACTTGTAATATCTAGGTGACTTGTACCAGCTGACTGCTTCTTCTCCCTGCCAGAGGCATAACGCATCAAGCTCAGTGGTAAGCGAAAGCTCATTTTACGTATGCTTCCAGATTCTATTTTTGACATGTATGTTTGATAGACGCTGCTGTTTGTCCTTGGCCGGCTGCTTGCCCGTACTCTGTTGTCCCTGGTTGACGGTCCGTCCGCCTGTGACCTGGTTATTCGTCGTCGGCTGACGGCGGCCTGCCCGTCGCCCTGGTTGTCGGCTTCATACCCGCTGTCCTGGTCGGCGTAAGCTGGCTTTTGACTCTCGTCCAGTGTGGCTGATTCAGGCTGGTTTATGACCAGCTCGTTCTGATCCCTCTGGTGCCGCTCTGGCTGGCGTTTGCTGTGGCGCGGCGGTTCGTCTCAGGACGGACTCCTAACTTGGACTGCTATTGCTTGATTTGTGAGGACTGAACTGTATAACCAAGAAATGTATGTAATTTGAATGTCTTTTCTTTTGTTGACAGGAACGGCCAGCTCGTGGTGTCGGTGGTGGACTTTCTGGGTGGTGGTATTTTCTTTGGTTTGGTGCACGATTTTCTTTTATTTGGTTTGCTGTGTTTCCTTTGTAGGTCCCTGCCAGCTTCGAGTTGAGCCGTAAATGTCATTTTAATGTGTGAGTGATTTTAAACTAATATATTTCTGACTAGAAAATTGAAATAATAAACTGATTGGACTGAGTGGAATTGTCTCGTGCCTCATATGTAGCGGGCCTGTGCGCCTTAAAGGTAACTTTATAGTATTATTAAATTAGTTATCTTAAAATTCAAGTTGCCAATCGGGATAGCATAGGTACCGTCACATTTATTTAGCTTTGGTAAAAAATAACAATAATAAATTAAAGTAATTAAAATGAATGTTTCCTTATCGTTTCTCCATCTGAAACGATAAGGAATTTATATATCTCGGAGTAATATAAACACAAAAATAGGAATTATTGGTGAAAATGTGAGGTTATGGTCATTAACTTCATCACTCACCTCATCTTCCAGCTGTTTTCTCTGTAGATCTGGAGGTTTTTGTCTCTTCTGGAGGTTTTTGTCTCTTCTGGAGGTTTTTGTCTCTTCTGGAGGTTTTTGTCTCTTCTGGAGGTTTTTCTCCGGCGGTCTGTAAGAGGCGCAGCTGCAGAATGATCGCACGGAGGTTTATTGTAGGGATGACGTCACGCGATGACGAGCGAAGGTTATAGAGCAAGTTTATAGAGAAGAGCGACGTCGCTTCAGTCAGGCGAACCTTAAGTTTCATTTTCCCGGGATTGAAACTTCAGCGCTGAAACGAAACTTTGGGCCAGCAGGTTTTCTGGCTTCCTGTTCTGGTCGGATTGTTTCCAGAGCTCCAACATGGCGGCTGGTCCGTGGATGTTTTGACTATTACAGTTTATGAAACAAAGATGGAAAAACAAAACAAACTAATCCAAGAGTTTAGTCCTTGTATTTTATTGTCGTAATCGCCACAGCAGTGTTGAGCTCCAGCCCAAATAAAAAAGGAGAACTAAAAGAAAGTGCTGTGACGGTCAAAAGTCAAAAGGCTATTTTTAGAAAATAAATACATCTATAACTTAAAAAATGCTACACTTTTTATGGACTTTACCACATCTGGCTCACATTGCAAAAATGTACATTTTATGAATACATACACACATACACATTTATGAGTATGTATTTTATAAAACAACAAATTTTATAAGTTGTCAGAATTTAACTGTTTCGATATTCAACTGTTATACAAAACTTGTTTTTATCACGTTTTATTTTATGATATTAATTTATTTATGAGAGTAAAGTAAGACAACTGACATGAGCAGTAAATCCTGTTTGTTTTGCTGGGGATGTGCGTCTTACGTCATCACGTCGAGTGTAAACGTAGCTTTCTGCCGGGTCTTTGTACTTGCTTGTCCTTCTCCTTTCTTATTTGTGCTGACATTTAATGTAATGAAGCCGAATTTTCCACAGAGCTGTTCTCATGTCTGTATTCTCAGATCTTAGTTTTAAGTCTCATAAATTTTCTGGAATTTTGAATTGAATTTGGCGCCTTAACATTTCGCGTTAACTAACGGTCACTTTAAAAGCCCGCGCTGTTGATGCTCCGCTTGAATAATGAAACGCCTCTTTTTTAAAATAAAGCCTTACCTGATAAAGTTAATTTCAAGATAATATCTCTACTGTAATTTCGGCTTTCATCACATTTACTTTACTGATTTAGGAAGTAAGTTTGAGGCAGAAAGTCTTTATTTACGTTCTGCAGCGGACTCCGCTTCGGAGTTACGCAGTTTACGTACGTAACTCCGTACGTCAGAGCACTTCCTGGTTGCTGCTGCAGCTGGAAATGGCGGAGCTGAAAGAGGCGGACGCTTCTCAGCAGCACCAGGAGGACGGAGGCATCAAACGTGAGTAAAACCGCGCCATTTTATCGTTTGTGCGCTCATTTTGCGGAGAAAAGCGCGCTTTAAATGAATGCGTTAGACGCTGTTTTTGCTGCGTGGTGAATTTGGAAGGAATCTGAGTTTTTAAGTGCGGAGCGGGACGAGGGCCTCAGCGCGGAGCTCCGCCACTGGGCCTAAACAGTCAACAACAACAGGAGGCTGGAGGCGCAGAGCCGGACGGCCAGCAGCGGATCTGCAGCTGCAGGCGTCAGTGAAGCGGTTTCCCAGGATCAAATCAAATAGTATTATCATTATTATTGTCATCATTATTATTATTATGAATATTTAATGCGAGGCAGCCTCACCACGGAGCTGCGCTGCAGGACCGCAGAGCCGCTGCGCAGAAAAGTGCGCACCTTTTCCAGTTTACGCACAAAAACTTGACATAAACAGAACTGGAGGGACTGATGCTAGAAAAATAAATCTGTGTTTTCCTAGTTTAATCCAGATCGCTGGTTGGCATGAAATTCTGATATTAAAACACAAAAAAACAAAGTTGTACATTAATTATTACAATTCTAAAATATAAACAACCGTTTTTATTGTATTTACTAACTTTATTTAGCTGCAACAGGTGTGGGAGGGGGGTTGTTCATCTCTGCTTTCCTCTTATTGTTCAGTTTCAAACCATAAACCGTTAGATGTCATCGTTCCAGATCATGATAAAATTCTCAACATTTAACATTTAACAGGTCCAATCAGCTGAGAGTCTCTCATTCAGGTTTTATTTTTAAAATATGATGACCTGGTATTTCTATTTTTATTTTTTATTTTAATTTCTCCCATCTGGGAGTGAAGGTGATGAAGACACCGGAGAGGAAGACTCTGCCGGCGCGGCCCCCGCTGCAGAGCGGAGCGACGCTGCTGCTGACAGCGACTCCAAACCTTCAACCACGACCTCCGGTAAGTCAGCCAACCGTCTGGTTTCACCAACCGGCTGGGAACGCTGCAGACGCAGGACATAACGGAGTGTTGGGGTTTCCTCCTGCCTGCAGACAGACACATCTCCATCCAGACCAAACTGGAAGGACTGGAGACGCTGGTGGACCTTAATGGTGGTGAGTTCAGGTCCTCAGGAATTTCTCTGCCTTTCTTCTTTTTATTCTCTATGGAGGAAAAAAACATTTGGATGTGGATAAAATATTAGAAGTTGATTAAAGTTACATAAGAATCATAAAAGGGGTTTAATAGAGAAAATGATGCTAAAATAATCATGTTCAGGCTTTAACTCAAGAATTAAAGGGGCAGCGTTATGTGTTTTCCAGGCACTTGGCAAATCAAGTCACTATGTTACCTTCAGTTTTTATGAAAATGCTATATGTATCAAATATGACTTAAAAGAAATGTTATTTCCTGATTTAACGCCTTGAAATTGGCCTCTGTCTCTTATAATGAGCTCAGCAGTTCCATCAGCTGTTTGCTATTTGCTGCTAGCTAGTCTGAAGGTCTGAGTGGGGGAGGAGCTTTGCCTCGAAGGCGGGGCTACGTCCACCCTGGCCTTTAGCACAGCTGAATGGTTGCCATGGAGATCAAAGGATTTCTGAAACATGCATAAAAGAATAAGAAATAAAGAATGTCTCCTGCCACACCAGAGGAGACAAGACCCTGGACCATGTCTACTCCAATCTGGCTGGAGCCTAAAATGTGACACCCCTCCCCAACATCGGACAATCAGACCATCTCTCCCTGTTCCTCACACCTCGGTACTTACCACTCATCCAACGTGTGAAACCTACCGTGAGGACAGTAAAGGTGTGGCCAGAGGGCTCAGACGCTGTGCTCCAGGACCGGTTCAGGAATACAGATTGGACTATTTTCCACCATACAGACTTGGATCAGTACGCCTCATCTGTACTGAACCATATTTCCACCACCATAGAACGTGTCACCACCTGCAAACGCATTACCATGTACCCCAACCAGAAACCCTGGATGAACGGAGACGTTCGTCTCCTGCTGAAGGCCCGCAACATCGCCTTCAGGTCAGGGGATGCACAGACTTACAGTGCAGCCAGGGCTGAGCTGAAGAAGGGAATCAAGAAGGCCAAACACCACTACAAAAGGAAGGTGGAGGATCATTTTTCTAACGCCAACCCCCGACGTATGTGGCAAGGCCTTCAGATTCTCACAGACTACAAGAACCCCAATACCACCCCGCTTCTACTGATGTCTCCTTCCTCAACGAACTTAACAACTTCTATGCTCGTTTTGAGAGAGGGAATACCACAACTGCAACCAAAGCAGCTACCACCCCAGGCCAACAGCCACTGACTTTCCTCCCCACTGACGTAGGAGCGGCTCTGAGCAGGATTAAATCCCATAAGGCTGCGGGTCCTGATGGCATACCTGGACGTGTCCTCAGAACGTGCTCTGGGGAGCTGGCAGGAGTGCTGACGGACATCTTCAACCTGTCCCTGGCCCGCGCTGTGGTACCGACCTGCTTCAAGTCTACCTCCATCGTCCCAATCCCCAAGAATCCCAACCCAACCAGACTCAATGACTACCGCCCGGTAGCCCTTACCCCCATCATTACCAAGTGCTTGGAGCGGCTGGTCCTAGCACCCCTCAGATCCTGTCTCCCCCCCACACTAGACCCCTACCAATTTGCATACAGGCAGAACAGGAGCACAGAGGATGCAGTCTCTATAGCGCTGCACTCTGTCCTTTCTCACCTGGACAGTAAGAACACTTACGCCAGACTGCTGTTCTTAGATTTTAGTTCAGCATTCAACACTGTCATCCCATCACAACTCATTACCAAACTCACAGACCTCGGCATCAGTTCACTCATGTGTAACTGGTTGCTCGACTTCCTGACCAGTCGACCTCAACATGTCCGGCTGGACAACCACTTCTCATCCACCATCATCATAAACACCGGAGTGCCACAAGGCTGTGTGATGAGTCCCTTCCTCTACTCCCTCTTCACCTACGACTGCAGACCTGTCCATGGCTCTAACGCCATCATCAAGTTCGCAGACGACACCACGGTGATCGGCCTCATCAGAGATAATGACGAGGCCGCTTACAGGGAGGAGGTAGACCGTCTGGCTGAGTGGTGCGACAAAAACAACCTGCAGCTGAACACCGAGAAGACCAAGGAGCTTATCGTGGACTTCAGGAGGAACGCTGACCCACATCCACCCATCCACATTAAGGGGACAGTGGTGGAGCGTGTGGACACCTTTAAGTTCCTGGGAGTCCACATCTCCGAGGACCTGACTTGGACGACCAGCTGCTCCAAACTCATTAAGAAGGCGCATCAGCGCCTCTTCTTCATGAGGACCCTGAGGAAGAACCACCTGTCCTCAGAGATCCTCACGAACTTCTACCGCTGCACCATTGAGAGCATCCTCACCAACTATATTACAGCTTGGTACGGGAACTGCTCTGTCTCCGACCGGCAGGCGCTGCAGAGGGTGGTGAAAACTGCCCAGTATATCGCCGGGGCACCGCTCCCTGCCATCAAGGACATCTACAGGAAACGTTGTTTGAAAAGGGCCGGGAAAATCACAAAGGACTCCACTCACCCAGCACACACACTCTTTTCCCTCCTGCCCTCTGGGAGGCGTTACAGAAGCCTACGGACCAGAACCACCAGGCACCGGAACAGCTTCTTTCCCACAGCTGTCACGCTTTTGAACGCCTCCTGACATAAAACATAAACTATAAGGACTGTACTCCCCTATCCTCTCATACAACAATAACACATGGACTATCCTCACACACACACACACACATCACGGACTGTTTTCTTCACACACACATACAACCTGTAAATTTTATCTGCCATTATTTATCTATAATCCATTCCCTAACATTCTTGTATATTCTGTATATTCTGTATAATCTGTGCATATAGCTCCCATATTTATATTTATACACAATATCTATATCTCTTGCTATAACCCCTTATAGTCCATACATACATAGTCTTGTACATCTGTAAATAAATATTTATATCTCGTAGAGCACTTCTGGATAGATGCAAACTACATCTCGTTGCTTGTACTTGTGACAGTGCAATGACAATAAAGTTGAATTCTATTCTATTCTATTCTAAAATAAAACTCCAGGTTTGTTTCTGCTGAGGGAAAAACTTTCTGACATGATGGAAACCTGAAAAAACTCAATTTTACATGACACTGCCCCTTTAATGATGCTAATTTCTTCAAATCTAAACATATTTTATAAAATGCGGATGAAGAATAACTTTCTCAGCTGAATCCGGATGGTTTGTCCATTTCTGTCCTCCAGCAGGGCGGAAGTCCTGCCCTCTGTGTCCTGAGGAGAAGTTTAAAGCCTGCTACAGCCACAAGCTGCGCCGGCACCTGCAGAACCTCCACTGGAAGGTCTATGTGGAGTTTAAAGGTAGGACAGCAGAGAGACGCAGCCCGGCGGCTTCAGCCTGATGCTGACCTTTGACCTCCGTCTCCCTGCAGGAAGCAGGATGTGCATCTGCCACCTGGCCTGCAGGAACCCCAAACCCAGCCTGAGCGGAGATCAGGTGAGGCGTTTCCCTCCACTCATCATCAGCAATAGAATCATTTAAACTGGCGCTGGGACGCCGTTTTCATTTTTAATCATATTAATTGCAGGGTGTGTATTAATCAATTGGAATTAATTTAATTTTAATAATCAAAATAAGCAACATTTTCCATTCAAAAAACATTTTGCTGCTAAATTATTGGATAAACATCCAATTAAACAAGATATTTCCAGTTCAGCTCTTCAGGTTCTTCGGCCTTCAGATTGGAGCAAAGGGTTTCAGGAAGTTCTGATCCAGTTTGGTTAGGAACATCTGACCTAAACAAACTGGACCAGGCAGAGAATGAAAACTGTCAGCAGATTGAAGGTTAAATAAAACCTGCCCAGTAAACAGGAGCATGTTTTTTATCTGTGTCATGACAAACTTTAAGAGAAAAGTGATTCTGTACGCTGATGACACAGCGATCTATGTGTCTGCTGCAGAGAAACACAACTTAAATTAAAACTTTGAGAAGTTCCTGAAGCGGACTCGGTTCTGTCCGTCCTCCAGGTGTCGGGTCGACACATGGCCCACTTCCACTGCGTGGTGTGTTCGGTCACCATCGCCCGCAAGACGGACATGGTCAGCCACCTGAAGCGCCACTTCAACAAGGGAGAGACGGAGGCCAGCTACCCCGGCGGCTCCGACGCTCAGACGGAAGAGCCCAGTGAGCGCCGCCGTCACAGCGAGGCTAACGGAGGCTGACGCTCTGCTCACCATCCCGTTTCTCATCCACAGCGCCTTCGGGTCAGGCCTACGAGATCCTGAAGGAACTGGGGACCAACGTCCAGCTGCTGCCGAACCACAGCACCCCGCTGAAGAGCGACACGTACTTCAACCGGAAGATGAAGCCCAACAGGTGGAGACGAGGCGTCCCGTCTGTTTCTGAGTGAAAACCGTCGACGGAAGCTGACGCTGCGTGTTTGTGTCGCAGGCAGCTGGTGTTCTGTTCGCTCGCGGTTCTGGCCGAGGAGAGGAACCCGCTGGAGTGTCTGGATGCTTTTGGAGCCACAGGTGAGACGAGATGAAACTGAACTGAGAATAGAAGACTCTGATGGATTAACACATTTAACAAACACTCACACACCACCGAACGTACAAATGCCCCACAATAGCAAAATCTTTACAACCTGAACTGAAACTGTTGTTTACTTAACGCCTTATTGAAGGAATGACTTCATGGTGAGGATAGACCTGCTGTCGTAATGGAACCAAAACTTCTGCGATTCATTCTGAGAAACTGAAGATTATTCCTGCAGCCATGAATCCTCTGTTCATCTAATTATTTCTGGTGTTTTTCTTCCCACTGATATCTTCAGCTTTTCCTTTGAGTGAGCCGGTCTTAAACCACTTAAGCTTAACCACTTAACCATCAGGAAGGGGCGGCATGTTTTATTACTTTTAAACACAACAAATACATGCAGTACCTAGCGGACCAATAGGGGGCGCCTGCAGACCGCAGCTTGATAAAGAGGATTCAGTTTAATGTCCAGCAAACTGTCTGCATGTGAAGAATTAATCATTAATCAATCTTTGAGATCTGTGAGAAAGATTTCCTGTTTTTGGTTTGATAATCAGAGTAAATCAAAAACTGTTTTCAAATGATTATTTTATTTATTAAAGGAAAATTTATCATCCAAACCAAACTGAGCTTAGCTGGAAAAAGTACCTGAAAACTGGCAGCATCAGCTGTTTGTGATAACTGGGAATAAGTCTTTTACTTTGGAGGAACGGCGACTCTTTCTGTTTTCCAGAACTTATTTAATTCAGCCACTTTAGAGAGTTTAAGTCAGACTGTTCAGCTCAATTTCATTTATTTCTATAAGCGCCGTTTCACAACAAATGTCTGGAGGCACTTTATAAAAAACCTCATTTCAATCCATTCACACACCAGTGCATTAATGTCGGTTTATTATTCAAATTAGTTTAAAACGTTTCCAGGGAAACCCGGCAGAGCATCGAGTCGTTAACTAGCAGCATTCACTCCTCCTGGACCAGCAGGGGGCGCCAGACAATCAGCAGCTGTGAGTCCTTGACTTTAACAATCCGTCTTCCAGAGCATGCATGCAGCGACAGTGGAGAGGAAAACTATATGATGACTTTCTGAAGGCAGAGTTTCAGAAAGAACAGGAGCTTCTTAAAGAGACAGAGGCCCAATTTCAAGACATTAAATCAGGAAGTCAAAATTATTTTAAGTCAAATAGCATTTTTATAAAAAACTAAAGCAACATTGTTGCTAAAGGGCCTGAAAAACAAAAGCTACTGCCCCTTTAATACACTGGACTGTAAAACAGTGAACTGCTCAGTGGAACGAGGCGTAAGGTTCTGGAGTAAATGAACTTTGGGTCGGAGTACGGAGGAGTAACTGAGTGGGTTCTGCTGCTCCTCAGGCATCATGGGCCTCCAGTGGGCCAAACACCTCCGCAGCACCGTCAGAGTGACGATTACAGACATCAGCGACACCTGCGTCAAAATGATCAGAGAGAACTGCGAGCTGAACAACATCCGGGCCGATGGCGGCTCTCGAGGGCCGCGGGGCCCCGACAGGGCCGGCTGCGAGCCGGAGACGGCCCCCGTCGCCACGGTGGAGGTCGCCAAGATGGACGCTAATGTCATGATGCATCTGCGGCCGTTTGACTACATGTAGGTTGACCTTTAAACCCATCCTGAAGCGTCTGATGTCAGTCGTAAAATGCTTTGACCTTTAACCTTCCAGCCACCTGGATCCTTTCGGCACGGCCGTGAACTACCTGGATGCTGCCTTCAGAAACGTCCGGAACCTCGGCATCATCTCAGTGACGTCCACGGACACGGGCTCGCTCTACGCCAAGTCGCCCAACGTCACGCTGCGCCACTACGGCTGCCACATCGTACGCACCGAGTACTACAAAGAGCTGGCAGCCCGCATGGTGGTAGCCACGGTAGCCAGGTAGGCTGTCAACGCTAACGCAGATTAACCTGAGCGTTTCAGCGCATAACTCAGATTAAGCCTCTCAGTTGGCTACCAAGTTCACAGCAGCCGTTATGGATCGACGAACAGCGAAAGATCAGGTTTCCGTGGCAGCAGACAGCAACAAAAGTTTAACATTTTTAATCTTCCTGGTGTTGTGTTGCTTTTCTAGCCCACATGTTCATGTTAATGTTCTAGCTCACAATTTCACATGCACAAATTTGGCCAGTCGCTCGTCTGGATGAGGACAAGCGACTTTCGCCTCATCGCTCAAGTTCCGCAGGAAATAAATGGAGAGTTTCTAATTTAACGTTTAAAACAAAATGGCTGCCTTTAAACCTTCCTGAATATGAAAACCTGGAAAACCAAGAATCTTTAGATGTGTTTAAGTCAATAAAACATTTTGGCGGTTTTTGATATGGGCTGTATGGGCAGTGTCCCAGGGCGGCATCAGGAAGGGGCGGCAGAATGACGTCTCTTCTCTGAGTGGCTACTGCTTGCTTGAGTCGTGGAATAAGTTTCCCTTCGCTGCTGTTCTGGGAGACTTTACCTGTTTTCTGCTGTAAAATCAGATAATTGAATTTTGATTGGTCGGAGTGCGACAGGAAGGTCTTGCTCCGCTGCGTGCATATTTATATTTCCAGCTTACCAAATTAGGCATAGTGATTAGTGACAGCGCTGCAGTGTGATTAATCTGAGTCATTTTTTTAATTGACTGTTTTTAATGAAGCCGTTTAGTGAGATGTTCCTGTGACGTCCTGCAGGGCGGCGGCGCGCTGCAACAAAGGCATCGAGGTTCTGCTGGCCGTGGCTTTGGAGCACTTTGTGCTGGTGGTGGTGAGGGTCCTCAGGGGCCCGACTCAAGCAGACGAGTCGGCCAAGAAACTCCGCAAACTGGTCCACTGCCAGTGGTGTGAGGAGAGAGTGTTCCTGAAACTGGGCAACATGGTGGACGGTGAGCTGCGTTCAAACTGGGAACGATTCGCTACTTCACACCATAAATCAGAAAAATGAAACCATGCAGCTTCGTCTGTTGCTCTAAGTAGAAAATTATTGTTTTATCTCATTTCACTCAAAAAGGAGTTGGATATAATTGTGCAGAAAACGAGAAGTAGCTGCTGTTGGAAAAATGTTGTTGATGTTAAATTAATATTTATATGTATAAAATACATTTTTCCTCCTAATCTGCTGTTAGTGAAATATATTTAGTTTGCTTAGTATAAGTTAGCTTGACTTATTCAGTTCAGCTAAATTTACTCTGATTAGTTTAGATTATGTTAGCCTGTTATAATCTATCTTATTTTAGAATCTAAGCTTACAGATCTATGCTAATGGAGAAATGACATCAGTCACACTGTATGCAAAATACATAATTTCTCATTTATTTAGTGGCACAAACATTTGTCCCTCCTTTTCTCTAACGGGGGTCAGCTAACAACCAAAGCACAAGCTGTGCCTGCTAGCTTGTTTTAACTTGCTCCATTTTAGGGAAACTTATTTTAATTAATCTCAACTTATATTATTATTATGTTGACTTGATTTGTTTGATTTTTGTGTTGTTTAGTTTCTTTTATTAGCATCTAGAGTATCATAGCTTAGCTCAGTGATTAGCATTACCATAGCAGAGTTTAAGTTAGCTTCACTTTAACTTCACTTAGCTTTGTGTAGCTTAGCTTTTTTTAAGCTCAGTTTTTTGTTTCTAATTTTGCTTCATCTTAACCTAACTTCTTGGAATACTTTAGTTTAGTGAAACTTTATTAGCACATTGTCATGTGGCGCCTAATTTATTTTACTTTAACACAGTTTTTGCTGCATTAGGAGGAAACTACTTTTTACCTACAGGCTAAATTCTTGTCTTGTAGACACTGTTCCCTGCCACTGTCATGGAAGTCTGCCTGGGAAGACAGCGGTGCAGCTGGGACCTCTGTGGTAAAAATCAGGGACCATAAATTAAAACTGAAAGCTTATGTCTAAGTATAACCCGGGTTAGCGGCTGTGTTTGCAGGGCCGGCCCTCTGTTCAACACCGGCTTCCTGAGGAGGATGCTGTCTGCCGCCGTGCAGCACAGCATGGACGACGTCCAGCCGCTCGTCAAAACGCTCATCTGCGAGTCCGAGTGCACCACGCTCAAGTCTCTGGTGCACGGGTCATCAGCGCTCAGTAACCAGGGTAACCGCCTCCGCTCTAATGCCGCCTGCTGCACCTGCAGCATAAAACGCTAAATGTTGTGTTTGTGCTGCAGTGGAGTGTGGAGTCGTCATCAAGACGCTGCAGAGCGGAGAGGATGGAGATCAGGCTGGTCAGTTTCTCTGCTTTTAGCTCCGTCTGCACAGAAAACAGCAGCTGTGACCTAAACGTCATGCTTCTGTTTGTCCTGTAGAGGGCAGTGTGAGAGAATTTACAGCAAAATGTTTTCCTGCAAACTAAAAGTTTTTACCAAAACACTTTATTGATCCTGTTACTTAGTGAAAACTTCTACAATCATAACTCAGACTGTTGGACATTAATTGTTCAGTTTTAATTGTTTTAGTTTGGACAACCAAACTAAATGATTATTATCATTCAGTGAATGATAATAATAATCATGTAAATAATGTTTCTAACACATAACTGTGAATAAGTCACAACATCCTCCTGCCTGATGAATATCTGTACAGGATTGACCTTCTATTTAAAATACCTCTACAGTCTGGATGGTTTTATTGTCCAAAATATCATATTTAAAAAAATTTTTCTAACAAAATGACAGATGATTTTCCACATTTTCTGCTTTTTATTTTTTTATTTGGCCAAATTAATGTGTTTCTTTCCTTTATAAACAGTCACCAGAATACAAAATATTTATATATAAACAAAATCCCAAACTATATTTTGTGCAACAAATAAAAATATAAAATAATGAAATAAATATAAATGTAAAGTAATTTGGTCTGAAATCAGCTACCAAGTGGAGACAAAAATGAAAAACTGCAGCGGTTCAACACAAGTTTATAAGATGTTAAAAAGTTTTTCCTTTATGTTTTATAAGAACTCAAACATCTTTATATTTAAATGCTCAATCATAAAAAACTGGCTCAAGTAAAAGCTTGTGCTCACTTTGCTCATTGTTTCCGTCTGTCTGTCTCCACTGAAGTGAAAACCAGCTCCAGTGTTTTTGTCTTTCGCTTCATGTTCCCTCAGCTTGAACAGAAAAGTTCAGCAAAATCTGCAGCAGCAACTTCAAACGAGGCGATTCTGTTTCTGTGAATCTGCTGAGCTGAACTTTGGTTTTCTGCAAACGAAACAACTTGAAACAATCTGACTCCTTCTCACAATCCAGCATTGTCCTCTGACTCGAGTCAATGTGTCTCTTACTGCAGAATGCATCAACTTTTCATGACTCGACTGAACTGATGGCTCAGATTTACTCTGAAGATCTGCAGTCCTCCAACACGTAGAGCTCTTTCATCTAGAAAAGTTTCAAATCTTTTCATTTAGAATCTATTTTTACATTCTGCTTTGATCTTAGTTGAGATATCCAGTTCTTTCCAGTTGCACATTTCTTTATTTAACTCTAGTTAACTCTAGTTAACTCTAGTTAACCTTAGTTAAGTAACAAGCCGTTTCATCGATGCTGTGATTCTTAAGCCTGTTTAAGTTGAACAGGTTCAGTCGTACAACAGTTTAATACTTAGATTACTTTACCAATTTGTAATCATGTACAGTCATGTTAAATTCCTGTAAATTATACTTAACATATTTCATTTTATTTATTTGAAGCAGGTTTTTTAAAACAAGTAATGAGTGGGACAGGAGGAACCAGAACCAGAACAAATAATGAGCGTCGCATTTCTCTTCTGAACACTGATTTAATCCGAGGCCTTTCCTCAGTTTAATGAAATATATTACTTACAATAATTATCAGAAATTTGTAATAAAACCATGTTAAGATATTCATATGCCTGTTCAATATACTGTTAAAGAACCATACTACCTAAATAAAATTATTACAAACTATAATAAAAAGACAAGAAACTCTACAGACACAAAATAAGAAAAAAACTATTTATAATGACAGTTGTAAAAAAATACAGCATCAAAATAATTATCAAGTCTTTGCCAATGTGCATCTATAAATTCCTCATAATCTGAGTTATGTAAGATAATAATAATCTACTAGTAATAATGTAGATGTAAATGAGCCGCAGCAACAGGTTTGTGTTTTCCTGCAGGGAAAAGGAAAAGCGTGGAGGATTGTGGGAACGTTGTGAAGAAGCTGAAGCCTGATGCGTCTCTGGATCATCCGCCGTTCTACTACAGCATCCACCGGCACAGCATCCGCAGCATGAACATGCCCAAGTGAGTCCCGGGCCGGCGGATCGCACCAGAACCCGACCCGGTCCGGCCCGTCTCAACGGTTCTGCTGCTCTGCCTTCGCAGGTTGAACAAGTTCCTGCAGTACCTGACGGAGGCCGGCTTCAGGGTGAGCCGGACCCATTTCGACCCGACCGGGGTCCGGACCGACGCCACGCTGCAGCAGTTCAAGTCCGTCCTCACCAAGTACAGCGTGCCAACCGGTACCAACGCCGCCGGCGCCGGCCAGAGCGCCACAAGCAACGAGAAGGCGGTCTGAGCCGGGGAACGCCCCTCCGCTGGCTGACCCGGTTCTAACCCAGTTCTGACACGGTTCTGACACGTTTCTGACCCGGTTCTGACCCAGTTCTGACACGGTTCTGACACGGTTCTGACCCGGTTCTGACCCAGTTCTGACACGGTTCTGACCCGGTTCTGACCCAGTTCTGACACGGTTCTGACGGCGCTGATGGACCTTTATTAGAGCACAAACTGATGAGAATCTATTTAATTGACCTAAAACCTGATTTTAAGCGTTTCTCCTTTTTACCTTCATTTGTCTCTTTAGAACCAAAATAAAAATCTTTCTGAAAATAATTTTTTTTTGCAACTGTTTTATATTTCAGTCAAGAACCAAAAATAATTAAATTCTGAGCAAACAGATTTCTTCTCCAGCATTAAAATTAAAAATGGCTTCAAACAAATGAACTGAGCCTGTTGAGCGATTTTTAATGTGCAGATATGAAATATTTTGATATGCAGGTAAATGTTAGGAGTTTCCTCACATTAACAATAATAACTGGAAAAAATGTTTGGATGCAGAATTTTCATCGTTTGAAAATAAGATCAGAGGAAATGGTTAAAAGCTGAAGAGACCTGAGCTCCTACATTTCCCACAATGCAACCTGCCGAACCTGCTTTATGTTTTTCTGCAGGGTTTTTATTTATGTATCTGCGGACAGATTCAGTTTATGATCTTCTGTAGTTTTAAGTTATCAGGTTTAATTTGAGTAAAGTAATTAGAAACATTTAAACCTGCAGCTCTGACGTCACAAAAACAAACTTTACATTTCCAACTACAAACATGTTTACATTTATTTTTTAAAAGTGGAGAGAATCAGTTCAAACATCATAATCCATTTTATTTCTGGTTTCTGTTGTGTTTAGTTTTTATTTATAGCTTTTAGTTGTTTATTTTGTATATTTAAAATATTTTCCAATTGAGTGTTTTAATCAATCAATCGATCAATTTCATAATTAAAGTTAAAGTCTCTTAGAGGAATAACTTAAATCACTGTGATGTTATCAGATTAATATGATCAATATTAATATAACAATATTATCATTTATCACAACAATTATTGGGACAATTTATGGTCCATTAAATGATCGATTCAGTAGAAACAGGTGAGAGTTTCAGGTGTTCCTCCATTTAACTCACATAGTAAACTAACCAATCACAAGCTTTCAAACCCATGACGTCATCAGCTGGGAATTCCCAAACGGTTCAAAGCCTCCAGGTTTTAGTGTATGTAAACTTCTGGACTTAAGGAGGATGATGAAGGCTGATTTTATGTAGATTAATAATTTAGATGATAAACCTGCGGTGACCATCAGGAACCTGCAGGGATTGAAAAGGAAAACTGGTTTTCCGCGTCCTTGAAAGAAGAGGAGGAGGAGGAGGAGGAGGAAGACCAGGAGGAGGAGGAGGAGAAAGAGGAGGAGCCGCCCTCCTCTTCCTCTCCGCAGAGCCGCTGATCCAGTTCGCACCTGCGGCCTGAGTCTACCTGTGGATCCGGCAGCAGCGGCAGCGGCAGCATGGGGGTCTCCGCGTCCAGCCTGCTGGATGAAGCCAAGTCCGACTACATCAGAGGTAAGACCCGGGGGCCGCGGACTCTCACCGGGCGCAGGGGAACCTGGACCGGCCTGCACTAAGAACAAAGTTCTGGTCTGCGCGGATCGGTGTAATCAGAGTACTGGATCAGTTCTGGTTCTGCTTTGTGTTTTTCCACGGAGGAACTTCCCGAACCGCGCGGGTCTGCTGCGGTGAAGCAACGGGTCAGTCCGGGTTCCTGCGGGGATGTGCGTGGCTCTTTGCGTGACGGCTGGCTTTATGTGCGGATTACCTGAGCCGCAGGTGGAGGAACAGCAGGTGTTCCGGTTCGGATCAGACTGGGTTCACTGGGAGAATCTCTGCAGGAGTTCGGAGGTTCCGCGGTCCATTCTGGCGGTTCTGCTGCAGAGAAATAATTTGACCCAATTCAGTCTTCTCACGGTTCTGAGACTTTTTCTAACTTATTCAGTGAAAACGGAACATTTCTGTGGAGAAGATGTTCAGGAGAGAAACAGACTTCTTTTCGGGAGGGAGTTCTGGTTCTGGTTCTGGTCTGGTTCTGGTTCTGGTTCCAGTGGCTCATGCCTGGAATAGCTCCAAAGGGAGGCGGCCGTCAGACTGCAGGTCAGAGGAGAAACCCAGATGGAGAGGATCCGGACCGGAAGGGTCAGCTGGGTCAGCAGATGAAAATTGCAACTTGAAACCTTGAAAAAATAAATTTGTTTAATAAAAAGCCAATTTCAAAAGAAAAAGTCCAGTTTTCCTAGAAAATGTTTTGCGCTATGATTTGATGTTTTTTTCGGCAGCATTAAAATAATTTAATTTACAAAACTACAGCTTGGAATCAAATGAGTCACATGATCAACAACCGGATGTTACTACTGACAAAAACCACAAATAAGACACAGGAAGTGGCAGCACGATGATTCTTTCTCTTTTTTCCGGGGTCTATAATTCCACCATGTTGAATCCATCGCTCTGTAAAAGCCTATAGCCGCTCCCAAGTAGGCGGAGCTTGTCTCTCTGTCTCTTCTGATTGGCTGATAGATGATGAGGCTGAATTATGAATGCACCTCATGTTTACATCGTTGCTGCCAGTTTTAGTGACTTATTGCGTGAACCGCGGTATTCACTCCTGATTTTAGTTTCATTTCTTGTTTAATAGAAACACCAGACTTGTGAAGTTGTGATTTTTGACATGAACAGATTTTGGACAAAGATTTGAAGCCATTTGTAATGAAAACTCAGCCAATGTGATTCTGCTGCTGGAAGTCTGAGCTTCTCGATTCCATTAAATGTATTTTTAAGTGAAACTTCAGACAAAGCCACCTGAGGCTGGATAAACCAGCTATGACATAGAAATAGTGTTGTAGATCTATGGTTCCAGACTCAGACCGGGTTCTTCACGAATCCGCTGAACTTCTGGACACCAAACCGAACGGCTCTGAGGAAACGAAGCGTTGAGGTTTCATCGTCATGCAGGCGGCAGATTCATCTCTCATAAAGCCTCATAACATGGATGGCTGTGAATTTTCTGAGGTTTTAATGGAAACAGAAGATTTCATCACCCCTCCTCCACACTTTGGAGATCTGGAGCCTCATGTTGACAAACAGGTTCCAGGTGTAATCACATGTTCTGGTTTCAGGTTGCTTCGCTAAACGGTCAAGTCAAAACATGACCTTGATACAAAACAACCAGGTTTTATCTCAGCTCTGCTGGATTGTTTCTCACTTCCTGCTGGGATCAGCCAGACTTCCTGCTGCCTGCAAACCGGCTGTCAAACAGGAATTAGATCTGGGTTTGGTCATTTCTCTGCTGCTATTTTTGGATTATTACTATTGTTGTTATTGTTGTTATTGTTGTTATTGTTATTGTTGTTATTGTTGTTATTGTTATTGTTGTTATTGTTGTTATTGTTATTGTTGTTATTGTTGCTGTCAGGAAATGAAAGGCGATAAACAAACCAGATCTCATCAGAAGCTGTAAATGTTTGGATCATGACTCTAGTAGTTTCACTACTTCGGGTTCTGGTTCTGGTTCTGGTTGCAAGCCTTTCAGTCTCTGTTTTGCACCGTGGTGTGTGACCCCAGGGGTCAAAGGTCGGCTAGCCACTCCAAGTTGGTGTTTAAAAAACAAAGAAAAAGTTCAAACTGACGTCAGTCTTTAGGGACTCTGCGCCGACACAAACCTCACCGCCGCTGCTGTTGCCATGGTTACGGTGCGAGATTGGGGGAACATGAAGCGATTGATCCGGCGCTGCGGCCCGTCGACCCTGAAGAGCTTCAGAACGTCGGTCCGCCGACTGTTTGGGCCAAAATGGTTCCGACAGGGTGGGACAGGGTGGTTTCCAGGCTGGGTGGGGATGCATGAGGCAGTTCTTTCAGATTAATGGGCTGGATCGACCCAGATCGATTCGGATCAACCCGGATCAACCCGGATCGACCCAGATCGACCCGGTTTTTGCAGAAGTGACTGAAACAGTTTGACTTTTGGTATATAATCCAGAAAATCTTTTCACAGATTCCGGCGGTTCTGCTGACATGTTTGGGCTTTAGGTTGAGAGTTTAATATATACATGATGAAACTGGATCTGGATCAGGGTTCTGTAGAACCTGGAGTTCAATTTATTTCTATAAAACATTTCAGACACTCAACAAATATTTTGATCAATACTCCAGTTATTATTAATCAGCTCTAATCAGCTGCGTTTTAGTCTAGATTTAAAGGAACTCGGTGTTTTGACTGTTTTTCAGTTTTCTGGAAGTTTGTTCCAGATTTGTGTCACATAGAAGCTGAAAGCTGCTTCTCCGTGAAGGTTCCAGACGTTTCCAGAATCTCTGAGGTCTGAAGGTTCTGGTCCAGCTGCAGATCTTTAATACATACATTTAAAAATATGTAAAAGCTCTGATAACTAGGAAACACAATCAACGCATATAAGAAACAAAAATTACTTCATTAAAGCTAATGAAGTAATTTTTCACATATTTTGGGTTTTTGCTCGTTTGATTTTTTTTTTTTTATCCTCAATTCCCAAATATTCAAATGAGTCAAATTTTCCCAGAAAAATGTTTTTACAGTGTAGTTGCCCTCCTCCTCTTTCAGGTTTTCTGTTCTCACTTAAAACAATAATAACGCGAAGGCGTTGATTCAGTTCATACAGGAGATTCATCAGGAAGTTCAGCTTTCTGCTCAGTGATGAAATCACAAACTGATCGTCTGATAACTAATCACAAACTGATCGTCTGATAACTAATCACAAACTGATCGTCTGATAACTAATCACAAACTGATCGTCTGATAACTAATCACAAACTGATCGTCTAATAACTAATCACAAACTGATCGTTGTTTTTCTGATAATCATTTGATGTTTAAGTGGTTTGGTGGCAGATAATTCAGGTTAATTTAGACTTTGCGCTGGTGTTTTTGGTGCTGAGCTGTTCAGTGATTTATAAATCTATTTATATTTTTATACATTTATTCTCATCATGTATGCAGAAACTCTGTCAGCGCCACATGTGATGGTTCTGTTCTGGACTGAGACTTCAGAATCCCTGATTGTCTTTTTTTATTGTTCTAGGTGGAAAAGTTTCCATTTTACTGGATTTATCTGTTTTTTAGGATTCATGTAAATCCAGATATTTGTTCTAAAAGCTTCTTTGTGAAGCGAGGAGCTGCAGTCAGGAGTTTGGTGTAAAATCTGAACTCCAGCAGATTAAAGCGAGCGGAGCCCGGGAGGTCCAGAAACCGTTGGACCCGGCTGCAGCAGCTGGCTCCATCCTGGCGTTCCCGCTCTGCGTTTCCTCCCGTTCCCCCGCCGAGCCGCTCTGCCTCCAGCTGCCATTACGCCACCGCTCAGACATGCAGACGGAGAGGAAACCCAACGCTCCAGGCTCGGCCCCGACTCGAGCGTTCACCTCAGAGTGTGAGCGAAGCGCCGCGGCATCGTAACCTTCCTCTGTCAGCTGCAGGAATGTTTGCAGAAATGCTGACAGGATTTTAAAACTCCACGTCGGACCGGTTCTGCTGCTCCCAGCGACACCTTGCTGGACCGGCGCCAGACCTTTAAACTCCAGAAAAATGTTTTAAAATGCCTCAGAGCTGCTGAATCTGAGAGTTCATGTTTCAAATGTTCTGGTCCAAACAGAAAAATGATCAGTGCTGAACTCCAGCATCCATGTCTGGAGCTGGAACAATCCGGATCCTGATTTTGCTCATTTTTAAACATAAATATAAAAGTTATTGAAGAATTTACAGCTGAAATGGACTGGGAGACAAATGGGGCCTTTTAGTTGATGGGAGAAAGAAAAAAAGGGTTGAAATTATGATTTTTTAAAATTAGTTTTTCCTCTTGTCAGGTTTTCAGTAACTGGATAAATAAACTTTTTCCCTGTTCAGTTTGTTTTCCACCACATTTATTGCATCTCTGACAGAAAACAAACTTTTCTGGATGTTTGCAGCTGTTTCACAGCTTCCTGTTAGCTAACTGCTAACTGCGTTTCCAAAAGCAAATTTATTTTCAAAATGTGAAACGGTGATCATGCGGCCGAAACGCAGCTTTTGGACGGAAAGCCGTGAAATCTGCTTCATCTGCAGAGGAATTACAGGAATGCGTCACACTTCCAGCTTTCAGGAGAAACTTTTGTCTCAGTTTTACAGGAAATCTTTCTTTAATGCGAGGATTCAGAACTGATGAGGAGAGTTTCTCCTGAAACTCAAACACTTGTCCTCTCTCCTGGGTTTCTGGTCTCAGGTTTTTCCGGACCCAGAAACTCTGGACCTGAGTCCAGTGTAATTCCACTGAGATCCAAGCCACGTGAATCCGTGATTTTCCTGCCATTTTGTCTGTTTGGGAAGTTTTTCCTGTGGACCGACGCCGTGGACAAACCAGTTCCCACTGTGGAAACTTTCCCACTTCCCCTCTGTTTACATGTTGGTGTGTGTGGAAACGTGTGACATGCGGCGGCATGTTGGCGCTCCCCTCGGACTACGCCTGCAGCTTAAAATCATTCATTCGGGTTCAGACTTTGTGACAAACGTTGAGTCATAAGAAGGTAAAAAGTTCCATCTGTTCATAGATCAGTTTTAGACGGGCAGAAAAGCAGCGGCTCAGATTTACTGGACCCGGACCGGCTGTGGCTCTGCAGATGTTTCTGGGCCGGAGCCTCTAATGCTGCAGATTCACCCTCCTTTCGCTGCCGTTGAGAGTCTCTGAGTCATCATTATCTTACCTACAGCAGGAAAAACTCTCAGCATCTTCATTTGGAACTGAGACGAGAACCAGAACCAGTCAGACCCTGGTGGATCAGAACATGGCTGTTATGTTGCACCTTAAAGTTGCAGTAACTTTTATAAAGAAAATTATTTTTCCATATTTGTTCAAACTGTCACCATTTTGAGACAGTTTATTATGAGACAGATAGTCTGTGAACAGATGGATCATCTCTGAGCTGCTGCTGTCTGAAGAAATGCACCAAAACAACCAATCAGAGCCAGGAGGAGGGGCTTAGCTTTCAATCATGCTCATGTAGGCGCTGCTGAATGCTAATGGCAGAGAAATAACTCACAGTTTATCTGCCAACACAGGTGGATATGCTAGCTAGCTTTAGCATTACTTACAGGCTATGCTAGCTGTCGCATAGCAGAGAGTGGGGGAGTGAGCAGCACCACATGAGATTGTGATTGACAGCACTTAGACCCGCCTCCTGGCTCTGATTGGTTGTTTCTAGTTACCACTGGGAGAAATCAGAGGAGTTTTTTGTCTCATAAAGTTCTGGTGAGATTCTGAACAAATATGTAAAAATAAATATGTTTTCTAAAGTTAGTGCAGCTTTAAAGGTTCTGGAGAGTTCTGCTCATTCATGAAGCTTCTGCTCTGATTTTAGGAGGAAATGCGGTGATGTCATTTTAAACAGAGAGGAAAAAAAGCTTCATAAATATAGAAACTGGAGATAATTGGTGCCAGAACTGAATAAAGTTGCTGTATTTTCATCCATGTCTGAATGTTGTGCCTTTATTTTGGTAGCAGGATGTGAGGTCAGCAGAGTGCTGCTATGGAAACAGTTTCACATGCAGGTCTCATGTGAAACCGACAGACCTGCTTTCCGACATGCCTCTGGTTTGGGCCGGGCCCGGTCCGACTGGCAGAGCAGCTCCCAGCTTTACATGATGATTCACATCCAGACTGAAACACCACCAGAACCAGAGACATGAGCTGGCCCAGAACCGGGCCAACTGGTTCCACACACCAGGGGGCGTATGTAAATATCTGACCCCTTTGGATCAGAGGAAAATCAAAGTCATTGATCCAAATCCTGCAGATTCAAACCTGTTTCCCCAGGAAAATAAAACGGTTTAAATAAGAAGTGAAGAGGCTGGTCTTTGTATCGCCTGGAGGAAACAATCCTGAGTTACTCTGGGGTCAAAGGTCACATAAAACCTGTCTGGGCACAGCAGCAGAGAATCAGCTCTGCAGTTTTTAGTTTTTAGCTAACTGAGTCAGACTCTGATTGGACACAAGTTTATGCTGGATGAGAATTTTATAGGAAAATTAAGACAATCTGTTGTTTTTATAAACATTTAATTCATTTTTAAAAATTATTCCTGTTAAACTTTCAAGGATTTCATAAGAAACGAGCTGAAGTTTCTAAGGCTGGATTCACACCAGCCCTCTTTTATCAGCCGTAATCCAACTCCAGCCCGTTTGTCCAGAACGTCCAGTTTGGTTAGTGAGGTGTGACCTCTGACCTCTGGTCCTCTAAAACTCAGTCTGGGTTCAGTTGAAGTGGTTCAGTTTGAATGTGAACGCCAAGTGGACCAGAGACCGCTCCAAAAACAGGAAGTGGACTACAGCGCAGGGCATTCTGGGTAAATACAACCAAAGCTAACATGCTAGCCTAGCGCTAGCAGCAGAAATGGTTCCTGGTCTTCAGCCAAAGACTAAACAGAAATCCTCCAACACTAAAATCTGACGCCTCCATCTTGTTTCCATCTGGTGAAACAGGAAGTTGCTCTCAGTGTCTTCAGAGGTTTTTGTGTGGTTTCCTTCAGTGGTTCTTGGTGCAGCGCCCCCACAGGCCAGGAGGGGAACAGGTTGGTTTGACTCAGAACCACAGCAGCTGGAGGTGGAGCAGATGATGGAGTTCTGGTTCCAGTAGAACCGGGTCGACTGGACCATCAGGAGGAAAACATCCTGAAAAGCTTTAAAGACTCTGGATGGAAACTCAGCCTGTTAGTTGATGCTTTATTCACAGCTCTGTCAGCTGCTTCGGTAACTGCCTCTAATTCGGTTCATTCCTGGTTCTCATCTGGACCCAGCTCCGATCATTTCTGACCGGTTTTTTCCAGCTCTAGAGACTAAAACAAGTTTTTATTTTTGTATCTGGACCAAACTGATGTTTTTCCTCCTTCAGTGATTTTGTTTTTCCAGGCGATGGTCGTCTCTGTGGTTCCTTCCTCCATAAAACAGCTCTGATGCTTTGTTTTCTCCACTTTATTTGATTTCTGCTCCGTCTGCAGCTCATTTGGATCTGATTAGTGTGTTACTCAGCAGGCGGAGCAGACCGGCTGGTCATCGCTGATGAATGTGAACAACAGAAAATCAGCCGATTGTTTTCAGTCTTTTTATTTTTCTCTTGTTAGACTAAAACTCTGATCTGCAGAAGTTTCTCAATGTTTGAGTAGAAACCGTCTGAAAAAGCTTCAGACTTTCTCTCAAAGTTCATCTCCAGGTTCTTTTCTCCGTTTTGGTTTAATGATCGAACCTGAAACAGAGAAGAAGAAGAAACAAATTAGAGCTGCAGATGTTTTGCATGAACTACGTCGTCTCTATTCAAATCTCCTGTGAGTGCATGAACAGAGTTCAACTCGACCAGCCTTAAACAGATGAGATCATCACAGCAGAGTGTGTGTGTGTGTGTGTGAGAGAGAGAGAGCCAGCTGACAGATAAAATATGTTTTTCTTCAACAGCAGCTGCAGAACTCATCAGGTCTGAAACCTGCTGCACATTTTCTGTTTGCATGTTGAGCAGAAGTAGGTCAGCAGGCAGCGTCCACCGTCCGACGGTCGCTAACGTCCGACGGTCGCTAACGTCCGACGGTCGCTAACGTCCGACGGTCGCTAACGTCCGACGGTCGCTAACGTCCGACGGTCGCTAACGTCTTTGTATTTTCTACTTTTTATATTATTATTATTATTATTCAAATGAGAGATCCTGAAGTAAATATCAGTTTTTGTTAAAAGCTTGAGTTCGCCCTGTCCGTCCTGCTGCTGCTGTTTGGGGTCAGAGGTCGTTTTCCAGCTGAGCCTCCAGGTGGAGGAGGAAGCAGGATTTCCACGCCGTTCAGGGATTCATCAGGAACTTTTATGATCCGTATTGTTCAGAACCAAAGGAAGAAAACAAGGAGATTCAAAATGCAGCTGCTGCTTGAGGAAAAAGCAGACTGGCCCTTTAAATATCTAATGTTTTATACAGATGATATTAAACAGATTCTTCTGATCGATTATTGCTATTAGACAATAATTGATTATTGCTATTAAACAGTCGATATTTGCATCATTTCAAACCAGCAGGTCTGGATTCATGATGAGGTTTTATTTTCCTGATAAATGATTCATCATCATATTAGTTTCACATTTTGCTGCTTCCTGATTGGCTCTCTGGTTCTCCTCCGATGTGACGCCGGCATCCATTTTAACTGGGACCGGCTGTTTCCCACTGGGAGGCGGGATGACGCCATCAGAAACCCGACATCAGCTCTGGCTCTGCACCAGATGACGACGACGATGAAGTGAAACATCTGCATGTTCATCCATGAAGACGAGGCTTAAAATGCCAGTTTCCTCCAACTGGAGCAGATGATTCCCAGTGTAACCAGTTAGAGCCTCCAGCAGAGCCAAACCGGAGGAAACAGCTTCACTGGTTTAGTTTCAGCAGAATAAAATCTGAGGATTTTCTCTGAAATCTGCTGGCAGCAGATCCAGGCTGACGGACTGGAAAAATAATAACAGTAAAATCAATAATCATAATAGTAATTTATTAGAAAAGGAAAAAATTATTAGTGTGTCACATTTCAGTATGAAGGCAGTTCAAAAACAAGCATTTCATTTTGATGATCACAATGATCAATACATGATCGAATATATTGGTTAATGTTCCAGTTATTGTGGTTCAACAGCAACTCAACTGATGGATTTTTAGCCTTGATTTAAAGGAATAATAATAATAAATCGCTATAATCAATACCTACTGCTGATGATTATTACTGTTTAATGTTGATAAAATTGCTTGTTTTATTATCAATAATAAAAAATGTAGGAGCTATTTCTCCATTTTCAGTTAAATCTTAAAATTTAGATTATTTAGTTTATTTTTATTTTTTGCTTATTTTCTAGTTGATTTATAATTAGAATTTTTTGTTTCATTTGTTATTTAAAATATGTTCTTTGGTTAGTAATAAATAGGTTGGTTTTAGGCAGATCATTATGGACGGGGTGGTCAGATGGGTTTTTACCAGCCATCAGTCACCAGTCAGTCACCAGTCTACCAGTCAGTCTAACAGTCAGTCACCAGTCAGTCACCAGTCTACCAGTCAGTCACAAGTCAGTCACCAGTCAGTCACCAGTCAGTCACCAGTCAGTCTACCAGTCAGTCTACCAGTCAGTCACCAGTCAGTCACCAGTCAGTCTACCAGTCAGTCTACCAGTCAGTCACAAGTCAGTCACCAGTCAGTCTACCAGTCAGTCTACCAGTCAGTCACAAGTCAGTCACCAGTCAGTCTACCAGTCAGTCTACCAGTCAGTCTACCAGTCAGTCACCAGTCAGTCTACCAGTCAGTCTACCAGTCAGTCACCAGTCAGTCACCAGTCAGTCTACCAGTCAGTCTACCAGTCAGTCTACCAGTCAGTCACCAGTCAGTCACCAGGTGCAGGAATCAGAGCAGGACAACCAGCAGAATCCTGTAACTTGTTTTGCCTGAATATAATAAAACAAACAAACAAAGAACTGAATTTTGACTTTTTGATCTTTTTGGACTGTTTAAGCCAGTAAATATAAAAATTAAATTTAAATATAAATGTCTTTTTCAGTCATAATTTGGAAAGACTAGAATATATTTTTAAACAACATTTCCAGAATCGTTAGCCTGCAGGTTTAATGAAACTTCAAATCCAAAATGGCTGCCATCAAAACATCTGTCAGAACCGCGGCGGCTGGTACCAGTGAAGCAGGTTGGAGGAAAGTCTTTGTTCTGGAATGACCCGGTTTGACGTTAACCTCAGGTAGTGATGTTAAAACCCGGTTTGGTTTCTTTGTTCCTCTGTTTCTGCAGACGGCTGATAAAATCTCCGGCTGCTGGAAACTTACAGAGAAACACAGATATTTAACGTCTTCCTGCAGCCATCGGGTCAGAACATGTTTGCTGTAAAAACAAAACCAGGAGGCGGCGCAGCACCTGCTCACCGTTAACGAGTATAAACCAGGAAACCGGGCTTTGACTGGGACGTTCTCTGGTCTTCAGTGTCCGGCGCGGTGGTGGAGGGATGATGCTGTGGGCTGAACCCGTCTGGAAACAGGAAACCATCCGTCCAGCGGCTGGAACTATGACCCAGACTAACGCTGTAATAGAAAAGAGTCAGGGTGTTGCAATGGTCTAGTCAAAGTCCAGACCCTGCTCTGATGATGAAAGGTCCGAAATTGGCAAGAAAAGAAAATCTGTTTCGCAATTAAAGGCATAAAAATACAATATTAAGTATGATATTTTTTGACAGACATTTAGCATCTGGATATTTTCCACAGTTTTCCGGGATCAGAACATTTCCTCCCTCTGATTAATCTATAAATTATATTTATTTATAGATATTTTATATGTTAGCAGATTTTTCATCTTCACTCTGGATTTTCTTGCAACAAAGTTTGCATCTGATAGCCGTTTAATTGTTTCTGTGAATGAATCTGATTGGTCTGGACTCGGTTTGAGTCGGATCTCGGCTCAGAGCGTTTTTGGGTTTTCGTCTTCCTGACTCTTCGTCATCCGTCCATCGGCTCTCTGGAGGCTGACCGCCATGTTTGTTTCTTCTTCTTGTGTTTGTTTTGTGGTTCAGGCCAGGCGCAGGCCGAGCTGAACGACTTCGGTCCGTACTACAGGAAGCAGTTCTCGGTGGCCCGGTTCGCCCAGGTGGAGGACGAACTGGAACAGAACCAACAGCAGATCACTCAGCTGCTCAAGCAGAAGGTAACGATGCCTCGCCCGGCGTCGCCATGGAGACCGTCGGCACTCAGATGGACGCTAATGGATGTTAATGTTCCTCTGAGAAGCAGGTCGATGAATAAATGATGACCTGAGGGTTGGCATCAGCCAGGATAAGGGCTGGCCTTTGACTAGACCACTCTAACATATTGATTCCAGATTGATTGGGTGATTGAAGACGGGCAGATTCACTATTAAAGCAAAACAAGCCCAGACCATCACACCACATGACCTTATGACCTTTCCTAGATTCATATAAAACCTGATTTTAATATCTACATGAAAAAAAAAAAAAAAAAATGAAATCATGAAATCTAGTTTAAATGCTGACATTTAAATTTAGCATAATAATTTACATATTCTATATTGTCCTTAGATATTATAATTATGTTTATGTCCTACTCTTTAATGTACATGTTTTATTTTGTTACTATGTTTCCTGTTTGAAAAAAAAGAGAACATGAGGACAGGAAACAGAATTGCTAAATAAACAGTCTCCCTTCAAAATAAGAGCATGAATATAAATATCTAACTACTTGAATTCTTAACAGTTGAGAACAAAGAGCCTCAGTTTATTCAACTGGATGTTTACAAAACAGCCAACAAAATTATCGCTTATGAATTTATACACAAATATTAACTTAGGAGAAGCTAAGTGCGCTAAGCGTTTTCAGAGTTAGCATCTTCGCCTCTTCATGGCTTCATTCTCCTTTATAACTGTTTCTACCATCAGGAGGCGCCAGAGGAAGCCATCGTCCTCTACGAAGACGCCGTGTGGTACTTTGATGAAAACAGGAAGTGGAGGGAGCGGTACGTTGTGGTGAGAGCGAACTACTGCCTGGAGTGTCATGAAAGCCTGCAGGTGGGTGAAAAACTGCTCTGGTACCAACCTGCTGCGCCGGAAGGTTCTGCTCATAACCCGGTTCTGGTTCTGCTGTCAGTCTTATGTTAAAGGAGTCAACGCATTTTACAAGCTGCTGCCTACAGGGGGCACTGTTCTGACCACAGAGGAGACGTACATGGAGATGGTGGACAAATGCTACCCTGATGACAGCAGTGAGTAGAAAAACTCATCAGATGCTGCTGTTTGTTCAGGTTGCTCTGTTCCCCCATATGGGTCCCATATTTGTGCTATTCCTTTAGCTTGGTGGCAATTAGCCATTAGCTTGGAGTTTTACAGAAAACTGTTTGGTGGAGAAACTTTTCTTCAGACCAGACTCTAAACTGACCAAGCGCAAGGAGAATTACAAGATATGAAATCCTGCTCTTAAAATAAAAATGTAAGCAAAAGTATTTTGAGAACCAAACATATGAAGTCCTGCTTTCAGACTGAACATGTGTGCTCTTGGGTTATGGCAGGAAAATTCCTCCATATAGGTTCAGCTGAAGCGAACTCTGGTTCAGTTTGAATGTGAACGCCAAGCTCACTTACGCCAGCTTCAAAAGCAGGAAGTGGACTACACCACAGGGCATTCTGGGTAAATACAACCAAAGCTAACGTGTTAGCCTAGCGCTAGCAGCAGAAATGGCTCCTGGTCTTCAGCCAAAGACTAAAGAGAAAAATCCTCCAACACTAAAATCTGACGCCTCCATCTTGTTTCCATCTGGTGAAGAAGGAAGTTGTTCTCAGTGTCTTCAGAGGTTTTTGTGTCGTTTCCTTCAGTGGTTCTTGGTGCAGCGCCCCCACAGGCCAGGAGGGGAACAGGTTGGTTTGACTCAGAACCACAGCAGCTGGAGGTGGAGCAGATGGTGGAGTTCTGGTTCCAGTAGAACCGGATCTACTTGGTCTTTACAATAAAAAACTCGTTTTGAGATCAACAGAAACCTCCAGACATGTTTTGATTGTGAAGGTCTGAGAACCTCAGCTGAACTGTTTTGTGCCTCAGGGATGTTTTCTGGGCCTCTCTTCCTTTATGTCCATGATTCCTTTAGGCCAGCTCATCCCCCATCAGGATGATGAGGATTATTTCTACGACACTCGGATCTCAGACAGCCTTGGTTATTATTCCATTTTGAAACAATCTTCTATGATTTGTTGGTAAATTATGAACCTTTTGACCCTTTAATCCTCAAAACGATCAAATATTGAAGCTTTTTGGATTTTGTTCTCGTCTCCATACCTTCGTCTCAGTGAGATCAGCGCTGCTTTGTTATCAGGATCAGGTGAGCTCCAGTTTTCTGCTCCATCATTAGTCAGTTTTACTGGAAGCTGAAACAGTTTAATGTGTTATAACCTGCCTGGTTGACCTTTGACCCCCTGCTGCTTGCCTGATCCAGTCTCTGCGTTAAAGCTGACTCAGTGGCAGTTCGTCTCACTCAGCAGGAATCGATGATGCAACAATCTCTGCTCTGAAAACAAACCGGCTGCTGGATTCCTCCAGGTTTTCTTTTGACTTCACTCAGGTTTTGCAGCTGAGTTTGGATTGAACCTTTAATCAGTCAGATCCTGTTGCTGGTATCTGGAGGTCAACCTGCAGCATCACACCGAACAGAAAAGAAACTTAGTTCTGTGGAAAAACAGAACTTAGTTTTCATTGTTTGCATATTTAACGTAAACATTGGTTATAAATGGATGATGCAGGATGAACTATGAGAAATGGATTTGATGTTTGTGTTCAGCTCATCCTCTGCAGATCATGATTATTACTATTATTATTATTATTACTAATATTATTATTACTAATATTATTATTACTAATATTATTATTATTGCTATTAGTATTACAACTATTATTGTTATTATTATTGCTATTATTATTACAACTATTATTATTACTATTATTTTGTCTTCCACTATTTTTCTGGCTACTTCTACTAGCATTCCCATTTTTCTGTTTTCTACTGCTGATTCTTCTCCTATTACTGTTTTTTGTACTAAACTATTTATTTTTTATTTATTTCTTTACTTCCTCCCCTCCAACTCATTTTTAGCAGCAGTATTTCTTCTTCTACTACCATTTTTTCACTGCTGCTACTTAAAGATCAAATAGTTTTTATTTTCCTGAGATCGACTCGACTATAAACATCAAACACCTGATGGAGGAAAAACTTCCAACAACAAATATGATTCTGAAAGGATTATTAATCATCCTCTGAGTTAGAAACATTAAATAATCTGCTGCTGTTGTTTAACCGATGGTAAATATTATTGTAATCCCAAGAAAAGATATATCATAGACATATCGACCAATCAGCCTGCATGAAGATTTTATCCAAGATTTTGGCCACTAGATTGGAAAATGTAGTCTCTAACATAGTCAATATAGACCAACCCAGCTTTATAAAGGAGCGCCTGTCATCAAATAATACTAGACGACTTATCAATATTATTCAACACCTTAACCAGACACAAATACCAGGCATCATTGCCTCAATGGATGCTGAAAAGGCCTTCGACCGTGTCGAACTGGAGTTTATGTTTAAAGTGCTTAGAAGATTTGGACTTGGAGAAAATGTAATAAATTGGGTAAAACTTCTTTATAAAAAGTCCACAGCATCCGTCTTGACAAGTGGCCTCCTATCTGCTCCCTTTGGACTCGGTAGGGGGACGGCGCAGGGACGCCCTCTTTCTCCTTTTCTATTTGGCTATTGAGCCGCAATTAGACAAAGCAGTTATATTAAAGGTATGTTAATAGAAAAAAAAGTGTATAAAATATTATTATACGCTGATGATATACTTTTAACTTTGACAGACCCTGTGAAATCTATCCCGGCTCTAATTGACTGTGTCAACAAATTTGGTAAGATATCTGGGTTTAAGGTAAATTACGGAAAATCAGAAATAATGTCTTTAAATGCCTCTGACCAGGGAGAACCAGCTTTCATCAAGCCATTTCGATGGGTTACTACAGGATTAAAATATCTAGGAATACACATCACACCTAGTACTAGCCAGCTGTACTCTGAAAACATCAATCCTATGATTATTCATATTAAGGAGAAGTTGCTGAGATGGAAGAAGCTCCCATATCCTTTCTGGGGAGAGTTAACCTCATTAAGATGATAATTCTCCCTAAGTTCATTTATCAGGTGTCTATGCTGTTTTTGTTTATTGACTCTAAAGATTTAGCTGGAATCAATAAAGCAATATCAGAATTTATTTGGGCAGACAGGAAACCTAAAATTAAAATTGAGGTTTTACAACTTCCCAGAACTTTGGGTGGATGGTTGAGGTTGAGAACTATGTACTGTCTTTACATGCAAGGATTATTTCACTGTGGGCCCAAAAACACGCTGATCCCTGGCTTGAGATCGAGGAAAGTGTTTGTAAACCTTGTCGCTCTATAAATATGTTAAATAAAACCGAGAACTCCCACTCATTGTCAAAGATAACTTTCCAATTACTAATACTATTAAGGTGTGGGGCATTCTGAGGAAAATGTTTGGTCAGAATAAAAATTTTCATCTCTGACAACATTGGTAAACAACCCAGATCTGACAGTAGAGGGCGCTGGACCTGATCTCAGGTCTTGGCAAGATGCTGGTATTACCAGGATACATGATCTATGGAATAATGGAAAATTCAAGACATTTGAGGATTTAAGAACACAATATGACATCATCTCCAGGGACTTTTATAAATATCTTCAGCTAAGGCATTACGTTAAGGCAAAAACATAATGTTCCCAGGGGATTATTATTTACTTGAAAAAACGATTCTTGATTGTCATAAACACGGGAGATTTGTGTCAAGATTCTATGCTAAATTACAAGCCCTAAGGAAACATAATATGGAGAATTTGAGATCAACCTGGAACATAACTCTGAAAAGTCCAATTGATCCAGAAGCATGGGAAGACATTTTGACTCTGCCTTCCAGAATCTCAGTATGTAACCAACATAAAGAAATGCAATATAATATTTTACATAATGTATATATATCTCCATATATATATAGCAAGTACACACCATGAAGTTATCCTAATTGTCCCAAATGTAAAGTAACCACAGGGACCAGAATTCACTGTTTCTGGGAGTCTAAAACTGGAGTCATTCTGGTGAGCAGCATGCTGAGAAACCAGCTCCGCTATAGGAAACAAACATTCTCCCCAGTCCGGTCCTGTGTCTCCTTGGGTTCATTCCCAGTCATCTGGATTCTCACAAACAGGCTGTGCAGTTCCTGTTGATGTTGGCCAGAAAATCGATAACGTTTAAATGGGTTGGTTGTGATGCCCCTTCGATCCAGCCATGGAAAAACTTACTTTCTGAAGTTATTGTATTAGAAAGATTGAGATACTGTCTGAATGGGAAATTCTCTGCTTTTAAAAAAGATGGGAATGTATTCTTGAATACTTCAAAATTAAAAAACCAGTAATGTGAATCCGAATGATGTTTAAGTTTAAGAATAAATTGTATTTTTTGCCTCCGGTTTTGTTTTCTGTATCAGTGCTGTTTAAGTTTTGTCCTGTTATTGTTCTTTCCTTTTCTCTTTTTGTATAAATGTTCAAAAATACCTAATAAACATAATATATATATATATATATATATATATATATATATATATATATAAAACATTAAATAATCCGCTGCTGTTGTTTAACCGGCAGAAACAGGAAGTGATTAATCAGTTCTGGTTGAAGCTGGACCAATCAGAAGAGTCTCTGCTCGGTCCAACCTGGAGTTTTTCCTTCTGTTTCAGACGTGAAGGAGGAATTCGCTCCTCCTCTGTCGGGGATGCCGGGGCAGTTCCCGGTCTACCTGCGCCTGCCCTACAGGAGGGATTCCTACTTCTGCTTCAAGCAGGAGGCCAAGCAGGCCGCCTTCATCTCCTTCCTGTCGGACTGCATCAAGCACCAGAACCAAGGTGGGAAACGGCGCTTCGGTCCCGCTGCTCCTCCCTGAGGAGGAAGAGTTTAAACTTCCTGATGATCAGATGAGAATCAGACGTTTAGCTGCTGCAGAAAAACGAGAGGAGTTTTATCTCCCTGTTTGCTGCGCAGCATCACAGCTGAAGGTTGACTAGCTTCCTTCGGTTGCCATGGTGACAGGCTCGCCCGAGCACCTCGGGAACCTGCAGATGATGCAGATCGCGGAGGCCGATGAATGAGCCGACAGACCGATCCTGAACTCTGCTGCGTTTCCGCCAGACTTCCAGAAGAAGAAGACGTGTGAAGTCCAGGCGTTCCTGAAGGCCATCCAGCTGCTCCGCCAGGACCGGGGCCAGTACGAGGCCTGGGGCATGCTGATCGGCAGCGACGTGCGGGTAGGTCTGCTGCGTCACGGCGCTCTGCTGCGTCACGGCGGCGAGGCGCTCAGATCTCCTTCGTCTGGGTTTAGAAGAAAAATGCTCTGTACTGAGATCATCTTGATGGCGGCTCTGAACTTCTTAGTGTCGCTTTTTAAATTATAATTCTGAGCAAACAAAAAGTTCCTCAAGATTTTGTTCTTGAGATGCTTTCATTCAACATCTATAAGCTTCCACTGACTGCACTGCAAAAACAATAAATCTTACCAAGTAGTTCTGGTCCAGTTCCAGTTCCACTGACAGATAAAGGAAGAATTTCATATTATAAGTGAAATAATCTGCCAATTGAAATGGAACCTTTTCATCAATATTAAGGAATTATTGACTTAAAACAAGCCTCTAATTCTTGCTAAAAAGTCACTTTAATAAGTTAGTTTAGTCTTATTTTCAGTGTATTAAGATATTTGCTCTAGAATTGAGACCAGACAGTTTATGAAGATGAACTTTGTTCACACTAATGATTCACCACTTCAGCTCCAGATGATCCATCAGTGGGTCGGACTTCCTGCAGCTTTTCACAATAAAACACAGGTCTTTGTTTTTGGTCCCAAAATGGAAACGATGGAGGTCAGGACTAAATGAGGAGTGAAACCCGGATCAGGGAGGTTGAATCTGCTGACTCCCACCGTAAAAATCTGTTAAAATGTTTCACGTCTCAACAGGAAACAGAAAAACTGCTGCGTCTTTCCATTTTCAGCAGAAAGTGTCACATTCCTGCCAAAAACCCCGAGGAGCTCAGGAAGCAACCAGAGCAGCAGAGTTAAGAATCCAGAGAGAAATGCCTCTGACCACAGGCGATTCCAGTTATTCTCTGGTCCTTGAACGCAGCACGATGCGTCTGACTGCATCGTTCTTCTGAGTTAAAGTTGAATTTCATGAGATGAATTTGGCCTTGAACGCTGCAGACGGTGTGTGTGTGTGTGTGTGTGTGTGGGATTTACGGCTCAGCGTGCTGCGTTCAGGGACAGAGTTAAACGTTTTCTGCCTTAATAAACAGCTGCTTTTCCTGATGTTCATCTTCACCCAGCAGATGTTTCGTAAAGTCATCAAATTGGTTTCATTTTCCAGATCGCCTGTTTTTCAGGACCGGTTCTGGTCCTGTTCTGCATCTGCAGGAAGTTTTCAGGTTTGCGTTTGAATCCCGGAGCAGAGCGGTTCTGTTCCAGCTGCGTTTTCCTCTGGATCCGGCAGGAACCGCCCAGCCGCCGCTCCATTGTGCTGCTGTTGTTTCAGGAAGCTGAGCTCACCGCAGCTTCAGCGTTAACGCACGCTTCCTGTTGCTAATGAACCCAGCAGCTCAGCGTTCCTGCATCAGGCTCTGCTTTACTCAGAGCTGAGTAATGACTGGGATGACTGGGATGACTGGGAGTCACTCCACACCTGCAGAGTCATGCATCACATCTGAACACTGAACCATTGTTAAGAAAGTACGTTACATTTTTCGCTGCGTGCTCCACTTATTTTTCCAGAATGAAACAAACTGCTTCACACAGTCGCAGCTTTTAAAAGGCAACAATCAGCTGACCGTCATCCGGCTTCGGGTCGTCAGGGTCAGCCGTGTCTCTGCTTCATCATGGCGGACCGGAGCCTCAGAACCCTTTACCTTCATCAGAACGTCTCACACACTTTTGCGTCTGAGTACATTCTATCTCTGCAGCTCTATAATCTGATAATACTGGAATACTGTTACAGTTATTATCAAAAATGACCAGCAATAATTTATTTGTTCAGCCCGTCATAAAATGCTTTGTTTTCAAAGACATATTTTAAATGTCACAAACAGAATATTTAGTTAGTTTGCTAACTAAATATTTAGTTGGCTCGTTAAATATTTAACTTCCCAGCTACATATTTAAGTAGCTAACTAAATATTTAGTTGCATCAAAATTAGTGTGACTAGTTAGTTGAACTAAACTAATATTTAGCTTTCTGTGTTATCAAGCTGAACATTTAGTTTGGAGTTAAATATTTAGCGAGAAATGGACATTTACAAAGGAAAGAGTAATACGGTGAGATTATGACCCAGTTTTTCTCTAAACTATTGCCTTTAATTTTTGAGAAACCTTATAAACGGTTCCAAAGGACGTTAGCTACTAGTGTAGCTCTGCCACTCTCCCTCTCAGCCTTTAGAAGAGAAGCTTCCAGCTGCTGTCGGTCAGTAGAAGGACCTGATTGCTTCAGCTTCATCTTAAAATCGTCTAAGATGGATGAAAAGTTCTGACTCGACCCGGATGGAATCGTTTGGGTTTGATGCTCCAGATGTTGACAGCTGGACTGCGTTCTGCTTTCAGGTGATGGCCAACCTGGTGATGGAGAAGCTGCTGCCGTCGCTGGGGAAGGACCTGCTGCCTCGCCTCAAAGCCAGGAAGACTGACAGGAAGAAGGCTTGGTTCATCGTGAGTCCGATCAGAACCTTTTAGAATTTCCTTCTAAAACTTGTAATCTGGGCCTGCGGTTGAAACGCTCCGACTCCTCCGCCTCCCAGACGATGGAGGCGGCCTACATCCTGGTCCAGGAGCATCTGCTGGAGGGCCTGACGGCTCTGAAGGAGGAGTGCAAGGTGTCCGTCCGGCAGCAGGAGGTTCTGATGGACATGGACCAGATCCTCAACGCCAGGCGGCAGCTGGAGGAGAAGATCCGAGGTAACCGAGCCGCCTGCAGCACCAGGCTCAGAGCTTCTGCCGGTTCTGTTCTGATGCCCGACTCTTTTCTCCAGCCAAGGTCTCTGCGCCGGCGGAGCAGCTGTGCTCCGAGTCCGTCCAGCCCTACCTGGGCTCGGTTCTGGAGGAGCTGATGGAGCCGATCAGCTCCGGCTTCATGGACGGCCGGCAGCTGATGGAGACCAAGATGGACGAGGTGTGCCAGGCCGTCCTGCAGGGAGCAGACAACGACAACCTGAAACAGGTCGGTTCCTCCTGCAGGTCTGGAACTACCGGACCCCATCCGGTACCTTCACACTGTAGAACTTCACCTGTACAAGACTTGGATCTTCCAGGTTTTCTCTCCAGAGAGCTGAGCCCTGATGGGCCCAGGGTGGAGGGTCCCAAGTCCAAACCTGGTTTCAGGACGTTCATTTTCACTCAGACCCTTCATGGTCCATGAGACACGCCGAGCCGATCTCCTGCTGCCGCTGAACCTTCAGAAAACGGCCCACTGAGCCTTAAACTTCAAAATAATGCGCTCCTCTGAAGCTTTCCAAAAAACAGACAGTTGGTAGCCTAATATCGCTTTTATTTAGTCGTAAGGTCCGCGTCGTTTCATCGTAAATCTTTTGATGAGGGAGGAAGACGGCAGAGGACAGCAGCCGTCAATCATAAGGACTGGCAGCTCTCTGTGTTCAAGTTAACTTCATTAAATCCATAAGCACGACTAGTAAGATGTGATTATGGAGAAGGTATAATCATTAGTAACCATGGAGACAATGCTCCACCATCATGTAGCCTACCATGTATGAAAAACACTGGTTAGCATCGAGACATTTAAGTCTGCTTCAGTGTAAGTGGAAACGCCGTTTATGACAGAAACGACCTGATGGTGATTAACCGATGAATCAACAAACGCATCAGCAGAGAGGCGGTTCTGAGCTAGCTACAACCGCTGTCTCTGGGCTAGCTACAGACATATTAGCTCAACTTGAACAAGTAGCAGCTAAACCGGCAAAAACAACTTGGGAAAACAATGGAAGTCGCTCCATTCAACATTCCTGTTCCTCACTGCTGTCCGTCCTCATGACTGAGGAACGTCGGTGCAAAGGGCCGATGCATCACGGTATTTCTGATCTAGAGAGGAACGACCAATACGACTTTGGAGGTCGAGGAAATGATTGACGAGCTACAATGTCTAGTTTTACCGAGATATTATCAAAGAAATAAAGACGGGAAGGTGTTGGAAACGTTTGCCTGCTGCATCGGAGCAGAACCGAGTCGGAGGATCAATATTTACTGACGTACTTCCTTAAGGCCTTGAACAACTGTTCCTCAGAACTATCCATGCTGCACCCTGGCTGAATAACTTCTTGCTACAGGACGATCTGATCGACCAGAACTCTGAAGTCGAGTATCGCTGTTTCTGCTTAAACACCCTGAAAATTCAGACCAATCACACGACAGCTTAACTTTCAGAGGGGGCCAAACTTTCCCCAGGCGGTTGGACTAGAAGAGACAGACGACGTGAGGCTGAGAACAAAACGTCCCAATCGTCGTCACACAACAATGAGAATCGATTTCAGCACATCGGCTGAACCATGCAGAGACCTCCGGTCTAAATCCGTTCTTCTGTTGTTCCGCCTCCCAGGCTTTGGGTGAGATGGCGAGACCGAACCTGCTGGACTGCTGCCTGAAGATCAGCTCCCTGCAGGACAAACTGAAGCACCTGCAGGAGCGCTTTGGGTTCAGCACCATGACGGCGGTGACCCACGGCGCTCAGATCGACCTGCAGCAGGTGCGAGGCTGAGCTGCCGTGTTTTAAGGTGAGTTCTGCTGGAGGTCTGATCGTCTCGCTGCTTCCAGCTGATGGAGAACGCGGCGTACACCCTGGAGCTGATGCTGCAGAAAGCCATGGAGGACAACCCGGAGACGGCCGGCGCCGTCATGGACAAGGCCAAGCACAGGATCCTGAAGGTCAGTTCAGGACACCGTCACATGTTTTCAGGCAGGATCTGGTCTGGGCTTTGACTAGATCACTGCGACACATTTATTCATTTTCTGTTGATGACCCAGTTGGGTCAGAACTTCAGCTGTTGGACAGATGGACTCACATTTAACTCTAGAAGACATCGGCCCACTCAGTGTCTTCAGGGTCCCAAAGGAGCCCACATCATCCACCCTCCACCACCGTGCTTTAAGGCTGACCTGCTGGGTCTGGTTCTGACCTGGTGGGTCTGGTTCTGTCCATCATGGTCCAACATCTCTTCCTTGTCTCGTCTGTCCAGAGGACATTGTCCCAGAGGTCTTGTCCTTTTTGTCCTTCATCCAGATTCAGCTTTTCTAACCTCAGTGCAGCTGCCATCTTGTTTCCAGAGAGAAGAGGTTTTCTCCCTAAACTCTTCCAAGCAGCCATACTGGTTCAGCGTCACAACCTTTAACCTTTAACCTTCTACCTGAGGCCTGTAGAGTTTTGTCAAGTTTTTAGTCTTGGGTTTCTGATCGTTTCTCTGAATCTGCCAGGATGCAGATCGGCGGCTGCCTGGGATGTTCTTCTCTTGGGGATCAGTTTGATGGACTTTAGATGGTTTGAAGATGACCTTTGAACTTTTCCCAGGTTGCTGGGCAGCAACAGTACTTCTCTGAACTCATTGCTGCCATCTTTTCCACCCTGGCATTGTGTTAACAGAGCTGTGTGGCCTGATGATGATTTTGTTAAATTTGCGACTTTTCCTTTAACATTCATTGGAAGCAGCGATGATGTGCTGTTGTTAGCTTTGGTTTGGCTAATATGCCCAGACTGTTCACCCACGACTTGCACTCTTACACATCTAAAGTTAACACTCCTTTGACCTCTGACCTCTTCTTCCTGAAGCAATTCGACTACGACAGCAGCACAGTGAGGAAGAGGATCTTCCAGGAAGCCCTGGTCTCCATCATGCTGCCCTTCATCAAGAAGAACCTGGTCGACTCCTGCAAACCTGTAAGTCTCCTCCAGACGCACCTGCAGCTCTGAGCCGCAGATGTCCGGTTCTGTCCTCATGCCGGTCCGGTTCTGTCCTCATGCCGGTCCGGTTCTGTCTGCCCACAGGAGCTCCAGGGTCTGGAACAGACCATCTACACTGACTACGCCAACTTCATCCACGTGGAGAACGTCTATGAGAACATCCTCCTGCAAATCCTGGACAAGGAGGTCTCTAAGGGTAGGAAGCAGCACCGCACCCTTCCTTCTCTTCCTCCTCCCTCCTCCTCTTCCTCCTGCTAACCTCTCCTGTTCTCTGCCGGTCCTGCAGTGGTGAAGGAAGCCGCCAGCCTGCATAAACACAACCTGTTCCAAGAGAGCAGCCGCGCCAGCCTGTCCTCCGTCTCCACGCCCAGCAGCCCTGCCCCGGCTTTGGCCTCCTCCGTCAGATTCCCGTCCCAGACTCCTCCGTCTCCCCTGGCCACCAACGGGCTGCCCCCCAGTCCCACAAAGGGGGCGGAGCCAAAGAGGGAGAAAGTAGGAGAAGAAGTCCTGCAGGCAGCAGATTGGCCGGACGCAAAGCTGCCAGCAGGCGAAGGAACCCAAAACAACCGAACGTTGAAGATAGAAGGGATCAGCTCAGCAGACCCAAAACCTCCGTCAGCCGAGACTCTGGACCCATCAGAACCACAGATCCAGGAAAATCTCTCCGTCCAAGCAGAAGAACCCAGAACCCAGAGAACAGACCAACAAGAGGCAGAAACCACTTCATCAGAACCTCCAGCTGTTTCTCCAGAACCTCCTGCTGACCCTCCAGAAGTTCCAACTGCTGCAGAACCTCCAGCTCCAGAACCTTCTTCTCCAGAACCTCTGGCAACTGTAGAGCCTCCAGCTCCAGAACCTTCTTCTCCAGAACCTCTGGCAACTGTAGAGCCTCCAGCTCCAGAACCTTCTTCTCCAGAACCTCTGGCAACTGTAGAGCCTCCAGCTCCAGAACCTTCTTCTCCAGAACCTCTGGCAACTGTAGAGCCTCCAGCTCCAGAACCTTCCGTTGTTTCAGAAGCTCCAACTCTGGACCAAACCGATGAACCCGTGAATCTTCCAGCAGAAGAACCCGGATCCCAGGCTGCAGCCGCCAGCCAGCAGCCATCAGCCATGCTAGCGGCTCCCCCTGGTGGTGAAGAAGCAGAAGACGTCGGCCTGAAGCTGCAGCTGAAGACGGAGGACGCAGAAGGAGGAACCGCCTCGGATCCCAACTCCCTGGCTGTCTCAGTGGGAAGTGACTCTCCACGGTCCGACCCGGAGTCCACAGGAGGAATCTCAGGAACCTCGGAGCTCCTGGAGGTCCAGTCAGCGCTGAGCCCAGAGGAGACATCCGAGGACCAAACCTCAGCGGGAGAACCGTCCATCGAGGCTCAGACCGGAGAAGTGGAGGCCGGAGCCGGAGCCACGGCGGAGAGTCCAGCAGAACCGGACGGTGCTGCGTTCTCCCCGCCGGCCGGGAACGGTCCCGGCGAGCCCGACGTCCAGCCGCCGGACTGCGTGAAGGAGATCCGCAACCTGGTGGTGGAGGTGATCGAGGTGGAGGAGCCGATGGATCGCTTTCCCAAAGAGGACTGAACTGATGGTGGGGGGATCCAGAACCAGAACCAGAACCGTCTTAAACTCCTGCATGAAGATATAATAACTTATTTGAACAAATCATTTATCAGGTTTTAGCTGGAAGCTACTTTAGGAACTTTTGGATTTTTTATGCTGGAAGCTTTTCCAAACTGTTTGGCTTCATCAAACAGAATTCTGCAGAACTTCACCGGGTTCCTGCCGGTGAAGTTCTGCAGGAACCCGGTGATTCTTTTCTATCCGACCGGGTCCGGAACTCCAGGATACGACGGCATTGATAGAAAAAAAGAAGAAGGGAAAAAAAGCTAATTTCCATGAAAAAAATCTCAGAAACGTTCAAGAAAAAAAAGAAAAGATTTCTGATTCAAAAATCTAAAATTTCAGAGTTCTGAAACTCAGTTTTTTCTCTCAAAAATTGCTGATTTTTTTTCCATCAAATTTTGACTTTTCAAACCCAGAAAAAACAAGAATATTTCTGCTGGAAATTTAGAGATTTTTCTCGTATTTGTGAGATTAATTTTAAAATTCCTTTTTCTTTGTAGCAAATTTTCAAATTCAATAATTTTTTCTGGAAAATTAATCTCCAAATATGAGTTTTGTCAGGAATGTACTCCTTTACTGCCGTCGGACCAGCAGCTGACCGGAGCCAAGAAATGTTCATCACTCACCTGCTTCCCGACGTTCCAGGACCAGATTCCTGCTGTTCCCACTGAATCCTCCAGATCTGGATAAAGTTGATCAGATTTGCTGGTTTCATTGGATCCGACATGAGGAATCCCAGCAGGAACTGAATTCATGTTTTACCAGAACTGTCTGGTTCAGGTGCAGCATTCTGGGACCAGCTGGTTCTGCTCCGTGGATAAACTGGATTTAGTGGGAATTTAAAACACGTGGTGCCTTCGCTGCCCCTCCTGTGGCCTTAGAGGGAGGCTGTTGCCATGGAGACGGGTATGGGCAGCTTCCTCACAAAAGTGCCTGCATCGGACCGGTTCTGTTCTCCCAGTAAAGCAAACGCAGCAGGACGATGACGATGTCTGAGTTTTTATTTCTGGAATCATGAAGTCATTTTCTAGATGAATCAGATTTTACATTCAGATGAACTGAAGCTCTGCAGGCAAAACGGTGCAGTTTAGACCAATCAGCAGGATTCTGTTGGGTTGGGTCAGAACCAGAACATGTCCTCCTGGTTCCTGAACCAACAGACATCTGTATTAAAGTTTAACAATAAAAGCATGAAGGTTTCAGTCTGACTCGTTTTTATTTAAGTCTCAGTGGTTTTCAGTGTTTTCCTGCCAAAGTGCATTTAGCTGCTTCACATTAAACAGAAACCGTTTTAATATCGTCGGCCAAACTCAAAATAAAAACTCTTCACTTGCATCAAGAGCCTGTGTGACGAATCTGTCAACCAACTGCAACCTGTCCACAAAACGGCCCCCGCGCCACACTTTGGACACCCATAAAACATCAGAACCAATGAGGCTGAAAGGTAAGAGTTACAAACATCAGCCAGACATTATTAAAGTTCTAAACCGGGTCAGTCCAGACGGGATCAGGCCGGGTCAGGTCAGTCCAGACCGGATCGGATTCCTGTGGCGCTGCCCGGACAGGACGGTGGACCGGATCGTCCTCACAATTGGGACATTTTGGACAAAATATTAACAAGTCAAAAAAATTGAAGCCATAAAAACAAAGAAAAAAACTAAAATAGTTTTTATTTTCACTGCTGGAGTTTTTTCCTCTTTAATTCAAAATGTAATTTATAATTTAAATAATCCAGAATAATAACATTAAATACATGTAATAAATATATTTATGTCTGACACATCAGCTGCTGTTTATTCCTTAAATCATTTTATTTTCAATTTGTCTAAATCAAAATCTACTTTTTTATGATCTCCTGTGGAAACTTAAAGGTTCTCTTTTGGCCCGGTTCTGGTTCTGCCGAACATTCAGAACGTTGATCTTTGCTTCTACTTGTTTTGATCAGGAGCATTTTAGTTGCCTGTCTGCAGTTGCCATGGTAACGGATCAGGTAAACCCGGGATACCGACCGCTAGATCCTTCAGACTCAGCTAAAAGGAGAATCAGGATTAGAAAGTTTTCATTTTGTCTAAACTGATCAGTTTGGATTAAATCGTTTTAATCGATTTCATTAAAATCGATTAAAATGATTTAATCGTTTTAATCGGTGGTGCTGTGGGCTTTGAGATTTTTGGGATTAGAGAATCAGATTAGATGATTCTGATCACAGCGCCTCTTAGAGGCCAACCGGGGGAATGAGACCCAAACACTTAGAAACCCTTAACATGAATGACCTTTGACCCCGGACCCACCGCAGTCCCTCTGATGCAGGAGGTTTAAAACGGAACCAGAACCATCCAGGTTCTGGTTTGTTACAGAGACACAAAGTAAAACCAGAAGGCCTAGTCCAAGTCCCAGACCACGAGGAAGGATCCGGGTTTACCGGGAAGCGTTGGCAGTGTAGCTGTAGAAGAACCGCTCATCGGGTCGGAAACTCCGGTCGCTGACGGGTCGGTCCGCAGGAACCGGAATCGATGGGACAAACTGGTCCAAACTGTTGAAGGACAAAGAGAGAACCAGAACCAGAGTAAGAACCAGAACCAGAACCGTTCGTCCATCCAATAATATAAACTAAGTGCTGTTAGTTACACACGGAAAAATATTTTCTCTATTATTTTTACAGCCACATTAAAAATGTTTCATCTCTTCCTTCTGTCTCTGTTCAAATGGACGATATCAAACTTTATATTGTTTAGAGATGATGTTACTTTCCAAAAGTTATAATAATATAGCAAACATAAATACCACTCTGCGTTTCAGAATTTATATATTTTATTTCAGTTTGTTATTCCTGTAAAAGTTAAAATCAGTCACCATCATTACACTGGGATGATGTAAGCTAGGTAACAAATGATGCTAATGCTAGCAGCTTGTAGCTCAGCAATGATGAAGCTTATGGTTGGTTGGGGGCCCCAAATGAAAATATGCTCAGGGCCCCAGAGGGCTGGCCCCGGCCCTGCTGCGCAGCGATCACTCTGACTACTGATGAACATGGATCAGTTTCTCTGGATCTTCTGGAACACGAGTCCTCTGACCCGGGACGTTCTTCAGCTGACAGAAGGCCGACCTTGGAGCCGTCTTCATGACCCTGAAGGTTAAACCTCCACCATCCATCCATTTTCTATCACCCTGGTCCCTAGTGGGGTGAGGAGGTGCTGGTGCCTCTCCAGCCTGGACAGGTCGCCAGTCTGTCGCAGGTTAAACCTCCACAGTTCAGAATAACTGAAGCTGCAGAGACAGGACTCCCCACTAGGTGGCGCTCTCACTCCACTTCCAACCCGTCCTCCAGCCATGAACCGGACCAGCAGAGGCCCGGAACGTTCCAGCCCGTCCACAGTGGGAGTGGGAACCAGGAGTTCATAGCTGGAGGGGATCGCCGTGGAAACGGAGGACGATTGGGGGGGGGGGTGTTTGTGGCTCCACATGACCTCACATCGTCGTGACCTCACACCCAGAACTTTTGGGATTTCTCCAGAAGGTGGGAGCGTTTCTCTTCCTGTCCGGCTAAAATACGAGCTGCTTGCTTTTCCCCGCCGCGCTGCAGTCATGACCAGTTTTTATCTAAATCACTTCCAGCGCCTCTTCTCCTCCTCCGCCATGTTTCCACCCCTCCCCCGTCCCGGGGCAGAAATATGTCCCTTCCCTCTCCACACGCTACGGCTGTCAGACAGGATTTGGGATTTGGGCTAAAGGAGGAACAGTGAAGCTCTGATCCGGACCGGACCGGACCAGGAGGAGAATCTGAGACAGTTCCCCTTAAGAAGCCGCATTAGAGGGAATTTATCGCCTCAGTTTTACCTTCATCTGTCAGAAAATCTGAGAAAGGAAATAAATTTTCCATCATTTTGCCTGCAGTTCCTGCGGATGGAGTCAAAACGTCCCAGTGGTGGATATGATAAATGTCGTTCATGGTCTTCCAAACATTTTACCAGGATATTAAAATCTGAGAAACCACAAAAACTACTATTGTTAATCAGAATTCAATATAAATTTCTTGTCGTTTTAATTTCTATCCACCCAGTTATAAACTGAACATGCAGGATTTTATAGAAATGAAAGCAGTCTGAATTTTTCAGAAAAGTGAAACGTGTTTCCCGGTTTAAATCTGCGGCTGACTCAGATTCTATTTACAGTGAAAAACTGGTTAAGAAATGAACCACATTGATTAGTTACATGCATTTTAACGCATTAAAGCGTTGAAGAGACGAAGCGTTGAAGAGACGAAGCGTCTTCTCTCGGGCCTTTGGTATTAATTTCTGCTTCTAAACAATCTGATTGGATGCTGGAAAAAACCGTTGTGTTGAACATAGTTTATCAGGTGTTTGAATAAGCTAAATAAAAGATTAAAAACAATAAATATTGTTGCTCAGTTTATAAGTCTATGCAGTAATTTAGCAGCATATTTTTTTATTAAAAATGTTAATTTATTTATTGAAATGATTGAATGACAGACCCTGGTGAAACGCTTCAACAGCCAGCCTGATCAGCTCCTCCCTCCTTTAATGATGAACATAGTTTCATTTTTTCATTTTAAACAGTTTTTGTTTCAATACTTGAACTGAAACTTCAGGAAACTGGAAATCGGCCTATTTAAAGCAGGAAGAACCTTAAAATCATTTTATCGTTTCTATCAGGAGATGCTCAGTGTTCCTGTGGACCAAGATTCAGACACGTTCCTGATGTTCCGGCCCGGCTCTCTGAGGTCCGATTCACACCATGTTTCACGCGGTTCAGAACCGGCGGCCGAGCTGGCTCCGATTATTCTACTGAGTCCAAATGAAAAGCGCGCGGCTCCCCCGCCGCTCCGGGCTGTCAGAGACGGGCTGACGGACGGGAAAACGGGAAAACACAAACATCACAGAGGTGAAGCGTCTGTCGTCTGCTCAGATCGGGTTCTGGACCCGGCCGCGGCCAAGGAAAACATTCCTGCTGAACAGTCCGCCGACAGGAGCTTCATCTCACGCGAGCAGCGCTCCGATAATGGGACAAATTTCTCTGAATCAACTCTGGATTTCCCAAACGATCCATCAACTCAGCCGTGGATCCCATCAGCTGCCGCCTGGTTCTGGGGACTCGCAGGAAACCCGAGGTCGGTTCTGGTGATAACAGCAATGAGTTTTTAATTCCCAGCCATCGGCTTTAAGTTTCAGGCCGGAATGTCGGAATGGGATTGGGAATGGAGTGGGTAGATCCACTGGAGCCGCGGAGGCGGCCGGAGAGTGTTTGTTCTCAAAGCTTCTCAGAGGGTGGAGCGATGCCTTCAGGGACCGGTCCGATAACCCGGATCAGCCGGCAGGGGAACCGGCGCCGGTCAGAGGACGGGATGAAGGGAAACAGGCGGAGTTTAGTGCTTCCTGACGAACACGCCCGGAGTTTCAGGCCTGGACACACGATACATCGGCATTAACATCGGAACCGGTCCGATAAGTAAAACTGGGCCGATATTAACAACTGGATCTGGCTTTTTCAAGTTATCTTGAAAAAGTAACTTTTGATTACTGATTACTCCTTGCTGATCATTTTGAAAGTAACTAATTTAGATTACAAGTTACTTTATTAGTTACATTCTGGCCCCGCCCCCTCGGTGAGCCTGAAGCGTTTTAATGCAGCATTTCCTCGACCACATCCTGCCTGACCCACTTCTTCTACTCTCCTCCACTTCCTGGTTCTGTACTTTGACTAGGCCATGCTGTGACTCCAAGGTTTGTTCAAACTCGATTTTTGAAGCTCTGTAGTTTGATAGACATTATTATAATCCCTGCAGTGCAGAACTGAAGCTCTACAGTTCATTGTTTCTAAACGGTAGAGAAATATCTATAATATCGGTAATATCGATTAGTGATATAAATATCGGATATAGGTATTGGTATTGGTCCTGGACCGTCAGCTCGGCGTGTTGAATACCTGCTCAGGTTTCCAGCCTCTCCCGGCTCGCTGCTCTGGATGTCTGCGTAGAAACTGGGGCTGATGGATCCGTCTCCGGAGAGAATCCCGTCTGAAAGACACGACACACTCAGACCCGAACCGAACATCGGGTTCGGTCCCACACGGGGCTCTGAAGGCTCCGGGTACCTGCGGCGTAGAACAGGTCCGGCCGCTCCAGCAGGTCCCGGTTCCCGCTGAAGGACTCCCCGTCGTCTCCGTACAGGAAGGGCTCGTCCAGCAGGCGGTTCTCCACCATCTCCAGCCACTGGCTGTTGTAGTAGCAGAACTTCGCCGTCTGGATCTTCTTCGCCCACTCCTCGTCGTATTCCTGAGGCGAGACGAAGCAGGACAGACGGCTACAGATGAACTCAGAGGAATTATGGGAAGGACAACGGCTTTACGGAAGCTCAACTATCAGGATCCGTTTTAACACTTCGGTCAGATGAAGTCTGGTTTGGTTCCTCTGCTGCCTGGACACATAAAGATAAACTCAGTATCCTGAAGCTTAGCCAGCAAGCTAAATATTTAGCTTGGAAGATATGCATCATCATATTTTTCTGATATTTCCCATTAGCCACTTGAATTTAAAGATGGTGGCCATTTTTCAAGATGGCCACCATCTTTGAGCCTTTTAAACCAATTATTGCCATAAAATGTTACCCAGTTATCAGAGGAATAATCTGCCAATGGAACTAGAACTTTTTCATCAAAATTAAGGAATTATTTGCTTAAATTAAGATCCTATATTTTCCTGAAAATGTACCTGTAAGTTGGTTTTATCTTATTTCAAGTGCTCTAAGGTATTTATAGATATTTGCACGAAAAGCCAAAGATTCTTGGTAAGACTTTGTTTTTGCAGTGTTGGATGAACTTTGTGTGACATTATATGTTTTTGACTTTTGGTCGTCTAATTCTTACAATGTTAATAATAATAATTTGAAAATCACAGGTCAAAACTGAAACTGAGTGACAGTCGGTTAGTGGTTAGCGGTTAGCTTCTGCTCAGTTTTTAAATGTGCTTAGAGGTTTAGCAGTAGCTACTGCTAATTTTTATATGTTTAATGGGTTAGCATGAGCATAGCTAAGGCTCTTGCTTAGCATGTTAGCAGTTAGTGATGCTAACTGTTTGGTTAGCTTTGCCCACCACTGGGAATAATTTCTGCCGATTTTAGCGTAAACATATATTCTCCGTTATCACTGTGGCAGCCATTTTGAAAAATGTCCACCAGAAAAATGAAGCACAAGACCAAGAAAATCTACATGATTGCTATAGTTCAAAATGTTTGGACTCTGATGAGACTCCAAACACTTTCATCTAATTGGTGATTTTAGTGTGAAAATTCATTGTCCACGACAATCATGTCAGCCATCTTGAAAAATCCCTAAATTATTTGTGAGGATGATTTCTATGGGTTCTATTACGTGTGATTTGACACTCAAAGTATTCATCTGTGATAAACATTGTCAGCCATGGTGGCCATCTTTAAAAGCCTCCGGTTCTCAGTTCGGTTTTTGTTTCTACAGATGAAGGATTTTTGCTGAAATATTTTGTTTCCCTGCAGCTTCAATACGCCGAGCCTCAGTCTTCATCACGCAGAGTTCATCATCAGGAGCTGAGCCAGCGGCGGCGGCGATGGTTAGTGACACTAATCGGTTATTGATCAGCAGTGTAAGCTCGTCTACTTCCTGTTTGGTGCTTCTAGAAATTTCTCCACAAATCTGCGTTTGTCCTCAGCTGCTCTGATCAAAGGTGAGTCTTTCAGGACTCCTGGACCCGGTGTGTGTTCGCTGTCTGTGTGTGTGTGTGTGTGTTTTCCCCCCTGACGGCGCCGTCGGTCCCCTGACACACTCCAGATGCCCCTGCCTGCCTCTCATGTGGCGCGCAGCGTAAATCGCCTCCCTGATAATTTAAATGAAACACTTCCTTCGGTCCGATTGGCCGCCTGGTTTTAATCTGCAGATAATTACGCTGATCTGAGGTCTGGCAGCGCTCACGCTGCGGCTGGCAGCGAACCGCAGCCGTCAATCACCAGCTGGTCTGCGATCTGATGGACGGATGGTCAAACATCAGGAGAATACAATAAAATATTAAAAATATCTAACATTTATGAATTTATTAAGAAAACAAAATGAAATCAGGTTTCAAGACGTTTCTGACGAGAAAATTTGATTTCCTGTTTCTCTCTCGAAAAAACCTGGACGACTGAGAATCATCAGTCCTCAGTTTATATTTATATTTTTATAGTTTATATAAATATAAACTATAAAAATAGTTTATATTTACCACTAATTATCTAAATAATAGCCTAAATCGAATGGTCAAATAATCAATAACAGATTATAAAGAATAAATATCTCTGTAGTTCAGGTAATATGTCTATTTATTTCATACATTGTCTGAATTAAAATGTTGCTTATTTTGTCAATATATTGTTTTTGATTAAAATAAAGTTAATTAATTACAGATCCTGCGATTAACACAATAAAAAACTGTAATGAATTAGCTTACAGCATTTATAACAGGAGGAGCAGTTACTAACCGAGCAAAATAAAACGATCTCTTTCTACTGCAGCTTCATTATTCCTAGATGAAAAAATTGATTAAGATATAACGGTTAAATGAAGTTACAGTTATGCAGCCTGCAAGTCGACTAGAAGGATAAAAATGTTTAAGTCTTCAGAAACTTGATTTGGACTTGTGGAAAATTACTTTAGTCTCTGTTCATCATGCTTTTATTTTGGTGGGGACTCGTTGATGACATCCTGGTTCTGCTTGCAGCAGAAAAATAAAGATTATGAAATGTTTTCTGTTCTGTTCAGAGCCTTCAGAGGGTTAGGAAGGCTCGAAGAGTCGAAGGAAAGAAGGATTTTAGTGACCACAGATAAAAATGAGCTCCTAATAGAAACCAGTCGCTGATATAACCCAACCGAACCTTTAAAACTATCAGTAGCTCATACAGTAACTACGATTAAATGATCATCATTTACAGACTACCGCCCTCCTCCAGCAGGGGGAGCCGTCCCTGCAGGCGCCACTCACCGCTATGATGTCCAGGGTGTTGTCACACACTCTGCGGATGGCCGCGTTGCCGTCATGCATCAGGTCGACGAAGTACGCCGGAGCCTCTGGTGTCGGGAGTAAAGGAGAAGATTTCCTGGAACGCCATCAGGATGAATGAGGATGAATGAGGATGGATTATCCGTCAGGATGAATTACTCCAGCGGAGCGGGAAGGATACGCGTGTCTTTGATGATGACGTCTCTGGTCGCCTGGTGGAACGCCATCTGGTAGAAGACGTAGAGGATCTGGCAGACAAACTCGTCGTCCTCCTGTTGGGCTGAAACAAAAACAGGAAAAACTCTCAGCTCTCCAGGGAAACTTTCTCTAGACCAGCCAAAAAACTAGAAAAACGATCACATCACCTCTACAAAGAAGCAAAACCACGATGGACAGAAAAAAAGCAAATTTCTGCCAAAAGATCTCAGACACTTTCTAGAAAAACTTGGACATTTCAGAGTTTGAAAACACAAATTATCTAGAAAACATTTACAAATGGAAAAATTTGGACTTTTCAAAGTTTTTTTCTCAAATATTTCTGAAATTAATCTAAATTAATCCACCATCCGGCGTCTCAGGGGGGGGAAGCGGTGCAGCACCAACACTGTTTATAGTGGGGATGGTGTGCTGCTGACCTCTACTCGGGACGTTGTGGGCCGGTGGGCAGAGTACTTCGAAGACCTCCTCAATCCCACCAACATGCCTCCCATTGAGGAAGCTGAGCCTGGGGACTCTGGGTTGGGCTCTCCAATCTCTGGGGACGAGGTTGCCGAGGTGGTTAAAAAGCTCCTCGGTGGCAAGGCTCCGGAGGTGGATGAGATCCGCCCGGAGTTCCTTAAGGCTCTGGATGTTGTAGGGTTGTGTTGGCTGACGCGACTCTGCAACATTTGCATGGACATCGGGGGCAGTTCCCCTGGATTGGCAGACTGGGGTGGTGGTCCCCCTGTTCAAAAAGGTGTGCTCTAATTATAGAAGGGTCACACTCTTAAGCCTCCCTGGCAAGGTCTATTCAGGGGTCCTGGAGAGGAGGGTCCGTCGGATAGTCGAACCTCGGATTCAGGAAGAGCAGTGTGGTTCTGGTTCTGGTCGTGGAACACTGGACCAGCTCTACACCCTAAGCAGGGTCCTGGAGGGTTCTGGGAGTTCACCCAACCAGTCTACATGTGTTTTGTGGACTTGGAGAAGGCGTTCGACCGTGTCCCTCGGGGAGCCCTGTGGGGGGTTCTCCGGGAGTATGGGGTACCGGGCCCTTTGATACGGGCTGTCAGGTCCCTGTATGACCGGTGTCAGAGTCTGGTCCGCATTGCCGGCAGTAAGTCAGGCTCGTTTCCGGTGAGAGTTGGACTCCGCCAGGGCTGCCCTTTGTCACCGATTCTGTTCATCACTTTCATGGACAGAATTTCTAGGCACAGCCAAGGTGTTGAGGGGATCTGATTTGGTGGCCTTAGGATCTCATCTCTGCTTTTTGTAGATGATTTGGTCCTTTTGGCTTCATCAGGCCGTGATCTGCAGCTCTCGCTGGAGCGGTTCGCAGCCGAGTGTGAAGCGGCCGGGATGAGGATCAGTGCCTCCAAATACGAGGCCATGGTCTTGAGCCGGAAAAGGGCAGAGTGCCTTCTTCAGGTCAGGGGGGGTGTCCTGCCCCAAGTGGAGGAGTTCAAGTATCTCGGGAGGTCGACAGGCGGATTGGCGCAGCGTCTGCCGTGAAGCGGGCGCTGTACCGGTCATCGTGGTGAAGAGAGAGCTGAGCCAAAAAGCGAAGATCTCGATTTACCGGTCGATCTACGTTCCCACTCTCATCTATGGTCATGAGCTTTGGGTCATGACCGAAAGAACGAGATCGCGGATACAAGCGGCCGAAATGAGTTTTCTCCGTAGGGTGGCTGGGCTCTCCCTTAGAGATAGGGTGAGAAGCTCAGTCATCCGGGAGGGACTCAGAGTAGAGCCGCTGCTCCTTCACATCGAGAGGAGCCAGTTGAGGAGCATCTGGTCAGGATGCCTCCTGGACGCCTCCCTGGTGAGGAGTTCCGGGCACGTCCCACCGGGAGGAGGCCCCGGGGAAGACCCAGGACACGCTGGAGGGACTATGTCTCTCGGCTGGACTGGGAACGCCTCGGGATTCCCCTGGAAGAGCTAGAAGAAGTGGCCGGGGAGAGGGAAGTCTGGGCCTCCCTTCTGAAGCTGCTACCCCCGCGACCCGACCCCGGATAAGCGGAAGAAGATGGATGGATGGATGGATTAATCTAAAAATTTCTGAGATTTTTCTAGCAAATTTTTGACTTTTCAAACTCTGGATTTTTCTTTTTCTGGGAGAAATTTACTGCCAAAGAACTGCTTCCTTTTCTTTCTACATTGGCTCTAATACATCTTTGTAAGAACCTGAGTGGAAACTGTAATTTCTGAAAAGACGTCATGAGTTTAAACTCTTCCTGCCAGTAAACATGGCGCCAACACGCAGCTGAAACCTGACAGGAAGAAGAAGAAGAAGAAGAGTCAGCGACTCACCGTTGAGGAGATCGATGAGAGCAGGAATGATGCCGGATTTGGCCAACATGGCAGCACAGGAGTCGTCCACAGAGACGGTGCCGATCAGGATGACGACCTCCAGGATCAGGTCGTCCTCAGCAGAACCTGTTGGGAAACGCAGCGTCAGCAGGAACCTGTGGATTTTTAAGTATCAGATGCTGAACGCCTGCAGTCTGATTCTTCCTGCTGCGGCTCCATTTTCTGGTAAACGAGACCAAAATCTAAATCATTTCTATTTACTGAACTCCAGGTTTGCTTTTAGTGTTTTGAAACCTCCAGCTTTTATTTTGGAGGAATGGAGGAAGAAGAGAAGAATGAAGGAAGAGATGCAGCAAACGGTCCGGGAATCGAACCGGCAGCCGCCGGGTTGAGGCCTGCAGCCTCTGCTCCACTGCGTTCCTCCACATTTCTTTCTAGATAAGATGCTTTGGGTTTAGCAGAACCACATCTCCTGACCTCTGACCTTTCACCTAAAACTGTTTCCCTCCAGTGTGGAAAATTTCCAGCTTTGTAAATCCAGAAGGTTGTTCAGTTTTTTAATATTCTGGTTAAAGTAAAATAGAGAAACGTTTGTTATCCTCTGGTCCGTCGGGACAGCGAACGCAGCGCGACCTTCAGACCTTCCCTCTGGTCGCCATCAGGCGCTCAGATGAACCCAGGACAGATGAAGGCGGGGTCAGAGGTCAGCGACCATCAAAGCTCCAGATAAGGAGGGAAGTCGTGCCTCTTCTCAGTCGACTCCTGGCTGATAACCGGGCCTTAGCGATGGCAGCCGGAGGTCACGGCGGTCTGGAGACACTCACCTGGCTTCAGGCGCCGCTTCAGGTACGGAACCAGGCCGTACTCCCTCAGAACCAGCTCCCAGTCCAGGTCCAGGATGGTCAGGTTGGCCAGGGTTCCCAGGCATTCGATCACAAACTCTTCGGCCTCGTCTTCGCCGATCTGGGCCGCCAGATCGCCAACGTGGTCCTGCAGAGACCAGACGAGGACAAAATGTCTAACCGGGACTCAGGCGCAGCAGCACCGCCGACGGACACGGAAACGGACCAGGAACAGGTTCTTGGTGGCTCCGCCATGTTGAGACAGGTTCCTGATCATCTTCATCACCAGAACGTCCTTCAGCTTCAGAGCCCGCTTCATCAGCAGCTTCAGGCTGTTCCCTGGGCAGGAGGAGACGCTGGGACCGGTTCTGATGGGTCGGTTCTGGTCAGTTGGTTCTGGTTAGTCAGTTCTGATGGGTCGGTTCTGGTCATTTGGTTCTGGTTGGTCGGTTCTGATGGGTCGGTTCTGGTCAGTTGGTTCTGGTTGGTTGGTTCTGGTTAGTCGGTTCTGATGGTCGTGCAGCTCAAACCTTCACAGAACACCTGAGCGTTGCTCCGGTTGGCGGCCAGGTTGATGCAGAGCGAGACGAGCTCCACGTCCAGCTGCTCCTCACCGCCCAGCATCATCTTCATCAGCTGCCAGACAACAACCACCACCATCATCATCATCAGGTCAGGTAGATGCTTCATCCAACCCGATCTGATCTGCTTTAATGCTAAATGTATCCGACGTCCTCGTTTCAACCCGGCTCTGTTCGTTTTTATCATCATGAACAAACCCAACAGGTCTGAGTCTGACGGATGAATCCAGGCTGAGGGCAGCTGAAGCTAGCGGCGCTAATCCAGCAGGAATCAGCGTTCAGGCTTCCTTCACGACTCATCAGTAATCTGATCCAAACGATAAAAAAACGATGGAGATACCAGAGATTTATAATAACTGATCATAACCTCCACAGTTTAATAAATCACCGGTTAATGAATCATTAGGCTGCAGCTCTAAAGGAACCAGTCAGACTGAATCAGTTCCTGGTTCTAGTTCAGTAGAAACGTGATAATTAAAGCCGGACGTGTTGGAGATCTGCAGCTGAGACGGCCAGTTCATGCTAGCACCTTATGCTAGTTCATGCTAGCGCCTTGTGCTAGTTTATTATGCTAGTGCCTTATGCTAGTTCATTATGCTAGTGCCTTATGCTATTTCCTTATGCTAGTTCAATATGCTAGTGCCTTATGCTAGTGCCTTATGCTAGTTCATTATGCTAGTGCCTTATGCTAGTTCAATATGCTAGTGCCTTATGCTATTTCCTTATGCTAGTTCATTATGCTAGTGCCTTATGCTAGTTCAATATGCTATTTCCTTATGTTAGTTTATTATGCTAGTGCCTTATGCTAGTTCATTATGCTAGTGCCTTATGCTAGTTCAATATGCTATTTCCTTATGCTAGTTCATTATGCTAGTGCCTTATGCTAGTTCAATTTGCTATTTCCTTATGTTAGTTCAATTTGCTAGTTCATGCTAATCCTCCCATCTGTCCACCCATCTCCTCTGTCTGATTTAACATTAAACAGGAAAGGCTTTGAGCTGAGAGGTGGAGGAGGAGGTTTGGAGGAGGTGCAGCTCTTCCCTGTGAGGAGCTGAGCATCAGGAGCGTCGGCGGGGCCGGGGTTAGGTATCACATACCGGGGGCCCCGGATCCCAAATCAGCCTCGTCTAGACTCTCTGGCACCTGCGTCTGCTCATTTACCGCAGGCGGCCGCCGGGGGCCGCAGCCTGCTCCGCCTCCGCTGCTGCTCCTGGACGGTGACCCCATTGAAGGGGTCGGGGGTCAGATCAGTGAGAAGTGACGGAGCCTCGGTGGAGGAAAGGTGGGAACAGAAAAGTTTATTACTGATGTTTTCACACCCGGACGGACCTGCTGAGTCAGCAGAGACTTTCTGGGACTAAAGTCAACAATCAGGCAGAAAACATGTTTACAGTGCTTTGAAAAGTATTTATGACCCTTGAACCTCAATGTTTGTTTCACATTACAAACACAAACAGAAGGCAAAGGGTGTCCTTCCTCCTTTCTCTCCTTCCAGCAAGACATCCAGTCAAAGACATTATGGACTGGATTAGAATGGCCTAGTCAAAGTCCAGACCTTAATTAGGGGAGGTATGGACTCAGAAGTTTTATCACAATATTTTGTGGCACTGTTGTTACAATAAAAGTTTAGGTAACTGTAGGACTGTGTGTCACAGTGATTATAGTCCCACAAACACAAACATCGCGCTTGAAAAACGTTCCCATCCATAACGAGTTTCTTTAGGACACCAGTCAGGTTTATATCAGTAAACTGAACAACATGACTGCATTTCCAGTTGGTATTACATTCATTGGTATTGTATTGATGCTTTTACTAAACAAACACTGAAGAAAAAGAAGGAAACTATGAATCCCGACAGTAAGGCCAGTTAAAGGGTGTTTTAAATATCATTAATTGAAAATTATCAAAAAAAACATAAATCAAAATACTTAGAAAAAATTTAAATGATACGATAAATGTCCACTTTTCACCTGAATCCCACTGAGAATCAGTAGAAATGGTTGAAACAGATGTTTTCAGATGGACGTACGCTGGAGCAGAACCTTCAGCAGACGACAGAGCCGATGCAGGAAGCCGAACGCACATCCGAGCTTTACTTCCCACGTTAATAAAAACTGGTTCTTCACATTAAACCTGTCATATTATCATCACTACCAGATAGAAGTTCCTCCATTTTTCCTTTATGTCATATTTCTCACAGCTCAGATTCTGAAGGCATGAAAAAAAAATCACGTAAAATTCAATAATTCAGGTCATAAAACTTAATGAATCTAAAACTTACAGTTAACTTATTAACCCATAACGTCTGTAAATGAGCCTCAATCAGCTGCTAACGTCCTGCGATCTGATCTGGTCACGTTTCCTTTTCCGTTGGGCTGCAAACAACCCACAGAAATACAATAATCACAAATTCATGTTCTATCCTCTCTTCAGGATAATGTGTTCATCTTCATTTATGCTGTTTCCCCAAAGAAGAGAACTAAATAATAAAAAAAACTAATTATGAAGGAGGTTTATTTTATTATAACAGTTCAATAATTTCTAAATGAATATTTGTATCTGTCTGATTTTACTCTCCGTGTTTCCGCTTCAGACTAAAACTAAAAGTCTGAGGATCTCTGCTGTGGATGTGAGAAAAAACATTCATCTCTTTCATTTAGTCCAAGTCTCTCAGCAGGATCAGTGAGAGCGAGGGAGGCGGGGCCGAGGTCAGAGGTCACATCCTGGTCACGCTGCCGAGGTTCTGATCTGCTGCCAACTCGGCCTTCTGAACAAACAGCAGAGCCTCACATCCACATCTGGACAGCATTTACACCCAATCCCAGCAAGCTAACGCCGCGCGGCGCCGGCCAATCGACTGACAGGAGAGGAGCCGGCGACCGGGTCGGATGGCGACCGGGTCGGCTGGGTCAGGAGGGAGCGCCCGCAACGCAGCGCCCGCAACGCAGCGCCCGCAACGCAGCGCCCGCAACGCAGCGCCCGCAACGCAGCGGTTAACACTCCAAACGCTGCGAGCAAATCAGCCTGAGGGGGAAACTTTGTTTTCCCACAGAGGGAATCTGATTCTGGGCTGATCTGGATCAGAACCGCAGACAGAACCTGGAGAAATGTCGGGTTGGGTTCCTTCTCTCTGAGTGGGGGGGTTTGTAAATAATTTAGGTTATAAGAGGAAAAAAGGGATTGATTTTTAAAAGTCTAACTTTTGCCATGTTATTAATACATTTGTAAATGTCATAGATTTAAAAAACTTAATTAGAAACATAGTTAATTTTACAAATTAAAATTAATTTTATTTAGCAAGGTAAATATTTAGAATGACTTTAAATATCCAACTTGAAACTAAATATTTAGCTTCCTACCTAAATATATAATCAGCTAAATCAATATTTAGCTTCATACCAAATAAAATCAGCTTGTTAAATATTTACTTTGCTAACTAAACATGTAATTTGTAAAATAAATAACTATGTTGCTAATTTAGTATTTAGTTTTAAACTGACATTTGAAGCTAATTATCTAACTAGTTAAATAAATATTTATTTAGCTTCAAACTAACTACTAACTACAGACCTCACGTAATTAGAATGCTAACTAATTAGTTAACTATTTAGTTAACTAATTAGCATGCTAACTAATTAGTTAACTATTTAGTTAACTAATTAGCAAACTATCTAATTAGTTAGTAAGCTAGATATTTAGCTTGCTAACTAAATATTTGGTGTGCTTCAATTTAAACTGAGCTAAATATTTAGTTTGAAGCTAGCTAAATCTTTGGCCAAACTAAATATTTAATTAGTAAGCTACATCGTAAGCTAAATATTTAGCTGTAAATATTAGGTCAGAGCTAAATATTAATGCTAATTTGTCAATTTGTTTTTGGAAGTGGACTATCAAAATAAAAGCTGGGTTTTATAAGCTGCTATACAAACTGCTGTTGTTGAACTGGTGCATCACTGAGTCTGTAGATTCATTGGAAATCATTTATATCCCCCTTAAAACGTCTAATCCTAAGTTTAAACCTGATATGTCAAACATGTCAAGAGGAAAACGGGCCCAGAACCCGGTCGGAACCTGAACCGAAGTCAGGCTCAGTTCCCTCCCATCGTCTCTAACTGCGGGCGCCTCGACGTTGGCCAGTCTTACCTGCGGTATGCAGTCGGTGTGAGCAAACATGGGCTTGAATGTGTCGTCCATGCTGATGTGGTACAGGACGCACATGGCCAGCTGCCTCTGCGCCTCGTCAGCTGCAACACAAACACAGGCAGGAGGCGGGTCAGCCATGAATGACCGCTTGTCCCGCAACGCGCCGCAGGACGCCGCCGACCACATCCAGCAGGGGCCCACTGTTCCTGGACAAATATTACCGGCCTGAATGGACTGTTTAACAGCCGGGGGTCGGAGGTCAACCGCAGGCGGCTGCAGCTTCTCAGGCTCTGCAGCCGCCTGTGAAAAACAGAAAACTAGAGTTGACTCAAAACAAACAGGTTTTTACACTTTGGACTTCTGTCATTTTTACATTAGTCCTAAAGGTCTGATGTTTGTTGCTGTTTTCTTCATGAATTATCAAAGATAAATTAGATTCATTGATGCAGATTGCTCCAAGTATCTGACAGATGCAGGTAAATAATAAAATTAACATCAATTTAACAATTAAATATAGGAGAATAGAAGCAGCCTTTATTGTCCTGCAAACGGAAAATTCAGGTGCAACAGCAGCGTCTTTTTTAACTAAAAGTTAAAAACAGAATATAAAAAACAAGTCTAACAATGATAACAATAATAATAATATACAATACTAGACTGAAACGTAAAAATACTATGAATTTATTAAAAAACAATGGGACTCGCGATGCCAGATCACTTTTCCAAAATGAACTCTGTGTGTATTGAACATTTTTACATAACAGGCAGAGAATTAAACCTCAGGGTCTAAAACATCGTTTTTCTTATTTTACAGCTTTGATCATAAACTGTGATTTTATTTAACGTTTTAAAACCTTTCAGGATTTTCCTGGGATTGTCAAACAGATTATAAATTCCTGCTGAATGTTTTTCTGACAATGTTTTATCCAGTTTGTGCCTGATTATTGATCATTAGATTTGCAGAATCTTTAATGCTTAAAGCTCAGCTGCAGGGAGGCAGACAGAGACCGGCCCGGACCGGACCGGCAGAGAACCCGGCAGCTTTATGGGTTTGACCCGGAGAATTAACGGGTCTCAGAGTGCAGTCTGATGTGTTAAGAGCGGTTCATCACCGAAACAGAACCAGCGCCCCACCATGCCCCGCCCACCGGCCTGGCCCGGTTTAAACCGGTCCCTGTCCGTACGGCGGGTCAGAATCAGAACCAGATGGAGCCCAGGGAGGGAAGGTGAGTTCTGCTGTCATTTTAATTGGGAAACCAGGAGGAAGCATCAATTTTACTGCCTTTAATAAGTTTCAGTCTCAGTTTTCAGAACATCTGCTTCTCATTAGCCAGAACCAGAACACACATTAAGGTGATTTCCCCCTGATGGTCCGGTTGACCCGGTTCTACTGGACCAGAACTCCATCATCTGCTCCACCTCTAGCTGCTGTGGTTCTGAGTCAAACCAACCTGTTCCCCTCCTGGCCTGTGGGGGCGCTGCACCAAGAACCACTGAAGGAAATGACACAAAAACCTCTGAAGACACTGAGAGCAACTTCCTTCTTCACCAGATGGAAACAAGATGGAGGCGTCAGATTTTAGTGTTGGAGGATTTCTCTTTAGTCTTTGGCTGAAGACCAGGAGCCATTTCTGCTGCTAACGCTAGGCTAACACGTTAGCTTTGGTTGCATTTACCCAGAATGCCCTGCACTGTAATCCACTTCCTGCTTTTGGAGCGGTCTCCGGTCCGCTTGGCGTTCACATTCAAACCGAACCAGAGTTCACTTCAACCGAACCCAGACTGAGGTCTGGAGGACCAGAGGTCAGAGGTCAATTAGCGTTCACACCTCACCAACAAAACCGGTTTATAGACAAACAGACTGGAGTCGGGTTAAAGTGGACTGAACTGGGAGCCTAAACTGACGGACGGTTTACTGGGAGAGCACCAGTTCCACCAGTGATTTAAAGCAGCGTCTGGTTGGAGAAAAGGTCAGTCTCACTGTTTCCCAGTTAGCAGATGGAATGGTTTACAGGAGGTTCCCACAGTCACACCAGTCCACTAACTGGTTTTAAACCAGTCAGAGACTCGCACCATGCTGCTTCATCATCATAATCGCTAATGGATGATGTAATTTAGGGGAATTAAAATCACATTGATGAGATTAAACCCAGACTACTGTTAGCCTTAATCCCATTAATCCCATTAAAGTTATTCCCAGGAAGAAGACAAACCAGCAGCTGCCAGTCTTCCCAGAACAAACAGGTTCCACTTTTACAAATGAAGATTATTTTATTGGACTGAGACCGATTAAAGATCAAGTTTTATTGCAGTTTAGTCCAAATTTATATTGATTATGTAGAATTAATAAATAACTACAAATTCTATTATTTATTGTTGTAATAGTAAGTTTTAACTATCAGCATTTCAGAATCTATGCCATCTATATCTATGTCTGCCTGCAGGGTTCTGCTGTCTGCAGATCTTTGGACCTTCCACAGAATCTTTTAAAACCATAAGGAACCAACAGATGTTTTAAAATATAGATATAATAATAAATGCAGTTTTAGCAGGTTTTATTTCCAGTAATATTTTGTTTCATCCAGTCGGGAAAGTTTCTTCTGAATAATTTTATATCAGCATCCTGTAGAGAAAAACGTGATTCTATGGCATTGGCAAAAATGTTCATATTTCTCTTGATTATAAAACCTAAAAGCATTATGATTCTCTGAAACATGATAGATGATATTTTTATAAAAAATGATCTGTTTTCTTTTTTAAAGAGTCACATCGACATTCCTTCACATCTCCTCTCTGATTGTCTCATTTTATCATCGTTATCGTTTCACTCCCTGCTGTTTGACTTGATGTAAGCCAGTTTTACTGCTGTTCTTGTGAATGAAGCGTGTCTGTGGATGAAGGAGAGAAGCTGCCACCGGTGCAGAGCTTGCTCAGCCGCGGCAGCAGACGGCTCGGGCATCGGTCCGGTGTCATACAGGGCGGGAAAAATCCAGCAGGAGGAACCAGGACTGGAGCTCAGGTCTTCCTTCAGGTCGGCAGCGGTTTGGACCAGACGGGAGGGGATCTGATCTCCAGGGGTCATGACCTCTCGTCAGGCCTGGACACAAAGGCTCTCCTCTCCGTTCAGGAGCAGCGGGGCCTTCACGCCGCGCGGCGGATGAAAGGCGGAAAGCCGGCGGATGATTGATGGCGCCGACGTCGGCGTGCGGAGCCCAGCGGACTCTCGCTGATTCAGGCCGACCCAACAGTGTCACAACTATGAGGCGGCGCGATATTTCAGGGAACTTCCTGCAGGAGCCCCCCCTCTACCCCCCAGCCCCCCGAACCTCTGAAGACTCCTTTGCTTCTCCGACTCGCTGCTACAAAAACAAGCTGAGCGCCGAGGTTCTGCCGTGTTATTCTAACAAATATATTCCCTTAATTATGTTCTGCTATCGGATCCGCCCCCGGAGACGCTTCAGAGCCTCCGCCCAGACATGATGCCCGTAACCACGGAAACCGCTTACCCAGCAGAGAGGAGAGCCTGGGAACGAGGCCGGCCCGGACCATCTGGCCGCGCAGCGCCGTGTCGAAGGACAGGTTGAGCAGCAGCCGACAGGTGGCGCTCTGGAGCTCCTGGTGGTCGCAGGGAAGCAGGCGGGTCAGCTTCTCCACGGCGGCCGCCTCCGCCTGGGGGGGACAGGGAGCGACGGTCAGAACACGGCAGGGGCCGGTCCAAACACCAAAAATATTAGAAAAAAATATAGAGCTGGGAGGAGCTCAGTTCTGCAGCACCAGGAGGCCAACCGAACGGCTCCACAGAACCGAGGAGGAGGAGGACGAAGGTCAGGGCAACGGGCCTAAAGTTTAAATACCTGCAGGGCGAGAGTCCGACAGACTGGAAACATAAAGATTTAAAACCCGGTGGACAGAACAACCGAAGAACCGCAGAGACCCGGCTGCTTCCTGGTTCTGGATTCAGTTCTGCAAACATCTAGATTTGTCGCTAGTTGCATCTTTTCCTTTCAACCAGTTAACCCAGAACCGGAACAAGAACCGGGACCGGAACCAGAACCAAAACCGGAACCAGAACAAGAACCGGGACTGGAACCAGAATCGAAACCAGAACCAGAACAAGAACCGGGACTAGAACCTGAACCGGAACCGGTCCCTGAGGTAGCTACCCGCGTTAGAACCTGGGCTGTTCCTCCTGTCCTGCAGGTGGAGACGTTGAGCTGATGAACGTCTCGGCTCAGAATTGGACCCGGGTTCTGAACGGATCAGAGCGGAGCCACCAGTTCAGATGTCACTCTGACCCGACCTGCTCCCAGTTAAACCAGTTGCTGCTACTGTGTGGGAAACCAGCAGAGCTGCTTAATCAGCTGCAGCCTGGATCAATTACAGCCGGAGTTCTGCTTCCATCAGCAGCGACCCGGGTCCAACCGCTGAGCAGAACCACCCGGTCAGACACCCGACCCGTTAACCCACCAGAACCTTCCTGCTGGACATTTACTCTGAATCAAAGATGCAGATTAAATCGGGTCCTAACCGGGTCTGGTTCTGATAAAAACCCGCCAGCTGATCAGAACCAGGTGGATTCTGGGAGCGATCCACATTCACTGCAGAAGGCGACAGAACAAATAAATACAGAAATTACTTCAACAGCCAATCAGGTGAAGCTTTCTCAGCAGATCTGTGTTCTGATTGGCCGGTTCACGAGTGAAACCAGGAAGAATCGAACGAACAACCTGCCGGGCATCAGCAGCAGCTGGAAACCAGGGAAATAAATCCGACTGCAGATTTAACCCTGAGAAAGGATGAGGGAGCCTGACCCTGATGACCTGCTGAAGACCTGGACCCGTCTGACTGCATGAAGTAGGCCTCAGAAAGCAACGTGTCTGATCCAAACAGCACAGAGAGAGAAATGCAGAAAGAGAAAGAAATAGAGAAAAGAAGCAAAGAACAGAAGACAAGAAGCACAAAACAAAAAAGAAAGAAATAAAGACAGACCAAAAGAAAGGGACAGAAAATGAAAGGAAGAAAACACAGACAGACACAAAAATGAAGAAAAAAGACAGTTATGGAGTGACCTAGTCAAAGTCTGAGATTCTGTAGTTTGACTCTAAACAGTCGTTCCTGCATTGAAACCTTTGATTGTGACTGAATTAAACCAATTCTGTGAATCAGAGCGGATCAAAGTTCCTCCATAATTAATCTGAACTTAATGAGGTCGTTTTTTAATTTGGTGTAATAAACATAAAAATATTACAAACTTTAACCAACAGGCTGTAAACTTTCACTCACTTTTACAACGTTGTTTAATGTTCAATACAGAAATACTTTCAGGTCAAATATTTCGGTTTTAATCTGAGTCTGGATTACAGATGTTTTCTAGAGACTACATCTGAAAATAAACACAAGAAAAACAGTAGAAGAAGAGAAATCCTCCGTCTCACCATGTGGTTGTTTTTCCTTCTGTTTTTGTTACCATGTCGTTGTGTTTTGTTGTTTTTTAGGTTTTTGTTACCATGTCGTTCTTGTTCTCCAGGAAGATGGAGAGCTTCTTGAGGAAGGACACGGTCACCAGCAGCAGCTCCTGGTCGTCGCGCTCCAGCAGCTTCACCAGCATCTGGACGATGTTTTTGTTCCTCATCTTCAGCTCCGTCCGCGTGTCCTCAGCCAGATTCAGCAGCAGATACAGAGACACTGCAGAGACCAGGAGCAGACAGAGGTTCACCTGGCTGGGCGGGGTCACAGCTGGAGGTCACAGCTGGAGGTTTGGACCTTTGAGGAGCTGCTCCTGCTTGGCCAGGAGACTCTGGTACTTCCTCAGCGACTTGTCGTGATCCTTCCTCAGACTCTGGTTGCCGGGGAACTCGTCAGGTGAATCTCGTTAAGGAGCTCAGACCTGCGGCGGAACGTTAATCAGCTGCGCGGCTGCAGGGCGGGACTAAAGGATATCGGCCTTCTTCTTCTTCTGCAGCTCGTCCTGCCACAACTCGAAGCGCTTCAGCTCGTGCTCCACGATGTTCATGCAGAGGGCGCCGATCTTGAAGTGGGTCACCAGGCTGTGAAACTGGGAGAAGCTGGGAAGACAGGAGAAGCATCCAGGAATCTAAACCTGGAAGCTGCAGTAAAACCACAAGTTTACATACACTAGATAAAGAGACGCATTCTTATCTCAAAAAGTGAAATCAGACCAAACTTCTCCTGTTCCAGGTCGGTCAGAATTACTAAAATTATTCATATCTGACAGCAGCGCCATGTTTTCCTGCGTTTACCTGGAGAAACAGAAGAAGACGGAAACGATGGTGGTTGCCAGGTCAACGCTCTGCTTCCAGTCCTCTCTCAGCACTCTGGCCAGCGCTCCCAGTACCACCTCTGAAACACAAACAGCAGACAGCGACTGCGTCACCGCTACCGTGCCGCGTTACCGTGCCGCGTTACCGTGCCGCGTCACCGTTACCGTGCTGCATCAGCTCCTCCAAATTGTCCGGGTTTCGGGCCAGCTGGAAGATGAGTGCGGCGCCACGGATCTTCTCCTGGATGTCTTCGTACAGCAGCTCCACGTACTCGTCGATGCTGCCGATGCTTGCCTCCTCGTCCAGCTGCAGCAGAGGGGAACAGGTTGACCCAGCTGACCCGGTTGACCCTGACGCTGCAGAGGAACGGCGGCGGTCAGACGGGCGGCTCCTACCTCCACTCCGGCGTACAGTGTGAAGTCCCGAGGCGAGATGTTCTTCTTCTCCTGGTTGTCTGTGGAAAAGATGGATCAGCTGAGAGCGGGATCCAGACACAGGGAGCAGGAAGTGAGGCGGGTTTGGTACCGCTGCTCTGTTTCCGGTTCTGCAGGTAGAAGAGCAGCTGCTCCACCTCGGCCAGCTTGGACGGATGGATGAGTTGACATTCCTCCACCACCTTCTGGGCCAGAGAAGCCGTGTCCGTGTTGCCGTTCAGGCTCTTCAGACGGATCCTGGAACAAACACTCGACTTATTAAAGCTATTAAATCTAGAGATGAGATATTAATATCTGTATCGTCCTGATATTATCGGTAATATGCCAATCTATTCAGTCTCATTCTATACTTTTAGCGATGTCATTCTTTATTATTTATTCTACATTATATTCAGATTTTTGAATCATTACAAAGAAAGATTGTTACTGTTTATTTTTACATGTCTGCTGTTTCTGTCAGTTTCAGTTTCTTTTTTATTTCTTTTACTTTGGCTGCTCTGCTCCTAATTTCACTGACTGAACAAATTAAAGTTGTGTAAAGTTGGTGTGTTTCAGTGAGCCGTACTGGTGCAGAGTTATCAGATTAATTTGTAATTCAGTATATTTAAGTTTCAGTTAGAAAAAATAAATGTTTTAAGTAAATTCATCTTAAAACATTTTAGATCAGCCGATACTAAACCTCAGATATCAGTATCAGAAGTGAAATACGTGGATCGTTTGAGTTCAGCACTTTAATTTTCTCACATCTTCTGACAGTGTTTTCGCTCTTCAACCATCGGTTCTCCCAGTTCTCCCAGTATGGTCGCCTCCACCTCATACTGGACCACCAGAGCCTTCTCAGTGGGGTGGACGTCCAGAGAGCATCCCTTCACCCTCCTGCAGGCCCGGAAACACAGAAAATGGAGAAAATAAAATCCAATAGGTCTCAGATTTTAACTGCCAGTTAAAATATTAAACGAAACCCCAAAAGTATTTATTATTTTACTGTCATAGAAATATTATGCACCAACATATGTTCAATTAAACGAATGCTAATATTCAGTACTCATGGGTTTTATTAAATGTTTCATCCATATTTCATTGATTCTATCAATACATTTTTGCAAAATTTTTTTTAAATTTAATCCAAGTGTTAAAAAAATTGGCAGCAACATTAATTTCAATTACTTTCTATTGTATTTAAACAAATTAAATGTATATAAAACAAGATACAGATATGATAAAAAATATATACTATATATAAAGTATGGAAATTTGTAGATTTACAATAAATGACAAAACAAAAAAGTAACATTTTAAAGAGGTTTAGTTTGAGATGATCATAAAAGACTTAAAGAAAAGTTATTTGCAAATTAAATTAGTAAATTATTATTATTCTCAGATGCAGCAACACAGCAAAAAGAACCAATTAAATATCAGAAAGGCAGGAAGAACCACAGCCACTGATTACACCTGCTGTTGCCATGGCAACATGTTTCAGACAATTTCTCGCTTGTCACGGACCAAAACAAACTTTTACACGTAAAAAAATTCATCATATTTATTTAAAGAGACCTGTAACCGTGAAGCTTGAGATATAATCACATCTTATTTAACTGCTGTGAGGCGGTACCCGAGCCGAACCGAACCGAGCCGAGCAGTAACGTCATGTTTCCGGTCTCACCTCTTCACAAAGCGCGGCTCTCCGGTCGGCGGGTTCTCCATGTCAGACATCAAGCTGCGGAGGAGAAAATCCTCTCACTAGTTTCACCTGGATGTGATGAGGAGCCGCAGGAGGACGCAGCCCGGGCGGATGTTGTTTGTCAGCTCAGCCTGTTGCCAGGACGGTTACCAACGGAAACAGAGCGAGTGGCCGCTGCTGCCCCCTGCTGGTGTGGCTGTTATAAACACCTCTTTACCTCAGCGGTCAGAAACCTAAAGACAGAATAAAAACATGGCTCAGCGTCATAAAAACGAGAAAAACTACAAAGTAGGGAAAATAACTTGATTAATTATAGTTTTTCACAGTTTCCTGTAAGTTTTAGGGAAACTTTTATTTAGTGAGAGCAAAGGTAAACATTTCTGCTTGGCTTGAAAATGTTCTTCAGGACATTCAGCAGTAATTTCACATCAGCCATTTTTTATTCCTATGTAGCACAGCGAGATATACTGAATTTGGCTGTTGGATCCCACATCACCATGTTCAAAAAAAAGTACACCCTCTTTTAAGAATACTTAAGAGACATCATGAAAATGATCTTGTCTCTACCAGGATCAAAAATTATTTCAATTTAATCTTGATAATATAAAAACACTCAACAGATCTCACCCTCCAGATGAATCTTGGCCTCTTCTTGTCTCTAAAGGTCAGGCTGAGGTTTAGACTTTAACTAGGCCGTTGCTCCAGTTTGAGTCTTTTCTGTTTCAGGTATTGTTGTGAAGCTTGGTCTCATATTTGACTCTAGAAAGCTTTGCTACAGAGAGGAGCTCAACAAGCCCGCATCATCAGCCCTACACCACCGTGCTTTACAGTCTGATGGTGAGCAATCTGTTTAGTGTTTCTGTAAACTGGAAGCTGAGATTAAATAATTTCAGTTCCTGGTAAAGATCTGATTATTATTAGATTATAAAATTTTAGGTTTGACAGGGCGAACCAAAACTAAACCAAACATTTATTTTCAATTAAATTTGATGTTTCGAGGGCAGTGTGTCCATATTTCTGTCTAGGTCAAAAAGAAAATATTAAAAAAGGTATCTGCTCTACATACTGCGTCTCTGTGGATGGATGGACTGTTTAAGGAGCTGTGGGAAGGATTAATGAGCGACAGGACAGTGGCAGGATGTCAGAGTAAAGCAGAAACTGGCCCTGGATGTTATTCTGTAAAACTGTTCCTCTTTTAGACTGAAATGCGTCTGCAGAGATGGTGGATGCTGCAGACCGAGGTCAGGAGGTCAACACCAGAGCCAACACAGTGGCTGACCTGAGGAAAGGTCAAATCGGATCGCTGCTCATGGCTGGAGTTTCTGCTGCCCAACTTCTATTTTATGGATTCAGTAAACCAGTCACTGCTGACAATATCTGAGAAAACAAACTGACTGAAAGCGTCCTCCTCAGACCGGAGTTCTTTAAAATCCTGAAACGGAAACCAGCCTCACATCAGCATGAACTGAAAGTCTGAAAACTAAAAAACAAAGACCATAAAAATTTCTTTTTTAGACAAAGATTGATCTATTGGTTCAGAGACAAGTTGAGACTGAAATAATCAAACCGTCCAGCATGGTGGTGGCAGAATCATGCTGTGGGATGTTTCTCTGCCACTTGTACTCGATTGTTTCCAGTGTGCAGGATGGGTCGTATGTCGTTGGCTCTTGTTGCTAGGCAAAATCGTCAAGGTGATTTCTCAGAGTGGCGTCTGTGACCTTAAAACATAAAACATCTCCTATCAAACAAAAACAAACATCAGAAATTAAAAGCCAACCAAGCAAAATAAAACTAAATTTAGTTTGAATCATTGACATGTTTTGTTGAAACAGACGGTCACCAGGTGGAACCGGTCCGGCCTCACGGCGGATCGGCTCTCCTGAAAACATTTGCTTGTCTCAGCAGCTGCTGATGTCACCGCTCTAATTTTATCCTCTGGCTGTCAGGATCGAGGCAGAGACGTCTGTGTGAAGGGTCAGAAACACAGCAGAACGTTTCTCAGGCAGATCTACTCATATTTTGGCTCCAGCCTGTTGCTGCAGCAGCAGCAGATAAACTGCAAAGAGAAAAACTCATTAATTACTTCAGTTTGTAATTAATGAGTTATTTTGTTAGAGAATTCACATCGATGCTTCGCTGATCTACTAAACCCAAACTGGGAAGACGAGCTTTCTAATGAAGCTGCAAAATCAGAGTGAAATTTAAATCTCTCAAGTTTAGTTTTGGTATTTCTTCACCAAAATAATTCATTTATAATTTTTAAACAATGATTTACAACAGATTTATTCCCACTGCAGTATCTCTAGATTTAATTTTTATAGCTTCAAATTTGTTTTGAGATTCAAAGTGCAAAAGAATAAAAGTCTCTAGTTTTCTTATTGTGAGCACACTGCATAATGGTAAAAACCTCAACACTAAATGTCAATACAACTATTTATGCACTGTGAATACTTATTTAATTTATTTATCTAGAGATGTGAGAATAAAAGGCCGGGCCGAGAACACCGCCCTGAGGCGCTCCTGTGTTCAACAGACAACTTTAAACTTCCTCAGACTGAAGTTTCCCCGAGTCGCAATAAAAATATATGAATGTGTTGGGATGGTTGGGCTGGACTGAGCTAACAGATCTTCAGAGGAAACAAATTGATCCAGAAGACAAAATATTTGTTAGAAATGTTAAAGACAAATAAACAGCTTATTTTACTGACCTACTGAGAAAGTTTATGCTAATATTCACTCTTGTGTGTAATAGATTTCCTCAGGAGAAGAGCTTTATTTGGCTTTTAGTGCTTTCATTTATTGGTGACTTTTTACCAATCGGGAGAACTGGGACGTTTCCCGGTGGGCCGGTCAGACGTTTGGGCCACAGGGGCCGGTTTCCTCTTTCTTTTTTTGTTTTCATTTCTGTCCTGTGAGCAGCCATGATGACGGTGGATTGATCACATAAACACATAAATATGTCAGAAAAAGACCTTATCTAGCAGTGCACTGTTATAGACATGTAAGATTATCATTACATGATTAACAGTAATAGGCGGTGGGCAGATCTGAGGCATGAAACTCCAGAGCTGAAATGAGCCCCACTGCGGCGCTGGTCCAGTTCTGTTAGTGAAACCAGTCAGAGCTCAGCATGGTGGGCAGGTTGGATCAGAGAGGTAAACGATTTTCACACATTTGGGACTTACTGTAAGTGTTCTGGCATAATATAAACAGTGTATCATGTATTGTGATCTTTGTGCAGTTTGCAGAGTGAAGATGATGCATTTAAATCTGGAACATCTCCTTCCGTACCGTTTAATGACTGGAGAGACGTGATAGCTGCTGGTTAGAGCAGCGTGTGAAAGTTTAAGTCCAGATTAAAGTTATGACTCTCAGGTCAAACTGTCGGATTCTCATGTTCTGGACGGGAATTTCAAACCTTTAAGCTCTGAAGTGACGTCTTCCTGCTTGCCTGTTGGCCAGGAGAGGTTTCAGCTCCGGGCTTTAAGCCTCCCTCCCTCCCAGCAGGTGATGTGTAAATCTGGAAGGACGTCCAGAGTGAAAAAGATCTCTGCTGATCACTGAACACCACCACAGGCGTGTTGATCACTCAGCCGGACAGATATAGCAGCGTCCCAGACAGGAGCTGCAGAGTCCGAAGCGTTTCTGGAGACCAGCGCTGGTGGAAGAAACATGGAGATTACGGTTGAAAATGAAAACAACAACTCTTCAGGAAACTTTGAGTTCAAGGCGGCTCATCAGGCGTTCAGGGACCGCTGGAAGGCGACGGACGACACCATGTGTCGCCACAGCATGTCCTTCCACCTGCACCACAAACTCCAGAGCGACTTCTTCGCCAGCTACCTGTACCTGCTGGAGAAGATTCCTCTGGGTAAGAGGCAACGCTCGCAGGTTGGGTTATTCGCTCCCTTTGAAGCTTTAAGATCTACACAAGGTCTAAGGAAACCCATTTATTTAGACGGTGTAATCGCTCCTTCACATCTATTAGAAAGATTTAAATGAAACACCTGAATCTTTGCGACTCGCTCAGAGAAGGTTGACTGTACATTTTACTTAAATGTGTTACTTAAATTCAAACTCTGAGTTTGAGATTTTTGTAGAACGCCAGAATTAATCCACCTTCAAAAAGCAAATATAAATTTACACAAATTAAAAAGCTTCTGACAAAGTAGAACTGAAAATTTGATTCTAAAATCTCCAAAAATTAGCAAAAGCTAAATTGCATCTGAAGTCCCTTGACAAATTACAAAAATGGATATTATTCCATTTTATATCCATTTTTCCAGATGCTAATTACCTTTTGCTATAACAATAATCTAGTAAAGTGCATCAAATGGTGACATTTATGTTGCATTGCACATTGTTTTTTTTAAATGGATAATTTATAATCACCATCATATCATTAAAACAATTTTCAGAACATTAAGAGATTCTCTAAAACCAAAAGAAATGGTTTCTCTGACTGAATTAGACGTCATAAAATGAATCTCAGTTAAGATGCTACACAAGACATTAGATCTTTAGTCATAGCACCAGCAATTATGGCTTTGATAGGACGATATTTTTGATATTTTTGAACTGATCCTAAGGCTGAACCTCATCAACGGGCTGCAGACGAGCAGCGGCTCTACTCTCAGCTCCTCCCAGATGAAGGAGAGCCTCACTTTATCCTCTCCGGTTTTTGGAAGCGCCTTACGGACGGTACAAGCCACAGAATTGTGCACAGGCGATTTGATTGGCAGCAGACGGCATTCGTTGACTGGTCCATGGATTTACGTCTCTGGATGAGCAAACGCAGAACTTTAAAACTCCTTGAATATTGCCACAACCGCCGTTTTCAATCCCAGACTGCAGTAGCTAGTCTTGAGGTTTAAATATTTTTATCTACTACAGCAGAGGAGTGATTTCAGAGAAACTGACCCTGAAAGCTACACATGGAAGACCGCAGCTCCCACGTTCCTGTCAATATTCACCCCCACACAGTGAGCCACACACTGCCAATGAAGACACACCCAGCTTGGCTAGACATGAACCGCCTAGAGTCAGACGTGACTTTGGCTTCAGGCGCCTTGAAGAGGCGGCTCATCTCAGCTGCTTGTGCGCAGGAATCGGTTTTCTTGGTCATAATTCATACTTGATCAGATGAGAAGACGGACCTGGTCATGAAGAACGTTTGCAGCTGAGACTCATCCCGCTGAATCTCATTTCAACCGTTTCAGATTGTGAGCCACTAGTTCACAGACTTTATAGGCTGAAGATGCCGACAGAACCACGTCATCTGAAAAGAGCACCAGGCAACCTCTACAGGCAACGTCCTGTGCTGCTGAAGGACAAACAGGATGAGAGACACTGAGCGTCCCGGTCCAGTCCAACCTGAGCTGGAAATGAACACAGCTGCTGAGTAATGACAGAAATTCCTGTAGCAATCCCCTGGAAATGCCTTTGGGGCGAGGTGAGAAAGAGAAGCGGACTGGACAGCCTTCCCCCTTCAGCAGGTCCACCAGGTGAAGCCACTTCTCAAATTGGAGAATCGGCCGTCCTGACATCCCAGAGTGAACGGGCTGAGCGATCGGACCTCCTGATGGTTGAAATACGCTTTCTGTGGTTGCTCTAAAGCACTAAATCTCTAATCAATCATCAGCGCTGCAGTGAACTGTCAACTACAAGTAAATTAAGGAGAGTCAGCACAGAACCCTGAGGAACTTCAGCCACAAAAACAAAGCAACACACCTTAAATGTGACACCCTAAGCGAAGTTCTTCTCTCTTTAAAGCTCGTCAGTCATCAGAAGCTGCAGAAACAGGAGATGATCCGCGCCTCGGCCGCTAACCGCTGTGAAGCCCTTTAATGGCCTGGCATGGCAGGCATGAAAGCAATAACTCATGTCAGTTGGTGCTAAACATGACCGTAACGGGGCCCTGCTTATTATTTACAACTTAACGAAACATTTCTACCTTCAACCAAATATCCCTGATTAAACTCCCTGAACCGAAGCTCAAACTGGAAACATCACATTTATATTTTCCTTCATTGATGAACAGCTTCTTTCTGAGAAGCTGAAAGGTCAGCACCTAATGAGCCGGGCTCTGAACGCGGGAGGAAGATGAAGACGGCGGCTCTGAGGTGACACTTCCTTGGCAGACGGGTGTCGTCATGCTGTCGTCTCCTCGTTTCTGTCCTGCTCGAACTTTCTATACTTACCCTCCCTCTGAGGTATCACATGACGAGTGATTATCGAGTTACAGGAGGTCCAAACAAACACGTGCTTCCTGAGCTGGAGGACGTTCAGATCCAAGTCGGACATCTTTTCACTGGGATGTTAGTTATTTAGAACTGAAACAAGTCCTGAGAGGGAAACACACGGACATCAGAAGTAAAGCAGGTGTCTCGCTTTCTTCTTGCCTGTGGCTTTTCAGTTAGCGGTTTTGCTAACTTTGAAAACACCTAGCACACTTGGCTTTCCCTTAATTATTTTTTCTAGAAAAATTCTAAAGTGCTAATTTACTTTGAGGTTTTGTTCAGTGGAATAAAGTTCAATGTCTGCGTTATCAGCTGTTTAGTCTTCATGTAGTGAGGCGCTTAAAGGACATTTAACAGGGTTGGATTTAGCGCATTAGCTTCCGCTAAATGTCTTGTTGGTGTAGTGCTTTAGCGCTAGCACGGCTAATGTTTATGATTAGGGTCAGTCATGTGGTGTCTGTTTGGTCATGTGACATTGACTGTAGTGTTTAACTGAACCAGAGAACCAATGTATGCAATACCGGTAAATATCCATAAAAACAATATTTATATTGGTCCAGGTTTTCACAATAATCTGTCCAACCTTTGCTAAATCCAGCGGTAAACGCCACTAGCTAAGAAGCTAGCTGCGCTAACCCACAAGCCCTAATCATAAACATTATTTCTGCTAAGGTGTTAAACAAACATGGTATTTAGCATGAGCTAATGTTAAAGCACTAAGTGGAACCATATCACTACCCATCGTGTGTTGACACAACGTGTTATATCGCCCTCAACAGGATCACAGTTGCTACTACAGATCTGTTTTAACGGCTGCACTTCAGGAAGTCAGTCTTCAGAACAGAACTTTCCCTGAGTTTCAGTTTTATAGTTGAATATTAATAACTCTGTTACTGGTTTTGTTTTATTAGCCACGATTAGAAAGCATGCAGGAGATCAGGAGCAATGCATTCTGGGTACAGATTGAGCAATTGATTGTTGAATGTCCAAAAATCAACAGATCTTTTCTGTTTTTAAACTTTTAAACTTAATTCATTTATCACTTTAAAAGCATTTTTTTAGATAAAATGTTTCAGCCAATAAAACATGGACAAAAGTTTTTATTGCACTTTAAAAACGAACAAAATCATGAAGGATTTCCTCTGGAGAGCAGCTGGCATCAAGTGATTAGTGTAAGAAGCTACAAAGTATGAGAGTATGCTGTTTGGATGCTGCAGCTGAGGAGGAGACATTCACTACATGACAGCCGGCTGCTCTGAACCACTGATCTCCACCTCAAAGGAAATGTTGGATGGTAATTAGATTAGCAGAGCGCTATATTTAGCTTGGCGCGGAGCGACTCCTCCTGGCTCTCCTCAACTGTTAAATGACATAACAGAAGTCCTTAGAACCAGTGATGAGCATTTATAGATGGTTTTATGAGAAAACGTATTCGAAGCAGGAAGCCATCCAAAGCAAACATCTGAAATTAAGCAACTCAACAACTGACCTCCCAAACTGTCTCGGCCTGCTGCTGCGTCTGATCTGCTGAGCGAAGAAAAACCCTGGAGAAGGACGGCAACAATACGAGGGCTAACGGGTTCACGCTGCTGTTGGTGCCTCCAGGGCCAGAAATACTGACATACAGTCAAGGAGGAGGATTTACTTCCTGCTTCAAAGAACGAGAGAACAGCCGGGAATTTGAAAATTCATCCATCATAAATTCACATCGGGCTTTTTAAATCCAATTCCAGTCTGTTTTAATCCAACTCCAGTCCTCTTGTCTAGAAAGTCCGGTTCGTTTGGGACGGTATGAATGTGTAATGGAACTCTGGTCCGCTTCCAAACCCCGGTTTCAGTTCGGTTGAAGTGAACTCTGGTGCAGGGTTGCCAGATCTGACTGAACGTCTCCAGCCAAAAACATAAAACCCGTCTAACTCCCACAAAAAACAAAAACCAGCCCAAATTTCAACCAAAAATAAAACTCTTGTTGATAGTCCCATATGTAATTCACTGTGATTCACGTACATTTTGCTTGCTCTGTATTCTGACCAGAACCGTTTCCCATTGGGACTGCAAAGACCTTAAATCTCTGAACAAAATGAGACTTGAGTTTTTGTTCTCTTAAATTAAGATGTTACCCTGAGATTTCCATAGATAAATTAGCTAATAAAATAAATGTAGTAGCACTGCATTTTTTAGAAGTTTTGTGCTTTTGCGCAAACTATTTAGAAAAAATTTTTATTTAAAAAAAATTATGTGAAAAGCAGCCCAAATTTTAACAACAAGCCAAATGTGTTCAAAAGTTCAGCAGAAAGCTGCCAACCTGGCAACACAACTCTGATGCTGCCCACATGCATATGTGAACGCCAAGCGGCCCGGAGACCGCTCCAAAAGCAGGAAGTGGACTACAGCGCAGGGCATTCTGGGTAAATACAACCAAAACAAACGTGTTAGCCTAGCGCTATCAGGAGAAATGGCTGGTGGTTGTTAGCTAAAGACAAAAGAGAAATTCTCCAATCACTAAAATCTGATGCCTTCATTTTGTTTCTGTTTGGTGAAGAAGGACGTTGTGCTTAGTGTCTTCCTCAGTGGTTCTTGGTGCAGCGCCCCCACAGGTGAGGAGGGGAATGGTACAGGTTGGACTGGTCAGCAGCACGGACCGGGTTGCATTCTGAGGTTCTGGTGGTCCCCTCGTCCCTTCAGGGGCGCTGAACTCTCCCTTCATGATATTCCTCTAATCTGGCAAGACAAAGTGTTTAAAGCTGACAGTGACTCGCTGCTCAGCCTGGGTGTCTCTCCGGTCTCCGCAGTGAAGCTGTTTCCAGTCACCTGTGAGTTCATCAAGGGAGAGAAGCAGTTCTACTACCGAGCGCAGAAGTTCTACGAAGACGTTCCGGCCTCCGAGGAGGGCATGATGGGAGACTTCGTTGAGATTTCCAACGTTGATCTGGAAAGCTCCCGTCAGTTTCTGAAGAGGTTTGTGGTGAGTTGCTCAACGGCACTACAGCACTCTGTTCATGCACCTTAGTTAGCCCCGAGTCAGGATGAAAGACAGCTGCGAGGAGCTAAAACTGGTTTTCACTCCGTAAATTAAAAAATGAATGAAAATAATTTGCCTAATAAATTCAATAAAGATGACTGTTTTATTTTGAGTTTTTCTACAGATATATCTGAAATTCCACAATATGTTTTATAAAACCAAACAGGAAAGATTCTGCCGTTTGATTTTGATGTTTTATTTAAAACAAAGTGAAAGTAAAATAAGCTTCACTTCTACAGTTTGTGTTGTTTCCATTTGTTATGCCCCCAAGGTCTAATCAGGGGCAGCAACATAAAATTGTGTCCAGAGAAAAAGTGGAATGTAAAATGATTTATTACAAAAAATATGGATTCACAAAACACAATACAACTTAACCCAATTAAAACAAAAGAAAAGGGCTAGCAAATTCAAAATAGGTTAAGTGCAAATTAAATTACAAAAATGTTCAAACAAGTCAGTCTAAAGTAAACTCAAAAAAACAACCCATAAGGAAGGACAAAAGGGAGCACCAAACCTCCAGAACCCGAGCTTCTGGCTTGTACAAAGTTTATCTAAAGCAGATTCAAACTCCTTAGCAGAATAAGCAAGAACAAAATAGTTCAAACTGGTCAAACAGCAACGATGGGGGTCAGCTTCACAAAACCTCTTCCTGCTAGCTGCCCCACTGGAGGAATGATTTCAGGTGCCTTTTATAGGGTGCAGGTGAGGCTCGTCAACATCTGATTGGCTTGCAAATCTCTGCTGGGCCAATGGGGTGGCTGTTCTCCTCCAGGCAGCCAATCAGGAGCCTGCACAGCCTCAAGGGGCAGGAGCCGTAACACATTGGCAGGAATTTAAATATTGTTTACCTTGTGGTTTTAAAACAATGTGGGTTTTTTTTCTTTTTTGGAAAAGTTAAAAAATGACAGAAAATAAATAAAATGTAAAAATTAAAATTAGTTTAATTCACTTTATCGCTGTTTTTAACATATTTCTGGATGGATCTGATATTTTTTTATTGCTCCTTTGTGGGTTTTTATCTGAATGAAGAGGTGACAGCCTGAAATATATAACTACTGAAATAACTCAGCCACCAGTGAACGTCTGCATTGTGAGACATCATCGGTTTCTACCGGCTGGTTTCAGAGTAAACCTGATAATTCTGCTGCTTCTCCGTCAGCTTTGCACTTTGCTGCAGCTTCTGGTTTCTCCCCACTGCTGGATCAGTTTCTTTGCTGCTGGCTGCTGAATACCAGAGTCTATTTTGGGAGAGAAATTCATCATCCCATCTCTGCAGAAATAATTTCACCTAGATTCATGCGCCGTTCCTAAAAGCAGATAAAATTTGCTAAACATCCCGTCACGATGTTTAAGTTTGATGCAAAACCAAAATGCAGACCAGAACTCGTGATGAAAAACGTAGAAAACCTTTAGCTGAAACGGATTATTGCGTGAATTAACTTATTTACGTCAGATTTTAATTGCGTTTCTTATTTAATGAAAAACACCGCAATTGCGAAATTGTGTTTTTTCGACATTAGCGGAATATCAACAAAGGTTTACGCACATCTGTAATGGAAACACAGCTAGTGACAAAGAAACCAGTGCAGCTAATCAGAGGTGAGTGGAAACAGCTGCGGCAGAGCGCAGGCAGCGGGAAATCAGCAGATGAAAAACAGCTGAGGAGGGAAACAGACTGAGCGAAAGGTGAGCGATAAACGCAACGGAGCGAACCTGAAGGTAACGTAATAAACTGAAAGAACACTAATCTGAAGAAAAGTCCAAATGCAGATAGGAATACGCATAAAGGAGCTAGCACAACGGAATAAACTGAAACAGCAAAAAGTGGTAATAAAACAACAAAGATCCAAACCAAAGCCACATATTATGACACATCTAGAAATAAAGTAAAATGGCAAGATCTGGTAATAAAAGAACAAAGAAAAGATCCAAACCAAAGCCACATATCATGACACATCCAGACCGATCGAGCTGCCAGCTCCATGACTGTTCTAACAAGTTCTTCTTTCTCCCATTTGGACTTTAGAGTCGGGTTTTATTTTACTGGTTAAGGGTTTGAAACCAACTGAAGCTGATCCATCATTAAGTCTACATCTATTGTTTGAACTAGACGGAAACAAGTCAGCAATTTAAAATAAATACCAAAATGCCCTGAACAAAGCTGTACCAAGGACAAAACTTTTTCTGTTTACTAAACATATTTGCTAAATGGGCCTCATCAGAATCCGGGTCAGTTGGGCCAAACTTGGTTCTGATCAGTATTTATTTTATGGTAGAGTTTTGATGTCCAGAACAATGGGAACGACGAGAAATGAATCATCGATGTCCGATCCTTGTTTCCTTTTCTCCTGGTTGTGTTTCACATATAAATTCCACCTTTTTTGAGTCGGAGAACAGGCACAAGGGGAAGGCACTGCAGAGGACGCAGTGCTGCTTCGGCTATCTTATAAAATCATCCATATTGACTTCATAAGTCAGTAAGCAGTGCTGGACATGTTTCCTTTAAAGTGACACGCAGCTTTTCAAAAAGACAACATGGTGAGCCGGAGACAATCAAACCTAACTTTTCAAAAACAATCATTTTTCTTATCAAAGTCAGGTTTGATTGGTCGGGTTCGATTGGTCGGGTTTGATTGGTCAGGTTCGGAGGACTGTCGGTTCTTCTACAGGAAGACTTATTGATTTGATTTTTTATTAAAAACTAAAGATTTGAATGTTTATCTGGATGACGTAAATGTTACAGCTGAGATGAATTTCAACCTGTCAGTGGAAGATTTGAGTCAATTTTCTGAGTAAATCTATTTTAAATAAGATCATAAAACTGCATGCTTTTATTTGGATTTTGGTAGATAATTAATAATTAATATGATGACGTGTGTCTAGTGTTTGTTTTACCACCAGAACGTTAAAGCTTCTTAAAGCAACAATAAATGGTGATTATTTCTGGCATCAGTCCTCTGGCTTTATGCACATTATGTCTCAGATTTTAAGGCGGTATTTTTAAAGGCTCTGCACCTTTTCTAGAAAATCAAAGATTTTACAGAATCTAAAAGCTAAAGATTTGAATGCTTTTAGATTCTGCATATTATATTTATGACTAATGTACTAAAAGCTGCTGTTGGTAATAAATTAGATTCATAAGAACTAATAAAGCTGATAAAACGTCCTTTGTTTTGTCTTTGATAGAGGCAAATGTGTCTAGATGAATATAAATAATAATCATGCGGCGGGGAGCAGGCATGCGGCACATGACGGGTCTGAGGAGGTTAGTTTTAGCTGCTGGGGGTGATGCTGTTGCTAATTCTGGGGACATGTTTGGCCCAGAGACCTGCTTATATCCAGGATCTGTTAAACAGCTGCTCTAATTATAAACTGGCAACACTTTGTGCTTTAAAGAGCTTTTAATATAAACAGAGCAGCACCGCTACTGTCTGACACTGCAGTACAGAACATAAACACAAACTGATGGGTTTTATTCCAAGAACTAATTCTACTGGCTGTCAACATGGTTGAATTTAACGCTTTACTGTTAGCTCCTGCTAATCATGACTTGCTGTAGCATCCTAATTAATGAAACCATAAACTTGACTCTCCCCATATTTCCCTTTCAGTCCACTTCATGACAAAAACCCAGAGTGGATCCTCTTCATACGTTTCAACTGTTTACTTCAAAAGTAAAAATGTTACAGATGTAATTTACCCACAAAAACCATAAAGAGTAAAAGAATAATGAGGTCAGAAACTGTCTCCATTCCAACTGACTCCTGCGTAGCTACACACAAACACTGCTTAATAATTAATCAGTACATATGTACATTCACAAGAGAGCCTTAGTGACTAAAGTAATACATTCTTACATGAGAGTTTTAACTGGTAAATAGTCATTTTTATCCTAATAAACCTGAATTATCATAAGGAATATAAACTTAATTTATCCCCAAATTGAATAAACTAAAACTGAATTGAGGCTCCTACAGTTGATGCAGTGCTTTAGCGTCAGCTACGGCTAAATGCCATGTTAATGCATCGCTTCAGTGCTAGAGCAACAAACATTTGCGATCAGCGCTTTAGGTTTAGCACAGCTAGCCTGTTAGCCTCCACTGCTAATTGGATTAAATTGACTTGTTTTGTAAAGTTCCTGGAGATGAGATGTTCTAATGTGGCTTCATAAGCACTTTGGACTGCCTTGTTGCTCAAAATGTGCTGTATAAATAAAATTACCTTAGCATATAAATAAAAATGAACTAAATTAATAAAAATGTTGCATGTATTTTATTAGGATTTGATAAATAACAGAGAACAATAATCCTAGCTGTCTCTGCTAACATGTCGGATCATTTTATTCTGTTCTAAACCAGGAAAAGGATTTCTTCCCAAAGAGGCCATGATTTATAATGTTTGCTTTTTAATTTAAAACACCATAAAACCTCTAAATGTTCTTGTATTCCCTGGATGTTCATTTCCAGTTAAAAAGGAAGCTACTTGTTTACTTTGACCATTTTCTATTTAAATTATGACCACATGGTTGAGAATGTGAAAACCAGCCAGTATTTTCCACTTTTTAAACTTTAAGTCTGTGGTTGCAGAAATTTCCCTTTCGCAGTTGAGAAGCCACTTTAACACAGAAAGTACAGCTAATTGCTAATTGTTCACTTTAATACAATTAACTTGTTAGTGAAAAAAAACATCATTTTTATATTTAGACAGGATTTAGAAATAGGAACGCCTTCATGAGCATGAAAATTGGCAGAAAAATCCGTCCGTGTTAAGCAGATGTATAAATACAAGCAGAGAAATGTGGCAGTAATTCACTGAAACCAGGGGCTCCTCAGGGGCCCCTTCCTCCATCAGATCACACCCGGGGGCCCCCCGACGCAGAAGGGTTGGGCTGAGGTCAGAACAGCAAACCAAAGGGAAGAAAAGCCGCCGTGATTCAAGTCGAGCTGACTTTTAGTTGCTGACTGGTGGTAAAGTTCACTGCTTTGAAGCCCTGAGGAGTCGAACTGTTGGCTCTTCTGAACCCAAACGCCTCGGCAACCAAGCACAGAGCTTTTTGGAGATTTTAAATATGGAAAATAACTTTACACACCCATCCTGATGTCAGATTCAAGCACGTTTCAAGAGAATTTTACAACAGATGATTGGTTTTTAACTATTCGAGTTCCTAAATCTCAAACATTTTGTGAGACGAAGATCAAAAACAGGAGATAAAACGATCAGAAATATCAAAACCTCTAGGAAACAAAGTTTGAAGTTGTATTTTGACGCATCGTTGAGGTAAGGTCTCCAACTTTCCCAACAGGGGCCGGGTAAAGCCGGGACACACCGCGCTCTGGACTGTGGCTCCGGGATCGGACGCGTCTCCAAGGGCGTCCTTCTTCCCGTGTTTGAGAAAGTAGAGATGGCTGACATGATGGAGCACTTCCTCCTCCACGCGCACGAGGAGTATCTGGGCGACGCCGCCGACCGCATCGAGACCTACTACTGCTTCAACCTGCAGGAGTTCACGCCTCCCAGAAACAAGTACGATGTCATCTGGATGCAGTGGGTGGCGTGTAAGTCCTTCCTGGTTTTCACTAAGATTACCCTGATTCCAACTTAGAACTGATCCACAGAGAAATCTGAAAGAGCAGTTCACACCAACACAACTCCGGTCCGCTTTGACCCGACTCCGGTCCGCTTTGACCCGACTCCGGTCCGCTGTGACCAGACTCCGGTCCGCTTTGACCCGACTCCGGTCCGCTTTGACCCGAGTCCGGTCCGCTGTGACCCGACTCCGGTCCGCTTTGACCCGACTCCGGTCCGCTGTGACCCGACTCCGGTCCGCTGTGACCAGACTCCGGTCCGCTTTGACCCGACTCCGGTCCGCTTTGACCCGACTCCGGCCCACTGTGACCAGACTCCGGTCCGCTGTGACCCGACTCCGGTCCGCTTTGACCCGACTCCGGCCCGCTGTGACCAGACTCCGGTCCGCTGTGACCAGACTCCGGTCCGCTTTGACCCGACTCCGGTCCAGTGTTATTATGGCAACTGATTTTAGCCTTATAGAAGAAACAAACTATAAAAAATATTTGGATTTTGAAAGGTAGAGTGGTATTTAAGTGTGCTATATTATTTTAACTATTTGAAAGTAACATCAGCTGATAAACATTATATTTACAGTAAGTAGTATAACAAGTCTGATATCTTATAGTTTCCTAAAAGTGGCAGAAGCTATTAGTTTGTGAAACAATAACAATGGGAATCGTTTTTCCATGTGCGACAGCATTTAGTGGATATTATGAAATGTTATTTAAAGTGCATATATACATTTTTATAATGTTCTTGGGGGGCCCCTGGTGGTGTTGGGGGCCCTAAGCAGTTGCTTAGCTTGCATGTGCCTTGGGCCGGCTCTGATCAAGACCACTTCAGAGATTTTGGGTCAGAAATAACCCGGCTAACAGCTCGGCCTCTCTTCCTCCAGGCCACCTGACAGACAAAGACCTGCTGAACTTCCTGATTCGCTGCAAGAAGAGCCTCCGCCCCAACGGCGTCCTCATCATCAAGGACAACATGGCGCGGCAGGGCTGCAAGCTGGACCCCATCGACAGCAGCATCAGCCGCCACCTGGACATCATGAAGATCATCGTGTCCAAGGCCGGCCTGGAGATCCTGGCGGTGGAGCGGCAGGAAGGATTCCCAGAGGTCATCATGCCCGTCTGGATGATGGCCATGAAGTGAACAGCCTCCTCTCAGAAACGTTTCATTCGACACCAGATGGGTTTTAAGGTGCTGGGAAGAACACGGATCGTGGTTCTGGTTCTGTGTCCATGCTGGTCCGGTTTGTCTGAGAGGTGAAGGTGAATGTGGACCGTTCATGTTATCGTCAGGGCCGCCTGTAGCTGCAGTGAAGAGCTGCATCAGATGTAAATATTCTGTTTGAATGGAAGAACTTGTTTTATATTTTTATGGATAATGTTGCTCATTAAAGACATTTAAAGTTCTGTTGAAAATTAAACTTTATTCTCATCCTCCATCCTGTAACTGAGAAAATTATAATAATTTATTAGATACTGTCAAATAAAGGGATTTTAATTTTGCTTCAATCAGCTAGCTTCTTAACACTGAGCAAATAAAATTATGAATAAACTGTATTTATTAAAAAATGAACAATTTCAACTCTTTATTGCATTTATTTGGTGAGTATCTATCTGTTAGTCTTTCAGTTTTTGCATTTCTTATGAATAAAACATTTGCTTTAGCTTAATCACATTAAACTATAGAAACTGAAATATTTTATTGTTGCGGTTTAAACTCAGAAACATGACAGTCTTAAATTATTTTGATAATTAAAATGTTGGCCATAATTTTCTGTTTGGATCACCCAACACTGACAGTTGACAAAATCATTTTTAACCAAATGCAGATCACAGGAGCATCAGCTTCATCATATTTAGTATGCAAAATAAACAATTAGTTGTTAAACTAATTTAGCTTGCTAAGTATTTAGTTTGGAGCTAAATATTTAGCTTACTACCAAATAGTTAGTATGAAATATTTAGTTTGGAGCTACTTAGCAAGCTAGATTAATATAGCAAATGTTTAGCTTCAAAATAAATATTTATCTTGCTAATTAAGCAATATTTAATTAACTATAAATGAAAGACTAACAATAAGGTGAATGTATGACTGAAAATTGAATCTCCATTGTTTTCCTCTGATAAAAAGCTAAAAAAAATAAAAAAATTATTGCTGTTAAGTTTTGACTGTGTAGCTTTACAAACGGCGCCCGCAGCATGGAATAGAGAAAATCCATAATAAATTCAGAACTGTGTTTAAACCTATAACCTTTCCACTCTGGAAGAAGAGCCGTTTAAATAAATCTAAAAGCAACAAATTATTTACAGTTAAGCATAAAACCCCCGGTGGGAGAGCTGCGGGGTGAGGAAGATCTTGTCCCCTCCTGGGACTAATTCTCCTCAGGATTATTATGTTTGTATAAACAGCAGAGGCAGCAGATTGTTTTTGGTTTAATGGTTTTCAGCTGGAGCCTGAGGTGGATCAGATACCGGCCCGGTTTGAACAAACAGAGCCTGTTTTCATATATCAGCGCTGGCTTGTCTTCAGGTTCTGTCAGGTTCTGTCTGGATGAAACCCGTCCAGCGGACATCCATCCCGCTCCTGTGAGGCCCGGGCTGCCTGGCGTGAGATGACCCTCCCTGCGTTTCCACATCCAGCATGAATTAAAGATCAAAATGGCCCAAAGTTAAACTTGTAGCTGCGGCGGCTAATGGCAGCCAAATGTGCCGTCACCTTTTCAGGAGCGGTTAGCGTCGCTGACAGTCAGAGCTATCGTTTCTAATAGAGCTCAGCGCGGCCTGCAGCCACTTGAATACATTAGCTGCAGTAACACTAATTTGTCCCGTCACGCCAGCGGCGCGCAGCCTTTCAAACCCACACCGAGCGTATCAAATGCAGAGTTCGTGTCTGGGAACGCTTCGGCTCGCACATGAAACGCTGACTGTCCCAATGAAAATATAATAAAACATAATATCCAAATGCAGCAAATTACAAATGATTGCTTTCCTTCAATGACACTGTTCAGGAAAACTGTTGGGCTTCATCCGCTTTGCTTGGAATCCCAGGAACTGTCAGCAGATCCTGGTGCTTTGATTCTAACAGGATGACTTTTCTTTACTGTGTTTGGATATTTTGTTGTCACGGGACAGAATAAAAAGGTTCTGCTATCAGTTTCTAATCTCACATGAAGTCTACAACAACAGAGGAGAAGCCGGAATCGAACCCACAACCTTTGCATTTTAAGACGACTGCTCTACTGACCAGAGTTGGTGTGTTTTAACACACTGCCAGGATTATTTAAACATTTAGCTTTATTACTTAGGGTCGGGACTTTAATTTTGATCAAATAATTACATCCATTTTAATTTTAAGGCAATTAGTCGCATTTTCCTTTTCTACATTCAAAGGTTCCGGCTGGAACGTTTGTATTTGCGCGTTTCAAGTACGTCAGTAAATCTGACGCATAAATTACGTCGGCTAACAGCAGCGATGAAGCTGCTCCTCTCGGCCCACTGGGTTTTAATTCTTGCTTCTAAATGATCTGATTGGACAAGACTACACAATTTGCTGCTAGCTTGGGAATAAATTTGTTTTAAAAGAACAAAATTAAATATTAATAAGTTTTACCAGTTTAAGTCATCAGTGGATTATTTCCATTTGCATCTTTTCTTTCGTTATGTTCTAGAATTTTTGTGCTTCTTACGTTCTATTTGATATTATGAAAAGTATGTTATTTTAAGATACAGGCATCATCTGCATATTCTAAATAATTTTAAAAAATATTAACATACATTTTATTGAAGTCTTTTGTTTAAAATCTTTTAAATTCATTGTATTATTATGTAAATATAATATTTGGTATTTTATTATAAATTTATTCAGCATTTGTATTATAATTTGCCATGTCTATGGCGCTATTTATTTTATTACACACACATATAGATGTATATAAATAAACACATATTTTATATAATATTTAAATATATATATAAGAATTATATTGCCATATTATTAATATTGCCATCTTAATATCGAATTATATTTTATAGAAATGTATTATTTCATGGTGTATTTGTAAATTATTTGTCTTTATTTTAATTTTTTTGAGGTCTTTCCTTAAAGCTCTGATGTTGCAGTGAGCTCTCGGGTTGTAATGCCCCACTCGGCCTCCAGAGGCCGCTAGCAGCCCTGCAGGCCGACGGCCTGCCTCCGTGTTGCGGCTCGCTGCGTCCCGTGGGGACAGTAAACACCTCCGGGAGAAAGCAGCGGGGGATCAGCTGGATCCTCTCTGGGATCCGGAGTGAGGAGGAACTCGGTCGGTCCGACTCCGGAGCCGGGAAGCTTCCAGCGAGGCGAGCAGCGGCGTTTCCAAGGAGGTTCCGCTGGAGGAATGCGCTTTCTCCTCAGTTCTCACAGTAAATCATGTCAATGCAGAGAAGTAGATCAAATGATGATGAACTGGCTGCCTCTTCATTCTCCCAGCATGTTGTCAAGCCTCTCAAAGTGCTTTTCTGCGCCGTTTCTTCTCAGCTCCGCTCAGGCCTCCAGGCACGGATTCGACTTTCTTTCCCCTGACCCGGTTCGGTTCTGAACATGTAATATTTCATCCAGTGAGCACAGCTTTGAGCCGGGATCAGGTGCTGCTGACTGCGGAGGTTTTAATCTGCGAGCTGAATAAAAACCATGACGTACGGCGATACAGCTCACAAACCAACGTTCAAGCAGAACCCGCATGAAAAATGAAAACCGAAGAAAAGAAAAACTTGGGCTTCAAACTCCAGCCTTCCCGCTGAGCAGCGGCTGACGGATAATCCGCTCACCACAACACAAGACGGAGGAAATCCTTCCCATCTGGAGGCCCTGAGGCCCGGTGGACAGGCTGGATGGATGGGCCAGATGAGACCAATGTGGAGATGTTTGACCCAAACGAACAGAAGCAGAACTGTGTTTGGAGACAAATAAAGATCAGCATTCTGACTGTGAGGCACGGTGGTGGAGGGATGATGATGCGGGATTGATTTGCAGCTGCATGAGCTCCTTCTCCAGAGAACCTTAAGTTAAAGTATGAACATCTGCCCAGCAGATAAAGCTTTAATCCGTAACCAAGCTGTTACAGTGGCCCAGTCAAAGTCAGACCTTTAGGCTGTTCTGCTGCACTTCTTGAGGAAAACGTGAACATTTTTAAATCCTGACTGTCCCTGTGATCTCCTCTCTGTCTCGTTCTGAGTCTGTTTATTCCCACTGTGTCCTTCAGCTTTCCAAGAATCCAACGATTCCCAGCAGCGTCTTAATGATGAAAGCTGTTGATCTTCATCGCTGCTCCTTTTTCATTCAGCATCTGATTTACTTGCCTCCATGTGAATATAAATCATGGTATCAGAGGAGATCTCCACACAGACACAGAGCGAGTTCATAAATTTATGTTTTCACCTCAGATGAGTTTGATCAGAGCTGCTGCACATTTGGATCCCAATAAATATCCAAAAACAAACGGTCCTGAGATGTGAGTTCTCATCACAGGACTGGTTCTGCTCATGTTTAGACAAGATCACCTCGGGTTGTTTTCTCCACGGGAAGCAAAAAGATGGAGAAAATGTTCCTTTAGGTTGTTGCAAAAAATAGAATAAAACCAGTTTTCAAAAGTAAAGTATTGAAATTATTTTTGTTTCACTGAACATGTATGATTACATTGAATTTTCTGTATTCAACAGGTTATAACAAAACACACTTGAACAGCTAAATATCTCCAGCGATGGTGTAGGAAAGCAAAAATACCCTTAGTGTGCATTTAAAATAGTTTTTGTTGTAGTTGTACTTTGTTAGTAGCACAAATACCTAAACAGTGACTAGTCCCGCCATTTTGGTGTCTAAGTTACAACACATCGGCGCACTGTCCCGATTCTCACATATTTCCCGTTTATAACCTGCGCACTTGAACCCTTCAGTGACTTAATCCACACTTCATAGAGGGCCGTGGGCTGGGCACTGAGCTTTCGGACCGGGCCAAAAATGGAGCCATTTCTTCTGCTAGCGCCAGACTAGCATGTTTGTTTTGGTTGAATTTACCCAGAATGCCCCGCGCCGTAGTCCACTTCCAGCTTTTGGAGCGGTCATGATGCCATGGAGAACAAGAGTGTTGAATTCAAAAATGGGTTTACCCCAAAAGTATGGTAAGTAGTTAACAAAACCAACACTTAAACAGAAATACCAAGGCGTTGCTTCTAACGCCGCCACTGGTAGCCAATCAGAAAGCGAGGTGACGGAAGCACGAAGGAAAATGTAAAATACACAAAAGACAGAAAACCGTCATGGCCTACCAGAAAGGAGACGTCTCTGTGTCGTTTTTGTCTCAGTCGCCATCGCTTCTTCTTCGCACTCTGAACTCGCGGTTGATCTCGAGAGGCTTTGCGAGATTTGCCGTCTGACGTCTGGATGTTGGTGAGTGAAACCTGTTCGTGTGTTAGCTTTGCCGTGTGGCTCCACATCACACACTGTACAACCAGACATGTTGTATAGGATTTTTAAAACATAACTTTACATGGGAAAATTACTTCTTATAAGTGGAAGTAGTACTTGTTTAAATCAATATGTATGAATTACTTACTCATAGTGCTTTGCCAAAAAGCTAACGACTAGCATTTTTTGAACATTACTTGTTTTCAGCATATTTTGCCATGTCCACACAATGTAGGCACATAACTTTACATAGGAAAAATGTCACACTATAAGTGGAACTTGTACTTTTTAAAATCATTATTTAAATATTATTTACTTAAAATAAGCTCCTATGTTTCTATCAACCAGTATTATATGGACAATGTTTGTTGTGCGGACATTTTGCCATGTCCACACAAAGTAAAAACAACTTTTGTGGTAGGGTTAGGTATATACATGAGGTGGCTATAGGTTTAGGGAAAAAGTCAGGGTTTTGTTACAGAAATTAATGAAAGTCAATGCAAGTCCATTCAAGGATAGTGAGGCAGGAATGTGTGTGTGTGTGTGTGTGTGTCTGGGCCCTCTGTGAGTGACATGTGATGCATTCATGAGGAGGAGGCCAGGGGAAAGGGCCCCGCTCGGAGCCATTAGCCTCTGCAGTAAATCTGCAGGGACCGGAGCGCCTCGGCCTTTCGGCTGCAGGTATTTCCTGCCTCTTGATCTCGGGAGGCAGAGCTCGTTTCTTGCCGGCGGGGGTTCGGCCGGCATAATAAGTAGAGGTTTGATGCCAGCAGTTTATTATTCGGCTACATTTTGTGGATCCCAGTGAAGTGTTGTGGTGTTTGGGGGGGAAGTGTGTGCAGCCAGCTCCTGTAACTGGGTTAGTTTATTAAACGACACATGAGAAAAACTGCAAAATGCTTCTTAATTTACAACCGGTTCTGAAAAATGAATGTTCCAACAAAACAACCACAGCATAATTTGGTAATTGTCAATAAAAAGCTGCTCTAACTGGCTTTTAATCCAAAAAATAAATGTTTCACATTAAATCCGAGAGTTTAGTTTTCCATACCCGGATTTGTTTCTTCTTTGTTTTTTGTTTTGTTTTGTTTTCATTTGATCAAATTGTTTCTAGTTCTGGTTCAATTCTAGTTCAGGGCTGGCTCAGGTCTAGTTTTAGACAGCTATGTATGTCATGTAAAACATCTGTTTCTGAATCCCTGGAGGTGTGTTCGGTGAAGCAGGGATAACCAATAACTTCTGCTGCCAGATTTGCTTTTAGCAGCACAGGAAAGCTGCAGAGTCCTGCTGATCTACTTGCAACAAGACGGTTTACAGCAACAAGATTTGCTGGATCAGATCTAGCATGGTTCTGTCTGCAGCTATGCACCAGAACTGTTTCAATTTGTAGAAATATTTACTTTTTTAAATTAAATCAACATGGAGACACCACATCTTACATCAAACATTGGATAGAAACTGGAGTAAAAGTTTAAAAAATGTCACAAACTGCAGCAGCAATGCAGACTCCAAAAGCTAGGGGGCAGTAAAGAGTTTAGTGTGACAGAGGGTGGTAACTTCAGTTGGGAGAAAATGAAGTGTTGCTTAACTGATGTTTTCATCCAACCTCCTGAGTTTTTTCAGTCTGATTCAGAGCTACAGATGAATTTAGTCATTGAAAATCTAATTATTTTCAAATTAAAGCTTCTTAAATATTAGCAATAAAAACATTTGGTGTCAGGAAATAAAACGTATTTTGTGAATCCTGAAATTCCTTAATATCTTTGAAACACAATTCATGTATGGATGTAGGAAGAAAATCATGTATTTTTATTGTGGCATCTTCTTCTCCTCCTTCTTCTTCTCCTCCTTCTTCTAATGATCAGCTGATGTTGTGGCAAATAAAGTTCAATGCTCCATCAGTGCCTCCTAGTGGTCAGATAATTATCAGCCGACCTAATCTGTTAGTCAGCTCAGAATGTGTAAGTGATTCTTCAGCAGCGCTGACTGAGCACCAGCATAGTGTTGTAATATGGAGTCAATGCTGCATCATTTGGGTCAGTGTATCAGTTTAATATTTAGATTTTTGCAACTTTTCCTCATAAATCTGTGCCAAGGTATCTGGAGATGAACTTGTGCTCACAGCAGTGTTAAAACCACAGAAACGTTCAGATGGAGTGTTATTTTTATAAAGCTGGGTATCATTTTACGCACGGCTGAGACTTGGCAGTATTTCTTTCTTCATGCATGTTGGAGAGTTCAGCTTGTTACAATGAGAATATAACTGAGTTACTGAGCCTGGACAGAAGTACAGACAGCAAAGTGTCAACAAATACATATTATATTACCAATATCCTACCATATTTTTCTTCTGTTCATGTGAAATAATGTCTGAATATACAGAGTATACATCTATAGTTGTCCTGTTTTTTAATTTTACCATCTCAAGAAAAATACAGCTAATTCATTTGATGTGTTTATCATTTTCTTCAGTTGATTTTTATATTGTATTTGATACAGATGTGCTGAAGAGTTAATCATTGTTGCTGTTAACTAGCAGATGAGGACAGAGTTTTAAATGAGGGACAGGAGGAGGAAGAGGAGTGAGAGGAGGAAGAGGAGAAGCAGGAACCATTAAGAAAAGTGCCAGGTTCAGGTGCAGAGTGCAGGATTGGGTTTCATTTCATTCCATTAACCTGTTAAAATTAAAATATTATTTTCCAAACTTTTGCTGTAAACATCTGAATCAGTCTGAAAAATGATCAATTTATATTCATGATTTAAAGGGGCAGTATCATGTGTTTTCCAGGCATATTGTTCAATTTTATAGCACAAGAAACTGCTGCCTTCAGTTTTAGAAAAAACAAACAAACAAACAAAAAATATATATATATATATATATATATATATATATATATATATATATATATATACTGTATATATATGAACATCATCAGGGAGTTCTAAGGCCTCCACTGCTCATCATAATTAATGTGAAGCAGTTTTAATTTAACCTTAAGTCCACCAACGTTGCAGCAGCGTCTCTATCCAGAGTCAAGGTGGAGTCAACAGGGAACAGAAACTGAGTAAATTTGAATATGAAATGATGAAAATCTGCTTTTCTTCATCCCAACACTGCAGGATTCTCTTCTGTGTTTCATAACTTTTCTCTGGTTGTGACAGTCTAGAGTCGCTGATGGCTGTGGGCGATCATTAGCTGTCACATCTCACGTTTCCCTCTGTTTCTTCTTGTTTCTTTCATTTTGAAGTCTTGATTCACCAAACCACAAGATGTCGCTTTTTGGAAAAGCATGAACAGGTTTTGGAGCTTTGAACAATCAGTTCAGTGTTTTTGGAGAGACGGTAATCGCTTCTCTTAACCCAAATCACTGCAGCCACTCCAAATGTTTTCTCTTCCCTCCTCGAACCCGACCGGTTTGCATTCTGAGGAAAACAGGATGTAAACTTTAAAGAGCGCACTGAGGAGGTTTATGATGCAGGGACACATTGTTCAGCCGTGTTGCTGGCCTTGTATACAAGGGAAACATTGAAACACCCGGGCGGTTAGGATCTGAGGGCGAGCTTTATTGGATTCACATGGGCGGCATTTTTAGTCAAACCTAATAGTAATTTGCTCCTCATGTGGCGTTCAGGGGCAGGAGGAGATTTGGAGGTAATTTGAGTGCAGCTAAAATAATACCTGGCGCTAATTGTGAATTTAACGATCAGGTTTAAATTAGTTCTAACACTTTACAGTCGACTTTGATTGATGAGGTTTCTTTATTATTTTCTCTGTTTACACCTCCAGTCAGATTTGTTCAAGACCCTTTTCACATAAAAACGCCTGACTTTTCCTACTGGGCGGGTTGGACTGACTGATCATCTGATGGAAACATGGAACCACATGCTAACCCTGACATCTGGGACGGCCCATCACACCGACCCACAGAACCAATTCCAGATCTTTGGCTGTTTGCTAAATTACCATAAAAAGAGAAAATCCCTCAGGAAACCAGGTGAGTTTAAAAGCGAAGGAGTTGGATGGATGGATGGATGGATGGATGGATGGATGGATGGATGGATGGATGGATGGATGGATGGATGGATGGATGGATGGATCGATGGATCGATGGATGGATCGATCAGGATTTCATTTGCAGGATCAGGACTTTTCCAGACATTCTTCACAGGAAGAAGATCAAAAAGTTTCTGAGAGGAAAGCAGTTTCTGTCTGGTCCAAAATACGTCAGAAAATTCCAGATAATCAGAAGACAGAAGTAAATGACAGAATATTTAATGCTGCAGCAACGATCTTAATAACATTAATTACTCTCATGTCGTGCTATGCAGACACTCTGTCTGCACAGATTAAGTTTCACCTCAGCAAAGCAGATGCCTGAAGCAGCTCCAACAGCAGGGCAGCACTACCTATATTCTGATAACTATCAGATTCAGAGCTTCAGACTAGCTAGCAGCTAACAGCATTAGAGGAGCATTGACTGCAGCTTCTGAGCCGGCTCTGACCCAGTTCTGTTTGGACATGGAGTCGGACCAGTAGTGGTGGGGTTGCATCGTGATGCGTTCACTGACTCGGGCTGCTTTCATCTCATTATTGTTTACATCCAGATTTACCGTCTGGCTTTATGAATTATGACGCTTGTCTCACATCAACGATGTAAAACTCTGATAAAATGAGACACAATTCTTTGAAAACTATTGGATACGATTTACTTCCACATCTGGAATAGGATCAAATCAGATTTTTTTTTAAATTTTGTGAGGAGTCCGATTTGGGCCAAGAGAATCAGTTTTGTCGTCTATTTGTGCTTTTTGCAGATCAGCTTGTGCATCAGATTTAGGGCCGTACCAGAAACGTGTGAATAAATAAGTTCCAGAAATTTGTTTGTTTAAAAAACTGATTGAAAATTTTTAACGCATTCAAATCAATGTCATAATTAATTGATTATGACATTGATTATGTCATAATTGACATAACTGTCAATTATGACAATTGACATAATTTTTCGAAGTTAACTATCGAGTTAACATGCCGGCTCTAAAATTGATGCCTTAAATGGCAACACAGAGCTCCTGTCTGCGTTTCTGTCCAGCATTACATGACTCAACCACACACACACACACACCCACACACACACACACACCCACGCACACACACACACACACACACACACACACACACTCTCATACCTACAAACTTAGAGAGGCTAATTACCGTAACAGTCATGTTTTTTATGGTGAGAGGAGCCTGGAGAGAATCCATGAATCCACAAGAAAAACATGCAAACTGCATGCAGAAGAACGTCAGCCTGGGATTCAAACCCACAACCGTTTCCCTGGAAGACAACAGCGCTACTAACTAGAGGGAAAACTAAAATACTAAGAAGTCTGATTTATTTGAATGAATTTCAACCTCTGACTAAAGACAAGTGTTGCGTTAAAGCTGCTTTCTGTTGGTTCGTTTCTTAAAGTAGAGACAGTTGGATCTATTAAAACTGTAGCTTCGAACTTTTCCTGACGAACTTCAGCTTCTTGCAGCGAGCTGAAGAAGCACCTCGCTCACACCTTCAGCCTCCATCAGCTCTGTATTTACGGCATAAGGAAATCTGCCGCCATGTGAACGGAAGCCAAGTCCCAGAGCGCGGTCTGAACCCGCTCACTCCAAGCTAACCCGCTAAACTGAAGCCGTTTTATGAACCAGGCTGTGAAATATGACTTTAATAATGGCTGCAAATGGCCACGTCTGGGAGCAGGCAAGGGTGAGGCCTGAGGGTGTGGAAAATAAGAGCCGGATCGGCAGCGACTGCCTGGCCTGGCAGCGCCGCAGCCTCATGAAATGTGAAAAGAGTTGCGGGCGCGGCCGGGCGAGGACTGCAGTCCTCCATAAACTCCTGATTAAACCGATGTCGCTGTAATGAACTCTAATTCTCCGCCTGCAGAAGACAAGCAGACGGAGACGGTCGCCGTGCGTCCGACAGTCGGAGGTTTGATGGAGACCGAGGCGCACCGCCCTGGATTTGCTCCTGATCTGTGGTCGCAGCGCCGAACCACAATGTTGATGTTTCGACTGGCTTTTACAGGCGTTGGGCTAAATTTGGAAAGTGTGAAACCATCTGAAAATAATGACTCTGCTGCAGAGCTGAAGCGTTTAATCAGGCCGGCAATCTTCATCAACATCATGAGAGAGAGAGACAGACACCTCCCGGACAACACCACCAGCACATGCTGGGAAAGTCCCAGTTCCTCCTCCTATACACACACACACACACACACACGCTAAGAAACATTCGTCAAAACCACGCAGGAGAACCGACACAGAAAGAGTTAAGAGATGTTGTTCATTGTCACATGACATTAGGAGCTCAGATAGAAACTCTCCACCTCCAGGTCTGCACCGTCTCTCCACCCTCACACAAACACGCACACCCCCACACACATTCACACACTCACACGCACACACCCCTCCGTAACGCACATCTTGCCTGCAGATGTGGCAAAACCGCCAACACTTCAAAGCGCCTCCCTTCAGACCAACAGCGCTCCCTGACGCCAACTGTAAATGTCCTGGACACAGAGCATGGAAAATATTAAACCCCCTAACTCACGCTGAAGGGCCGGGCCGGGGGAGCGGGGGGTAAAAACGGCCTCCTGAAAACCCCCTTAATGACTCAACTCTCTGCAGAACAACAACAAGGCGGCGTCACCTCTGCTGTCTGCTGCTGATGAACATCTGCAGCGCCGCTTTCACCTGGTGCATCGGCAGCACGGCGACGGTTTGGGAGCAGAAACGTCTCAAGGTCGCCGCGTCCTCAGGCAGCTTGGTTAGCATAATGGCGTAATGGGAGCGGGCCCCTAAAGAGCTCCATCACACTCACAGAACACAAACACTGCTTCGCTTTGAGTCTTTGTGGTTTCAGTCATTTTATTCTTATTGGTTTCATAATATTTCACACGGCCGCTTAAACCTGGAGACGTAAAAACATAATTTCATTGTGTTCTGCCGCGTCATCAGGGCTAACGCTAACAGTTTCACAGCTGGAGGAAGGTGAACCTTCAGGACAGTTCGTAAAACTCAGCCTACGATCTCACAGCAAGTCTTGAAAATATCTGCATGGTGTCATTCAGACTGCTGTGAAAAAGATTTTGTCGGATTTGCTTGCTGTGTGAACAGAGCCTAATAGAGTCTCAGTGCAGCTGGACTGAACAACATGGCTGCACCAGACAGCTGAGTTAATTACACAAACTGGACTGATCTCACTTCAGTTGAACTCTGAGATCAAGACAGATCCACTAATCCATTCATCTATCCTCCAATCAAAACCAAACCCTTTGAGCAACCTGTTCCCTTCCTGGCCTGAGGGGGCGCTGCACCAAGAACCACTGAAGGAAACGACACAAAAACCTCTGAAGACACTGAGAGCAACTTCCTTCTTCACCAGATGGAAACAAGATGGAGGCGTCAGATTTCAGCAGTTGGAGGATTTCTCTTTAGTCTTTGGCTAAAGACCACGAGCCATTTCTGATGCTAGCGCTAGGCTAGCATGTTAGCTTTGGTTGTATTTACCCAGAATGCCCTGCGCTGTAGTCCACTTCCTGAACGCCAAGCAGTCTCCAGTCCGTCCGTTTGACGTTCGCATTCAAACTGAACCAGAGTTCACTTCAACCGAACCCAGACTGAGGTTTGGAGGACCAGAGGTCAGAGGTCGATTAGCATTCACAACTGAACTGGACTTTCTAGACAAACGGACTGGAGTTGGATTAAAGCGGATTAAGTGGACTGAACAGGGCTGGTGTGAATAAACTCGGTTACATCAGTTTGTACCACCCGTTCTCCAGCCTTCAGGTCCTCTAGGAATGTAGTTTCTGCTGATAATTTGTAGAAACTGGCATTTTTTCTTTAGTTTTAAACAGAAATCTCTTGTCAGATGAGAATGCAGATATCTGACGGAGTGGACAATGAAAGGGAGAATCTGTCAGTAAATCAAGTGTTTGGTTAAAAGCTGCGTTGTTGTGGTTTCCAGAGCGTGTTTCAGTGAGACACGTTCTGCAGCCTCAGCTCCTCCAGAATGAAACGGATCCGTCTAAAGAACCCAGACGCCACCATGTTGTGTTTGCAGCAGCATGTGTGCCCTCCTCTGCATCTCGGCGTTGCGTGCTTTCAGACTCGCTGGAGTTTCTACAGGAAGATGAGAAAGGTTGCCATTTTGTTCTCCTGGGAAGAGAGGGGGTTAGCATGGCAATATCTGCTCTGATTCCACAGCCTCAGGAACTTTGACCTCCAGCAGAGAAACCAAAATAAAAATCCCCTTCTTGCTGCCAAGCCAGCACAACAGGAAGATGGGGCGGCAGCACAGAGGAGGAGCGAGGCAGAACAATAAAGCCTCTCTGTTCGGCTCCACATGGATGCTGTTTGACAGCTAAAAAGCTTTTGTTCTGTTGAAATGACGGGACGCTGCTGCGCTTTGCGAGCGTGCCAGGCATTGTAGGTTTTTCACGAGGATGCGGCGCGCTGAGGGACATTAGAGCCGCAGATCCGCCGCGTTCCCACAGGGGGAGATGTGGTGAGGAACAAACTGCAGTGGTTTCAGTCCGGATAATGCAAACTGAACCGTGGATCCAGATCAGAGCCGGACCTCAGAACCGGTTCCACCACAACAGAAACACTTTAGGTCACAAACATTTTCTCACTGAAATACTTTCATCTCTCATTCCCAGGCAAACTGTGGGACAAATTCCCTGCTGGCAGAGCGGGGTAGTAACTAGTTACATTTACTTGAGTAACTTCTTTGGAGGGAAAATTACCTTTAGGAGTATTTTTACTAGGCTGTACTTTTTACTTTTACTTGAGAATTTTTTTACGAAGTATTTCTACTCTTACCAGAGTAACATTTCTAGATTTTCTACCCACTGAATGAAAAACAAACATGTTTTAACCAAAACTCAGACACACATCTGCAGTTTGTGTTAAAGGTTCAGAAGGTTTTTATTGAAATAAACTGATTTGGAAAAAAAATATTTTGCCTGATTTTGTTATTGTTTTGTGATGAATTATTGTAATTTCCATTAAACTTTATCTTTTGGTCCGTCTGATGATGTAAATGCTAAATGATTGATAATTTGATCAGTTATTCAGTGCTGGAGTCAACTTGTTACCAAATACTTTTTCACTCTTGAGTAATTTCTTGAACAGATACATTTTTCTTTAACTGAGTAAAAATATTGCAGTGTTTCTGCTCTTACTTGCATGATTTTTGGGAACTCTGCTGACCTCTGACTGTTAGCTTCAGCTAATGAGCTAAACGTTTTCAAACTGTAAGTCATCCAACCTCATGGAAGGAAGAACTGCGTCCAAAATAAAACTTATTATGCTGCCAAAGAGGAGCTCATTTTAACTAGCTCTTTTTCATTTTTGATAACATTGTCAACATTTAGCGCACTTAGCTTTCCCTAGATTAATCTTTCTGGATAAATTTACTTTTTTGTAAAGTTAGACGTTTCTATTCATGCTCTTATTCTGAAGATCCATTTCCTCTCCTCCTGTTCTCGGTGCAGCGGATGTCGGTGTGGGTCGCCGTGTTGCTGAGCTGCACATCCAACCAGTCAGAGGCACAAGAAGCAATAAAACTTTTCTCAGTCTTTTCCAGCCGTTTAAGACGAACCGTTAATCCATACCAGTGTAGCATGTTGAGCTAGTTAACAAGAATACTGGTGGTGCTGTTACCTACATTAGATCTGTTGCTAAAGCTATAAACTCAATCCTCTTTCATTTCTAAAAAGTTGCTTTCCACATATTTCAAATCAATCTGAGGTGTCTCAGATTCACGGAGGACTTGAGGTGAAGCTGGTGGGTTTTCTCAGGAACGGAGAGATTGCAGAGATCAGCTGCAGACAGAAACCAGAATAAGGTTAAACAGTTTTTATCATGAGGTTTTATATCCCATAGGTTTCTGTTATTCATAGTTTTTGCTTAGTTATTTTGTTTCTCTGGGTTATTGTCCATGTGTGTTTAATGTTTTATGTAAATCAGTTTTTTGTTTCATTAGTCTCTTATCTGTTTCTCATGCTGGTCTCGTCTCTGTTCATTATCCTCGTCTGTCTTGTCCTGTTTCTGTTTCAGCCGCTGTGCTTCAGTCCTGTTATGTTTTAGTTTTATTTGTGTTTATCGGGTTCTGTTGTCTTTAAAATCTTTGCAGCTGTTCCTGTAGTCTCAGTTGTTTTCCACTGTCTCATCTAGTTTTGTATTTCTCCGCAGGCCTTTTCCAAGTTTCCTGCTGGATTTTTGTTCGTTTTTACGTCTGTTTAGTTGGTGAATCCTTTAAGTCAAACAAATCTTCATTATTTAATGTTGCCATTCACATTTTGGTTCTTCGTTTTCTTCACCAGTTGAGATTCTCATTCAGAATATTTCATGTGTTATATCGTTTATTATATTTTCAGATCTGTGCCGTCACATCTGACTAAAACGTTTTTAATGACGTGTTTCGTTAAACTGAGTTTCAGCATCACTTCCATTTCATTTGGTTTGCTCAGAGATCATTTGATGTTTTTTGCAGAACATTTCATGTTGTTGTTGCTGTTTGACCCCCTGCTGAGCCTGTAGATGTGCAGATGTCTGCAAACATCCACTAACCAGTTTAACAGAACTGGTTGAGCTGCTGAACTCAACCAGCTGAGCAGATAAAACTTTAGATGTTGTTAGTTTAAAGAGCTAAAGTCAGTTTCCTGTTGGAGGTTTCATGGACAATAAATCACCTTCTGACATGATTTCATATAATACACAGAAACAAAATGATTACAAACTGACTCTCATAACAGGCAAGAAAATTTACTGAACCATAATAATAATAATAATAACGTTAATACAACATCAAAATAATCTCTATATACACTATATATGCTTACATAATCTGAATTATGACAAATAAAATGTACAAAACCAATAATAAAATATTAATATAATTACTAATAATGGTAATAGAATCAGAAGGAAGGAAGAAATTACTATAATACATATTTGTGTTAATCCCTTCATACATTGTGATTAATATAGATTTGAATTTATTGTCAAACTGGTTGATGTTTGGGCAGTGTTTTAGTTCCATATTCACTGTATTCCATAATATAAAATCTTT